>NC_071982.1:8698877-8737412 GCF_026283585.1 Hylaeus volcanicus
ATATATATATATATGTATTCATATTCTTGTTAATTAAATATACTTATCCAACTTACGTGGTGTTATAATCCTGTCAAATTTATTTGGATCCGATGGAAGAACAATGATTTGGAGGAAACGAAACGAAGAATAATAAATAAATAAACGAATGAAGGCTATGCGACAAAGTATTAATTTAATTTTTTTCCCGTACAATGGACGTATTAGTATATAAGAGAATTTTTGTACGCAGACATTTTTTGTGTGATCTCTTGTCACGATACGATATAAAGTTGTATATTCCGCATTTCATTATAAAGACACAGCATTTTTAAAAATTTTTAAACATATTCTAGACTCTTTTGACAATTGCGCGTGTTCGTGCGCAGACTTTTTTTGCCCAATGTAAATCGGATCTAAGTAGTGCATAATGGAGTCAGCGCATGCATTGCTTGCTATAGTTCGATTTATATTAATTGATGATATTCATAAGAAATTGAGACGTTCCATGGTAGTCCTTTCGAGGTAATCGTCTTCTACGTTATCATGATTGAATTGTTTAATTAAAATGGAATAAACACAAAAGTTACGAATAAAAGATGTTATATATTGTCATTTGCAAATTGTTTATATGTCCTTCTGCCATAAATCGGATAAAACCATAAAAAATTATATTGCAATAAATTTATTGTTATATATTTTTATTCATTTATTAATTTACGAAGTTTTTTATATTTTTTCAATACAAAATGCATATTTTTGTTAGATATCTTGGATTTTGTTCCAAATGATATTCATTATAGTTTACGTGAAGTTAGAGGGATTGGAAAACCGTGTCAGAAAAAGTAGTTTGGCTAGAATCATCATTGCTGAAACTTTTTGTATAAACCATATGTAATATACAGCGTTAGAAAAATTCGGTCTCGCAAACTTTGAATGATTTGATTCTTTGATAAATTGAAGAGCGACACGTATGCGCGCCGTGAAATTTCATGACTTATTGAAGTTAAATAATAATAACAATAATAATTGTATGAAGTAAAAGTCATCACAGCAATATTCTATACATAATTTATGGTATATAATGTTTAAATATACAATATAGTAAAATTTTGTAATGCAAATACTCAATATTTTCTTTGTAAATAGATTTTGCTTTAGAAAGTTCCGATGACTCGCGTGAAAATGTTCAAATACAAGAAGATAGCGATTCTGATCAGTGTTTCATAGCGCTTTATGAAAACTCATCCGATGACAATGATTAGTCATCAAAATGATATATTTTTATAATATGTAATACACTCGTACCAGCGTATTGGATAACGCTAATGTCGGCGGTAAACGTCATCTTTAGAGAAAAGGAAGGTTAACTTTAAAAATCGTGCAAATTAGAAAAAAAAATCGTAAACAGGTTTTTAAAACAACATTTTGTAGGTAAAATTTTTGTTGTCTTTTTCGAGAAAAAAAGAAAAAGACAACAAAAATTTGTTTAAACTAGCAATATTACGGTAAAGTTGACATTTCAAGCTATAAAACGTTTTTTCAATTTTAATTTTACGGTGATTTTTCACCGAGTTACAGTGATTTGAAAATAGGCTAATTTTAAAACTACGAACGCTAGAAAGTTCCATTTAGTCTTAAAAGATAGAGGAGTGTTTTCTGTATATGAAGACATATTCCTTTAGAATTATCTGCTCCTTTGAATGCCTGTAAATGAACACCGAATTTCAAAAAGGTGATGATGCGTGAATTTTTCACGATATACTTTTGTATTTTAATGAAGAGTTATTCACCTAGGTCGAATTTACACTACGTTATCGGATTCTGTAAACATTTCTGAAGAGAAAACCACCCGCGGTAAATGTTGGAACGTTTTCTAGTTCGTACAGATCTAGAAAATATTAATTTAGAACGCACGAATTCTGTTGCCGACGCGCAGGCTTCGCTCGCTTTATATCGGTGAATCAGGGCCGTCGTCATGCGTTCTACACAATCGTCGTCACGTGCTTGAATAACAACAATCAAATTCTCGTCACTTCGTTAAAATTCACCACACATTGACGAATAGAAAACCATTTTAAAGCTTAATGTTTCTACTTTTCGATACTTTAATCTTTTGTTATTTAAGTTATTATTTGAGGGTTAAGTCTGCTCTAAAGAGATTTTTTATAGGTAGCAGTTTTCATTAAAAATTAGCAACAAAATATACAATTATAGATTGAATTAATTGTTAAATAATTCAATTTAGATTTAAATAAATTTTGCTCAATACCAAATTAGCAAAAGTCGAATAATTGAAGATACAGAAACAGGAAATTAATGATTAAAATTTAAACAGTTGTTGAGTTGCAGTATAAATGAAATATTAAAAATGAAGAATTACTTATCTGGAACATGTAAATGTAATACAAAAACCGATAGCGCGTGGCGCCGATTAGGCGAATCCCGTAGCGACGGCCCTGACTGACCGAAACATAGCGAGCAATGGCTGTGCAGCGGCAAAATACCGTTCATGCGTTCCGAGTTGACATTTTGACAAACCGTATGAATTAGAAACCGTTCCAACATTTGCCGCGGGTGGTCTTCTCTTCAGAAATGTTTGCAGAATCCGATAACGTAGTGTAAATTCGACCTAGGTGAATAACTCTTCATTAAAATATAAATGTATATCGTGAAAAATTCACGCATCATCACCTTTTTGAAATTCGGTGTTCATTTACAGGCATTCAAAGGAGCAGATAATTCTAAAGGAATATGTCTTCATATTCAGAAAACACTCCTCTATCTTTTAAGACTAAATAGAACTTTCTAGCGTTCGTAGTTTTCAAGTAGTACTACGTTTTCTCTCAAAATCGACCGTATTTACAAAATCTCGAATTTCTCGAAAAGTAAGGGTGATGAAGCAATTTCACTTTCAGATTTGTATTTAGGACGAGGAACTCTATAAGAATCACTTAGTGGATATCGCGGAAAAAATCGTGTTGGACAGTGTAATTAAATTTAATGCACCCACAATGATATGAGAACTAATTTACGTATTGCGAAGATTTAAAAATGCACGGCGTTTCTAATATATATTATACAGCTGGGTCGGCGTTGCGCGGCGCGGCGCGATACGTGTTCGCTCCTAAACTGTTTAAATTACTGCTACACCGATTTATCATCACTCAAAGTTTGTCAGACCAAATTTTTTTAACGCGATATATTAAATATAGTGCAAAACAGTTGAATGACAAAAGGATATTCGTAATGAAATTAGCTGAAATTTTATGTCTCGGGCTCTCGGACTAACAAACGGATGAAATTGGTTCAAATGACTAACAGTCATTTACATATACAAATGCGTATCAAATAACGTAACTTACCTTGCTCGAATCTTTCTATTTTTGGATAATCGTCGTGAAGATAACAGGAGCTTCTTTCTTTTCACGTCGCGCTTTTTACACCGTTTATCTCTTCTGTCTTCATCTTCTTTTTCTATTGCGACACTTACGGAACTATCGCACATTACACAATACACATAATATGTAAAATATCGCGTTGACGCGCACCACTCTCACCATGAACGCAGAATTGCACAATTTGCAAATGTGAATTTGTCCGCAGTCAAAAAACCCCGGACTATCCTCTGCGTCTTCACCGTAGTGCGAATGACACAAAACTGATTAGCTAGCGCTTTCGCTGCAGTAGTAACAGACGTGAGAGAGCGTTACGTGGGATGTTGTACACATGTTCCGAACTTGAATATCGGTATGACTATTGCAAATGCAGCGATGAAACTCTTTTATTTTTCAATTTTTCTTACTGAAACTTTTACCAGCGTATCTGTCAAAATTTTCTGATTGAAATGAGACTAAACACGACATATGTAGTTTGTATTATATCTATACATATAATATAAAAATAAAAGGCCTGACTCACTGACTTATTAACACTAAACCCGTGAACCTAGAAAGCTGAAATTTTGTACAGAGGTTTTCTTTGTGATGTGTACAAGGAATAAGAAAGGATATTTCGAAATTCAATCCCTAAGGGGGTAAAAAGGGGTTGCAATATTTGTCTGTCTGTTTAAACGGGCTAATCTCCGGAACTACTGAACCGATTTTCAATATTTTTTCACTAATAAAAAGCTACATTATCCCTGAGTAATACAGGCTATGTTTTATTTTGATAAAAATACGGTTTCGATTTGAAATCTCGAAATTTGTAAATGAAGTTGTGGCATCGTTATACTCACAATGAGAAATATCGATTGAAACATTTCAGTTATGGAAAACAAAAGGCAGTCACCCACTGATTCACGAAGAATCAGTGAAGGCAAACAACATAAAAGAAATGCATAGTATTCCACGCGGGTGAAACCGCGGGGTGCAGCTAGTTTACTTATACGTATTGAAATCGGTATCAACAAGTAAATATAATAAGTCTATATAATCATATATATATACTAGTTTTTCTTCCGCGGCTTCGCTCGTGAAAGCTGATATTATTTCTACATAATATCTTTTAACCCCATTCACTCCTACAGAGTTCTAACAAGGGAACATATCCAACTGTCCGTCTCCGATTTTAATGAAACTTGGTGGGTACATTAAGCAGGTGAAAATAAGGGATACATATTTTTTATAACTGCCCAATCGCAAGTTTAGGGGTTGAAATCACCTCTTGAAGTTTCAGCAGAAAAATGCTATCTCAAACACTACAATAGATATACGAAATCTTCTTAGGGAAAAGTTTCATGGTTTCATGAGGTAAAACAAAAAGTGGTCACAGATTTTGTAAAATGTAATTTCTTTATAACAAAAAAATTTGTTGTTACATTATTTTTATAATTTATTTATATACAAAAATTTATATAACGATAAAAATGAACGGAAATTTCTTTCCGAATACATTGATACATAATACAATACATTTGCCTCCTACAGTTTTGTAAATTTTCGTATAATATTATACGCAGGCCGCACGAATCCACGGAGCAGCGGCCGCACGTGAAGTGCATATGTATATTCATGTTTAGACATACGGGTGGCTATTAGTATGAGATACATATTTATTAAAAATTACACGATCATTTAAAATTAACACTAATAATGTTAATTATATTTCTATGTATTGCAATATGATATTGTTACGAAATAATTGATTGCAAAAGTATGAAAATATCGTACGGGCATAAAATATCAATTTGTGGTAATACGGTTTTGTGGAAATGTTGCCATCATTACTTGTGCGTGATGTCAGAAATCACTTTGCTTTCAACATTTCTATACGGAATACCATTTCTGCGAAACTTATGTTCTGTAAATTCATTCTTACTATTATTAATATTTCATTTCTTGCATCGTAAATGGAATAAATAATTCACTACCGAAAAGTATACATGCCAAATATACTTAATTTTCATACAAAATGAAACGATATCAATGATTAGATTTGATGAAATCGCCTTCGCTCGATAACAATAATGTATATAAAAGTGAAGAAACTGATAGCCTTCTCGAATTTAATGTCTGCTATTCTTCTAACTTTTATTTGAATTTTGTTATTAATAGATATTAATTTTCAAGCATCAAATTATTTCCTAACAATATCATATTGCAATGCATAGAAATATAATTAACATTATTATTATTAATTTTAAATGACCGTGTAATTTTTAATAAATATGTATCTCATACTAATAGCCACCCGTATGTCTAAACATGAATATACATATGCACTTCACGTGCGGCCGTTGCTCCGTGGATTCGCGCGGCCTGCGTATAATATTATACGAAAATTTACAAAACTGTAGGAGGCAAATGTATTGTATTATGTATCAATGTATTCGGAAAGAAATTTCCGTTCATTTTTATCGTTATATAAATTTTTGTATATAAATAAATTATAAAAATAATGTAACAACAAATTTTTTTGTTATAAAGAAATTACATTTTACAAAATCTGTGACCACTTTTTGTTTCACCTCATGAAACCATGAAACTTTTCCCTAAGAAGATTTCGTATATCTATTGTAGTTTTCGAGATAGCATTTTTCTGTTGAAACTTCAAGGGGTGATTTCAACCCCTAAACTTGCCCCTAAAAAAATATGTATCCCTTATTTTCACCTGCTTAATGTACCCACCAAATTTCCTCAAAATCGGAGACGGACAGTTGGATGTGTTCCCTTGTAAGTTTTTGTCATGTATCGCCATCTTTGATGTCTTAATTGAGGCCATTATCGTAATTAACGTTTCACGAAGTTAATTTAACCGTATTTGTTGAATATATGTTTCATTTGATTTTTTAAGTAGTTGATTATTGAACGACCCCTTTTTACCCCCATAGGTGTTTAATTTCGAAATATCGTTTCATATTCCTTGCATACATCATAATGGTAACCTCTGTGCAAGATTTTAACTTTCTAGGTTCAAGGGTTTAGCCTGAGCGTTGATACATCAGTCAGTCAGGGTATCATTTTTATAGATAGTATAGAGATAATTAGAATATATAATATAGAAATATATATTATTATATATATAATATATTACAGAAAAATTAATAAATAAAAAAGTTTTATTGTTACATTAGTATTTTCTCTCCCATACGTTCCGCTTTGTATCCTTGAACTCTCTCTCTCTTCTCTACACTCTGTCCCTTTTTATGTTCATGCTCAGAGCCTCATGTAAACAAAAACGACATCTTTGGTTGAATATATACCTATATTATAATTTTTCAAATCATTCACCCGATTTAAATTAGTTTTGTAGCTGTAGCACTTGCAAATGTACTGATTTGCAGGGATAGTTACGTTCGTATTTATTCCAAGAGGGTATATCAAATACTCCATCAATAACGGCTCTTGTATGTATAATAAAACTATCTAGATGCGCCCCGCGGTTTCACCCTCGTGAAATACTATTTATTTTATGTCGTTTCCGCTCGACAACAGTTCAGCCGCGTAAACCTTCGTACCACTTCGTGAACCACTTAGTGACTGTTTTTTGTTTTCCGTAAAACAGATGTTTCTGAATCTTTTTATCAAAAGAAGGATAGGAAGAGTCGAGGTAAATGCCTACATTTACATTTTTTACGATCACCTCGTGTTCCGACCGACGCTAAGGACAATCACGAAGGCCAACGAAAGTTTGGGACATACTCGCGGAGCAAGGCTATTTTTGAGAGTCTGCTGATATTGACGGAAATATCAATTTAGTTACCGTTGTCGACGAGACAATTAGAATTTCGAAAACACTTTCTTATTATCGAGCAAAAGGTCGCTAAATGCGACGATTAACGGCTGTAAACACGTGAAAGGGTCGATTTTTACGAGTGTTTATGTCTCGAGACATGCCCCAAGGCTCGCGAATGGTTCGAAGCGAGACCCCCAATACTTTTTTTCACCGAGAGCGGCAATTCATCGGTTCACAAATCGTACGGACACCTCCAGTTTTGCCATTAAAGAAATACAAATACCAACCTCCGCAATTTTTATCAGATCTTTGTAGGGGCAACTTCAATCGATTCCTGATGCTTCTACAATCAAAATGATATGTCACATCGCGTAAATCGAACTATTTTCACAAAGGTATTTTTCAATTACGTAATCGGTTGTTCATGTAATTTCGTTAATTATTATCCAAATTATGTCATGTGTGGTTTCATTTTTATCGCAAAAACATCAGGAATCGATTGAAGTTGCTTCCGCAAAGTTCTGATAAAAATTAGGGCGGGAACAGCAATGATGGTGCGGGTCTTTCAGGCCCCCCTGCGTGAGAGATTGACAGTTTCAAGTGAAACAGCGAACGCAGTGAATATTACACCAGTGGGACCCCAGCTTTGGCATTTCGAGGACCTGTCGCTAGCCAAACAACGCGGATCAGGTGCTCCAAATATCAATATATCGATTGGACGCTAACACATAACATTAGTTAGAATTAACATACTACTATATGTACATATATATATGTAAGTCGTGAATTCAACGACTCAAGATTTAGGTGGTTTTGGAGGTTAGGAATCTGGCTCATTCTTGATGCAGTCAACAACTGTATTTACAAAATATATACAAGTTAACCTTAAGATAATAATTAATCAATACGCTTAAACAATATATCCAACCTGAAGCAATACTATAGCCGGTTTTAAGTAATTATTGTTGTCCCTCTAAATAACACGTGTTTCTACTATAATCCCCACGTGCTCGCCTCGACCCGACGTCGCTATAAGTCCTGTGGCTGACATAGTCAGACCACCAAGTTTGGGCGGGAACCCTTCAAACTTACATCCCCCACTCTTATTGTCGGAGAGTAATAATCTTCCGCATAGGGGACCAGTTTGCTGGTGTGAAATAGGTTTGACTCCTTTTTTCTAAAGCCACTGTTTATGACGTAGATTGAATCTGATATTTTTTTTTTAATTATGAACGGTCCTGTTCGTAATACATCCAACTTGTTTCTGTTTAGCTTATTGCTGTTTTGAACGTATACTAGATCACCTGCTTTGTATTCAATTTGTTTCGCATTTTTTGTCATAATATTTTTTATTTATGTCATGTATCTTCTTTAAATTTTCAAAAGCTAGTGCTCTGTTTACTTCTAAATTAAATTTGTTGTTTTCACTTAGCTGTTCCGGTAGGAAAAAACTGTCTATTCCTGTCAGGAAGTAGTTTGGCGCAAAGCCCATGGAACTATGTACCGTATTATTGTACTCTTTGACACATTCATTCGCTACAGCTGGCCAGGCTTTATCTCTATGTTCAAATATTTTACACCTTATTCTATTGACTAGTGTTTGGTTTGTCCTCTCGTTCAGTCCATTAAAGAAAGCACAATCCACCGCTGTGAAGATTAATCTTATATTCTGATCTTTTAGATGATTCTTGAATTGTGTCGAATTTATACCTGAGTATTGATCTGTCAATAATGTTTTTATCTTTCCCTATTTTTCCACCTTTTTTATCAAATTTATGAGATCTTTTGCTACTTGGGTTTTTTGGCGAATCTTGTGAAATGGTCAATTAATAAATGTATGTATTTTTTTGTACTTTTACCTTTGAAACCACCTATGAAGTCCAAAGAAACAATTTCTTTGGAATGGCTCCTTCGCTGGACCCAATTGAGACAAAGGAGCTTTAAAACTACCAATTCTAGATTTATTTTTGATACAGGTTTCACAAGAGCGGCATATAAGTCTAATATTTTTGTACATATTTTTAAAATAAAATTTTCGATCATCAAAGATAGTTGTTTAGTTCCTATATGGCCCTGTTTTTTGTGAACTTCTTCTATAAGTGAAATACCGTATTCTTCTGTTACCCAAATTTTCTCTATATTGTTTAGTGTTTTATATATTATTTCATTCTTTTTTTTACAGTTTTTATCTGCTAGAAGTTTCTGATTTTCTTTTAATTTTTCTATGTTTACGAAGTTTGTAATTTTTATTGCTCAAACCTCGTTTTTCCCTTCAAAAGGTTCCAATACTGGATTTCTAGATAAACAGTCATCTTCTAGGTTGTCTTTTCCTGCAATTTACACTATATCCACATTAAATTGAGATATATAGTTCAGGATTTCTATTAAATCTGGATCGTCACTCTTGTGTACATTAAAATTTTCTAAGGGCTTGTGATCTGTGTGAATTATAATTTTCTTTCTTATAACGTAATATTGCCAGAATAAGATAGCCTCTTTTATCGCTAAGCACTCTATATATATTGCTTTTTTGTTTTTTGTGTTTTTGTTAGCTCCTTGGAGAAGTAGAACGCCGGTTTCATTTCTCCATTTTTTTGTTTTTGTTTTAGCGTTGCCCCTACACCTTCTGTTCTTGCATCTGTGTATATGTGTATCGCGATGCATGGGTCAAATATCGCTAAAATCGGAACCGTACATAAATATTCTTTTACTAATTCAAAGCTTTCTTGGCATTTTCCTGACCAGATAAATTCTACGTTTTTTCTTAATAGATTGTGTAGTGGTTCTAACACTATAGAGTGTCTTGGTATAAATTTTAAATAGAAATTTATCTTACCTAAAAATTGCCTTATTTGCTTTCTTGACTGAGGTATTGGAAACTTCTTGATTGCCACTAGATTATCGTTCATAGGTCTTATATAGTTTTCTCCTATTTCGTGCCCTAGGTAAATTATTTTTCTTTGTGCAAATTTACATTTTTCAAAATTTAACTTGAAATTTTCCTCTTGCAATACTTTTAATGTTTGTACTATATGATGTACATGATCATTGAAATTCTTTGAGTAAATCAAGATGTCATCAATATAGTTGACTGCAAAGCTATCTAAACCATTTTTTCTTATAATGCTTGACAAAATTCTTTGGAATATGGCCGGCGAAGATTTAAGACCAAATGGCAGGCAGTTCCATTGCCAGTGTCCATGATAGGTTATAAAAGCCGTTTTGTACTTATCTTTTTCGCGTACTGGTATCGACCAAAATGCCGACTTAATGTCCAGTTTAGAAAAGTATTTACAGTCTCTAACGCGAACAGTTAGATCATCAATCCTTGGAAAGGGTTGACTTTCCGGTACGACAATTTTGTTTAACTCTTTATAGTCTATGCATAAGCGTGATTTTCTATTATCTTCTTTCTTATACACCAATAAAACTGGTGCTGCATAAGGACTGCATGATTCTTCTATTAAGCCTGGTTTTTCCAGTTCTTTTATTTGTTTTTCTGTTTCTATTTTCTCTTCATATGAGCATCTGTATGGTTTTCTGGAGATGAATTTTTTCTTTGTTAATTTTATTGATGCTTCATAGTTTTTTATTGTTCCAATATCAAATTTTGATTTTGCCATCATATTTTCATATGTCTTCAGTATTGACTGCAAAGTATGAACATTTTTTTCATTCATGTTAATTCTCAGTTCTACATTGTCTGATTTAATTTTTTGTGAGATCTTCAAATTTCATTTTGACATAGTCTAAATTTTTGGATTATCTCTAAACCTAATAACAGGTCTTCTTTTAAATTATTGCACTTTATTATGAAAAATTTTACTTCTTCTTCTATTTCTCCAATTTTAACTTTTAAAGAAACCATACCTTCAGACTTTGTTTCACCTGCAACCCCTCTTATGTTTTCACCCCCCACTTATTATCCTTTGTTTATAATTTTTTTTCTTCTAATAATCGTAATTTATTAGTGATATATTGGATCCCGAATCATGGAGACCAATTGCCGGACACCTATCAACCAATAATCTTATTCTAATAAGTGGGGTGATTGTTCGTTTTTTGATTACTCGGTGGAATTATTTATACAATATTCTGCAATTTTTATGTTTTTTATCGCATTGAAAAAGAAGGAAGAAAATAAAAGAAAAGAAGAAAGAAAGAAAAGGAAAAAAAAGAAGAAAGAAGTTGTGCAATGTTTATCTAATATAATTAAATTGTTATTTACAAACTATAATGACGTAAGTTTTTATAAAAGCTTGTAAAAACTCCTTTCACATCATGACTTCTTTTTCAAAGCGATAAAAAACATAACAATTGCACAATATTGTATGAAAATAATCTTAATATATAAAAAGGTAGTTTCCATAACAAAACATCATACAAACGGAAGAAAAAGTAAAAAAAAAATAAGTGACTCCTACCGGGATCGAACCCCGGCCAGCGCATAGCTTGAATTTCGAAGCGACGACGAAAGTAGAAAGAAACAGTTCGATGAAGAAGGATGAGAGACTGAGAGTCGACGTTGGCAAATGTAAGGATACGGGATGCTAAGCGCGATTTCGACTTCAGTAAAATGGCAACAGTGTAGAGAGACGCTGTTGTGAGAACGGCAACATCGCAATTGTATCGAATTCACGTTAGCAGTCGTCCTCAGTAAGCGCCATCTCCTATCGATTGTTTCAACTAAACTTGTGACGTAACTTGCTCTGTATTATCGTCAAAATGGCGGAACTCGTCTTTGGGAATGTTTTTACGATTTTTCGCTTTTTGTTCTTATATTAGCATATTTTGGGTTGAATGAGGACTCATTCGAAAGAGAAAGGACCAACGAAAGGGTGCTCTGGTCATCATTTGAGTCATAAAATCCATTTAGTAACCTAAAAATACAACTATTCTGCGGATGTATTTTGCTCGATTTTTCCTCGACTTTGGACGCTCATATTATTAAATATCGACACAATATCGTTCAACCACGACCAGAGCACCATTCCTTGGACCTTCCTCTTTCGAATGAGCCCCCACTAAGCTCAGAATATGCTCATATAAGGACAAAATCTGTGGGCAAAGCAAACCCATATTTCGGGCCAGATTTTGTCGGTTTACAGAGAGCTTTCTTTATTCCCGTCCGGGACTTTGTCCAGTATGTACACGTCAGCATCAACGCGCTCCCCACGCGCATCCGAACATCTCGGGGAGTGCGGCGGCCAGGCATGGCCACCAGATGTCGTGCGGGGTGTCTGTCCAACGAGCCTGTCTCACGACACCCATGAGCACAAGGTTCGCAAGTATGCGGGAAACCTGACGCTTGTGGAGGCGATAGCCGGGCGACTCCGTGTACGGGCGCACGACATTCAGTTCTCATCCCGCACGCTGTTTTGGCGTAGCATTTGGTCATCCAGGTCCGGGGGGCAAAGGCTGGTATTGTAGGAATCTAATGACTTTAAAACGTATTACAGGTTGACAACTAATTATTTATTGTCTGACTTTTACAACTGTCTCGACCGAACTGAACTCCAAATTATTATAAATAACAAATCACACCGCGTTCCCACGCAACCATTGCATACACGGATACACTCACACACTTACCCTCATATTATATATCAAACTCCTACAGTATGGATTCCGCTTGATCCAGGGGAATGACCTCGGAGTCTCCATGCTCCTTGGAATTAACCCCGTTTCGAGTGAAAACCTCGATGGAGCTGATGTACCCGTATCTATCCCCTTAAGCGTCCCACAGACTGCTCTGACGAGGCCTGGGCCCACGCCATAAGACACGTGGTATGAAATTCTAACATAGGGTTTTGCGTGCCGACGTTCACATTACCCTGATGTGACGTGGGCTGATGCTATCTGACGAAATATGCGTTCTGACGCGTCAGGAGCATATCAAACTACTAGATTTTCCGTGAGCGTTGGAAGGCGTCAGGAAACCCGGGTGTTTTTTAGAATCCTGTTTTCCATTTTTAAGAGATAAACTAATTTGATTAACATTAAAACTGCACTAACGAGTATAAAATAATTTCTAGTTTATTTATATGAATTTATGTAACCATTAATTTATATGAGCAGGTTTAGATATAATTGTCTAAAAGTATGAGAAAATTCAGTGAAAAATATGAAATAATTTCTATTTAAACTGCATTATTCTCAGTTTTCCATGCATTTGATTGGATTATTAAATACACCATATTAAATACAAAAATATAATTTTTCTTGTACTTGAAATGATTAAACATATTGAAATTGTTGCGAGCCGGAGGGGGCGGCTGCGTAGCCGGGGCTTTTCTATTGGAATATGGTTTTTTGTTAATGGCTTGACCAGTGTTGTTAGGTAACACTGGGTGCCTTGAGGAAGTAGACGCGAAGACGAACCTACGTATGGCTAACGTAGGGAGCTCCAGGAGGTTGGTTATCGAGGACGAACCCACGTATGGCTAACGTGGGGAGCCTCAGGAGGTTGGTTATCGAGGACGAACCCACGTATGGCTAACGTGGGGAGCCGCAGGAAATGTTAGTATTAGGCCTCGTAACAGTTTTTTGATGTACACCTTAGTGGGTATTGGACTGGGTACTATAATTGATCAACACAATTGAGTAATCTCGTGGTGAACTAATGGTAATACGCTAAGTTGTTACAAATATGAACTGAGTTTAAAGTGTAGTTTCGATTCCTCGAAGCAAGAATCTAATCCTTCTCGGTTTTCACGAACGCGAGCAAACGAGCGACGACTACAACGATAACATAATGCCTAACAGTAGACTACGTACTGCATGGTTAAGATTTTGCTCGAAGGTGACTTGAACCCGATCTCGCTAAGATTCTCGTGTAGACAATTCGTAAAAGCATATGGATACGCCTTCGTCGTCACCCTCCTTATACCCAAAAATCATAGGCTAAGGGGTGGCGGGGAAGTACATTGCACGATTCCGAGATTTCCGACGGACTACGCCCTAGCTTCGCATTGGTCTCGAATTCCTATGCCTACGCGAAGAATACCGGGTGCGCACATCCGACTCCAAATAAGGAAATTTAGAACGGGAACGTAACAAAATATTGAATAAAATTATTAAATAATAAAATTATAAAAAAATTCATATTAAATTTATATTTTACATACATTTCTATTATAAAAAAAACATATAACTTTATAAATATAATAATATAATAAATAAGTATTAATAAAGATAAAGAAAAAAAGAAAGTATAAAATATAATAGAGTATGTTGATACTAAACGTATTTCTCCTGAACCTCAATAAATAATAATTATAAAAGTTAAAATTAATCTCACTTCAAGATATAAAAATAACAACTAAAATAATTAATAATCTATTAAATAATAATATACCAACATTTTCATATAATAGTTAGTTAGTTATAGTTTATTCTCTTTGCGGAGTACATTTTCATATAATATAAATTTTAATAATTTTATAATAAATCTAATACTTCTTTTAAATATTTAATAATATAAATAAATATTTATTCAAAATATAAACTATACAAAAACTCAATCAGTAAAAAAATCATACTTTAGCAATAATGCATGTATATACTTACTTTAATCTCTTTTCGGAGTACAAACGGTATAGTACAAGCGTATCAACAATTGTTTGTAACTTTTAAACTACTGAGGTACAAACGAAAGGAAAATCGGGACAAACAAGTACAAACGAAATACAATCTTCCATAAAAAAAAAAATTTTTTTAAAAGTCTGATGCCATGTTCAGATAGTTGGATTTCAGGGGAAAACGAATTATCGCAGTGGCTCTAAACATTTTAGAAAAAGACGGTTCATTGTTATTTATCGTTATTTTTTTATACGTCAACAAAAAAATATTAATATCTTATATACATACAAATAGTATAGTCTTATATACATACAAACAGTATAGTTCATAAGAATACATCTCATATATATGGTCTTTTGTTTAATTGAGTACAGCAGGCTATCTCGGAAGATGTTGTAATTATTAAAAATCTGGGGGTCAATCTAATTTTTTAAAATGAAATGCTGCATTTATTATACAAAAATATAGTAGAGTATCAAATTCTAAATAAAAAAATATTGACCTTTAATAGCCCTAAACCTAATAGGTGACGAGTAATTTCACTTTATTACTTTGTAGCGGCTAGCGCGCACCGAAAATAACGATTCACGTGCAAACAGCTAGAATGGTTTACGACAAGCAAACGACGAAGCTATTTTTGAGAAAGCCGTATTTTTCCGTTATTAACAGATGTTCATTTCCTTGCGACACTTAGCTACGGCCTCAATAGCATATTGAAAATGCCGTAAACCATGGGTCTTCCGAAGGGCTGCCAGGCAAAGTCAAGCAACCCTCAGCGGGTAACGATGCGAAACCTGAGGCCCGGAGGAAATCCCGCTGCATTGCCAAATTTCCAACGGTGGTACTCCCCCACCTCAGCACACCCCCTTCCCGGGGAAACGCGCTAAGGGCGCTAATAAACGCGCATCAGTCTTTAACGAGTCGTCCTATGGAGTTGACTAGTGGTCAAGTACGACCGTTAAAAGTCGCGAATAAAAAGTCATTGCAAATAGAATCCTCGTTGTTCCTTCACCCTCACGACCTACAAAGTGGTGACCGCCCGACGTGATCGTGAGTTCGATTTTCTTTCGGTTAGTGAGTGAAGTGACATTATATAGAGGATGCCAACGACCAGAAAAAACGCAGCCGCCGTAGACACCGCAGCGAATAGCAGTTCTACGGTACCTGAAGACTCCGCCACGATGTCGGAAGCAATTCGCGCCAATATCCGCGTTACGCCGTTTTGGCCAGAACAACCAGGTGTTTGTTTTAGCCTATTGGAGGCCCAGTCTATATTGAATGGTATAACGTCGGACCATATCAAGTTCTATTATACCATGTCGCAATTGGAGCCGAAAATAGCGTTGGAAGTCCAGGATATTTTCGACAATCCACCAGAGCAGGACAAATATGAAACGCTCAAGAGAGAGTTAAGACACTGTTTGTCAACCTCGCAGACGTAACGAATTCGACAATTGCTGGAGCAACAGGACATAGGAGATCGTACCCCATCACAGTTCCTTCGACACATGAGGAATCTGGCAGGTACAACCGTATCAGAAGATTTCTTGCGAACCCTGTGGTCAGAGCGACTGCCAGCCATGACTCGCGCTATTGTTACGGCACAAGCCGACCTACCACTTAACAAATTAGCGGAAATCGCGGACCAGATTCGCGACGGTACATCGCAAACAGAAGTGGCGAGTGTTTCGCAAGAATCCGCGATGAACACTTTGTCAAAAAGACTTTCGAGCTTGGAATTACAAATTTCGGAATTGTCCAGGTCGCGTTCGAACAATCGATTCGGTAGTTATTCGCGCCGAAGGTCACGATTGCGTAGTGCTAACAAACGTGGAAAATCTTCAACTGAGAATAAAGTGTGCTGGTACCACAAGAAGTTCGGAAATTCGTCAACGAAGTGCCGTGCACCCTGTGGTTTCGTGTCGGGAAACGAGTAGCTACCCCACTGAATGCGGCTATCAGTGACGGTCTAAAGACCAGCCGCCTCTTCATAATCGATCGAGGTACAAAAGAAGAATTCTTGATCGATACAGGTTCGGATCTCTGTGTTTACCCTCGTATGCGCATAAAAGACCGAATCAAGAAGACACCGTATGAGATGTTCGCAGCGAATGGATCTACCGTCAACACCTATGGCATAAGGACTATGGACCTTGACCTAGGATTACGCCGTGCTTTCCGCTGGAAATTCATCATTGCCGATGTTTCGAAGCCGATCATCGGAGCTGACTTGCTGTCCCATTTCGGCCTATTGGTCGATTTAAAGAATCGGAAGCTGTTGGACCGGAAGACATCACTGTTCACCAAGGGAAGAGTTGTCGCCGTTGACACAATGTCAGTGAAAACGATCATCGGAAACTTCCTGTACGAGCAGTTGTTAGCAGAATTTCCAAACATCACGCGTCCGACGGCTATCGCTCGTGAGGTAAAACACGATATTGTACATTTTATAAATACTACGTCCGGACCTCAGATTTATTGTAAACCCAGTCGATTGTCTCCTGAAATGTTTAAGATCGCGAGAACGGAATTCGAGAATTTAATTAATTTAGGTCACATCCGTCCTTCTAAGAGCCGATGGGCTTCGGCCCTACACATGGTTCCGAAGAAAGATAACGCGTGGAGACCGTGCGGAGATTATCGCGCTTTAAATGCACGCACGATACCAGATCGCTATCCGATCCCTCACATGGAGGATTTTTCGCGACTCTTGCACGGGAAAACAGTTTTCACGACCATAGATTTAGTTAGGGCATATCATCAGATACCTGTACACCCGGACGATGTACCTAAGACCGCGGTAACAACCCCGTTCGGTTTATTCGAATACACTGCAATGCCGTTTGGACTGAGAAATGCAGCTCAGACGTTTCAACGATTTATTGATACAATACTTACAGGTTTAGACTTCTGTTATGCTTATCTCGACGATATTCTAGTAGCGTCAAATAACGAAGCCGAACATCTAGACCACGTCCGCGAGCTTTTCTCACGTTTAAATCAATTCGGGATTGTAATTAACCCAACAAAATGTGTATTTGCGGTAGAAGAAGTTAAATTCTTAGGTTATTTAGTAAATAGCCAAGAAATTAAACCGTTACCCGATAAAGTGCAAGCCATTGTAAATTTTTCAAAGCCGAAAACTGTAAGGCAGCTACGTAGATTCCTCGGTATGATTAATTTTTATCGAAGGTTCATACCCGGAGCGGCCGCCTTGCAAACGCCGTTCAACCAACTATTGAAAGGCAAAAAGTTAAAAAGCGACGCGCCTCTTGAATGGTCGTTGGAAACGGAAACCGCGCTAGAAAAATTAAAAACAGCCTTAGCTAACGTGACTCTGTTATCACATTCGAATAATAATTCGTAACTTACGATTATGGTAGACGCGTCGGATTACGCTTTAGGGGCTACGTTGCAGCAACGAAAAGGAGAATCGTGGCAACCACTCGGTTTTTACACGAAATCGTTGTCGCCGGCTCAACGTAAATATAGTGCGTACGATCGCGAACTATTAGCAATTTACGCAGCAGTTAAGCAATTTCGACACGCGTTAGAAGGTAGAATGTTTGTGATTTATACCGATCATAAGCCTATTGTATATGCTTCCAAGCAAAAACTAGAAAAATGTACGCCTAGGCAATTCCGATATCTTGATTTTATCAGTCAGTTTACAATAGATATTCGCCACATCGGTGGAAAAGACAATGAGGTAGCAGATGCACTTTCGCGAGTCGAATCCATTACTTCCGCAATTAATTATGACGAGTTAGCTATTACGTAAAATTCAGATAACGAATTAAAAAAGCTTCTTGCCACATCTGACACGTCATTACAAATGAAACGCATAAAATGGATTAACAACGACGCGCAGGTATACTGCGATATCGGAACAGGTAAAATCCGACCGTTTGTTACCGTACCTTTCCGACGACAGGCATTCGAAACAATACACGGACTTTCGCACCCGGGAATAAAAGCGACCGTCAAATTAGTTAAACAACATTTTGTTTGGCCATCCATAGACAAGGACTGCCGAGAATGGTCTAGAAGCTGTATTTATTGCCAGCATGCGAAAATTAATAAACATGTTTCAAGTCCCATCGGTAATTTTGCGTTACCTTCCGTACGATTTGAACATGTTCACAGCGATCTAGTAGGCCCGTTACCGATTTCGCGAAACAATAGATATTGTTTAACTTGCGTAGATCGTTTTACGCGTTGGCCAGAAGCGTTCCCCCTCGAAAATATCGAAGCAGATACGGTTGCGAGAACGTTTGTTGTTGGTTGGGTTGCACGATTTGGAACACCTGCTCGAGTCACTACCGATCAAGGTCGACAATTTGAATCGCAACTTTTCAAAAGCTTGAATAGACTGTTAGGAATTAACCATATAAAAACTACAGCCTACCACCCAGCAGCAAACGGTCTTGTCGAACGTTTTCATCGACAGCTTAAAGCGGCCATAAAATGTCACAACGACGAACGTTGGACAGACGCGCTACCCATAGTTTTATTAGGTATCCGCGTGGCCCATAGGGACGATTTGAATTCGTCAGCCGCAGAGCTAGTATACGGTCAAAATGTCTGTTTACCTGCAGCATTTTTGACTGCTTCGGCGAATAATAACGCGGAGCTAATAGAAATAGTCAACCAACTTAGGACTCATTTCCAAGAGCGCGACCGACCGCAGGGTCAAGACACGGAAAAAAGAACATTTCTATTTTTAAGAATTTATCTACGAGGTCCCATGTTTTTGTAAGAGTGGATCGTGCGAAAGGTCCCTTAGAAAACCCTTACGAAGGACCATTTCCCGTTGTTTCCCGTTCTAAGAAGACATTTGTTATCCGATTGCGAGACAAAGATACTACAGTATCAATTGACAGGCTCAAACCGGCATATCTTCTCGGGAACAGCGATGTACATCAGTCAGAAACACAAACGCCAACGTACACCGCGGAACATAAAGCGAGTAACGTTGAATCAACTTCTACACGCGAACAGATATGCACACGTTTTGGAAGACGTGTACAGTAGTAAAGGTAGGCGGATTCTAACGATGGAGCTCCGAGGGGGGAGGGGGGCCAATGGCGAGGGGGGAGGGAGTCGCGGAACCGGGGGTGGGGAGCGGGGGAGGGGGGAACCGAGGGGGCGGTAATTATTACCTACAGTCGGTAAGGTAGGATGCAATTATTACCTACGGTCGTTAAGGTAAAGGGGGACACCACCGTTCGGTAATTATCAGTGATCGATAATTATCAGAGATCGGTTAGAAAGAAAAACGCAAATGGTACATATAACGAAATAAGCGCGCACGCCGTAAGGGTGGGGGAAACCGTCCCCTTCGCGCGCAGTAGTGGGGGCGTCGTTGCGGGCCTCACGGGTTCCCTCTCTCTCGCGCCCGAGTATTTTCTTCCTTGCACTCATGCCCCGTGCAACATATAATATTACATTACAATCTTTGACGCAGCCATCGGTAGGAACGTCTCGCGACGATGGCCTCGAGCAGAAGATCCAAAAACGCAGTTTGCAAATTACAATCCGGCAGCAAATCTTTTATTTGCGCGATACAATTTTTCGAGGACTAGATATTAAAGAAACGGTAGAGGTGACTTCATTTTTTTCATGATGAGAATACTGGAGAACGTGCGAAGGAAACAGTACACCGGATGAGAATATGATATGGGAGGAAATGTGCTAGGAAGAAAGACACATGTATCCAAGCTATTTCTTCTTTATTGATAAGTGTATTCCAGCATTACATCTAAACCTAATGCTAACAATTCAAAGTCAATCAATGAATGACGCTCAAAATTTTCATGTTCAACAATTGCCTTTGCATAATCCTTAATTTCAGCATTTTGTGTTATTTCTATAAACTTGTTGTACTTAGATTCTACCAGGTACAAGTTTTCAGACAGCCAACTGTACATGTGATCGATACAATATTCGAAAGCGAACAACTTTTGTACGGTTTTTTCACTCATGAACATAGAAACGGTAGAATTTGAGAGTTTTGCGAGTTTTACGTCGTTTAGTTGTCGGAATTTAAGTGTTACATCATTAATGCTTATCGGCTCGCTCGAGGTTCCCGATGTATCAGCAAAAATCTGCAGAATGTTATGCCTCTTTCGTAGGAGATCTTTCCACGTATCCTCCTATAGCCAGCTTACGTCGCAGGAACCACCGATTCGAACCCCGATGTCGAGATACTTGTAGAATGTATCCGTCAGGGGATATCTCCTCCACAGTATACGCACCACGCGTGTTACTCTACGTTCCGAATGAACATTATCGCTATCACTGACAAGAGAAACAAAAAATTATAAAGGATATTGAATTTTGACTGCATATTTTCCAATATGTTATCAAAGAACTTACTGTGTGCGCGATTTTTTTGTTAATGGTTGGCTGAACTCCTTGTTCGAAAGATTCTCTCGCGTTGCTCGAGCGATTTCAGCATTGGACCACATCGCTGATGTTTCGATACGAGGCGATAGAACGACATTGCAAACAATGATTGAAAAAACGCGTTTAGACACTTTTATATAACACCCCCCACTCTTTGTTAGATGGACAAAAAAAATGCTGAAACAGCAAATCATCTCCCCTCCCACACACATTTCACTTTCTTATCCACATTTATTTTTAGCATACACATCTTTACGTAGCGCGTGATCTAATTTTTTTTGTACGTAATAAGACCCTCATCATCGCGGAGTCGTTCTAATGAATTGATACATCAGTGGTGTAATTCCCAAAAATATATACATATACGTTCTCAGGAAAACATACGAAAACAGCGATACGGAATATGAGGGGATTATGAAAATCTGCAGTGACATCATAGTAGGGGCATATCATGTGACAAAATCACGTGACAAAATCACGTGACCTAGACTATAAAAAATTGTGCTGCAGATTGAACTCCATTCAAACCGTTCTGTAGTGACCCCAAGCGAAGAAGTAAGTGCAAACATGGCAGAACTCTTGGAAATGGAAAGTCGATTGTGGGACGAGGCCGATCGATTGACTTCGCAAGAAGAATACCTCGCATGGGAAGAACGATGCAACGAGTGCCTCGAGTCGCTGGAAGAACATAGTCGAGCAAAATGCCCTCGATTATCGATCGGCGTTCAACAATCGTTGATCGCTCGTATCACGCGTCTCGATAGTCTAAAGTATTCGTTGCGCAGACGTTTTGTGTACGAAGGTGCCGGCCATTCAAGCACTGGACTCTTGTGGCGTGAAATAGACACTGCGTTCGAGAGCGGCGTATTAACCGGCGCTGTTTTAAATTCGCACTACATCGAACCGCGCAACTTTCTTCAGGATGCGAGAAACATTGTGCTCGAGCATATACGGGGTGCATTGGTGAAACATAAGACACTAAAAGTGAATACCGCGTTTAATGGAGAGTTTGTAGCGGGTGATAAACGCTCGAACAAGACTATCAGCACGAAGAACTGTGAAATCTTTGGCGAGATCAATCTTGAAGAGTGGTACGAGCAACGCGTCGTCGAACCCACCCTAGCATCGCTGGAAGAATTTCAAGAACGGGATAGCGGATGGGCGCTGTCGCGTATACTCAATGTAATTGTTAACGTGAATAAATATATGCCGCTGCATGCTGGATGTACCATACAATTACCACGAGAAATACAACTAAAAAGAGCTGTAATCAACGTATGCTCGACCGACAATGCATGTTTCGCGTGGTCAGTAGTGGCTGTTCTGCATCCAACCGAAAGGAACGCATATCGGGCATCGGTATATCCTCATTATTCAACGGTGTTGAATATCCAGGATATCGAATTTCCAATGACATTGAACCAAATTAAAAAGTTTGAACACGCCAACAGCATCTCCATCAACGTCTACACCACTGAAGAAAAGAAGGTTCTATGTCAATTGTCAATTTGCTGTATTTAGAAGGAGCAAACGGCGTGGGACATTTCGCGTGGATACAAAACTTGTTCCGCCTCGTGAGCTCACAATTGAGTAAACATAAACGCAGAAAATACTTTTGCGATAGGTATGTATATAATAATTCTTTTTTCTTTTTTAAATATGTTATGTTATGTTTGAAAAAAAATTTATGTCTTTTTATTGCAGATGCTTGCACTACTTTAGTTTCAGTGAGAAGCTGGAAGCTCACACCGTAGATTGCGAGAAGATGAACGAATGCGCAATCGTATTACCAGATGATGAAAGCAAGTGACTCAGCTTCGACAACTACATCCGGAAAGAGCGCCTTCCATTTGTGGTGTACGCCGGCCTCGAGTGCATTCTGGAGAAAACTGATCGAGAAGCGCCAAGATCCACATACCAGCATCATAAAGTATTTAGTATTGCATATTATGTTCAATGCGCGTACAATTCGTCCTTGTCGGTGTACCAGTGTCGTCGTGATGCGAATTGTGTTTCCTGGTTCGTCGAAGAATTGTTAAATCAATTTTATCAAATAACATACAAATGGATGATTTAACGAGCGAACAGCAGGAGGCATTTCGCAACGCGACGCATTGTCACATTTGCGAAAAACCGTTTGGAGAAAACGATACGAGGGTTCGCGATCATTGCCATCTAACCGGTCGGTACAGAGGTCCCGCGCACTGCAATTGTAATCTAAATTATAAAAACTCTTTTTGCATTCCCATAGTTTTTCATAATTTGTCCGGTTACGATTCGCATTTTATTATCGAAGAAATAGCTACAGCTTTCGAGGGTGTCGTCAGTGTATTGCCGATAACAAAAGAAAAGTACATCTCGTTCAAAAAACAGATGTCTTGCTGTTGGCGGATATTTTTGAAAATTTTCGTGAAAGCTGTATAACAAGTTACGGACTCGATCCAGCGTATTATTACACTCTGCCCGGTTTTACGTGGGATGTCATGCTGAAGCATACAAAAATTAATTTCGCGGCGGATTAAGTCAATGTTCAGGTAGATACGCGAAAGCCAATAATACGTACATGCAGTCGTACGATCCATCGAAAGCATCGTCGTACTTGATGTACTTTGATGTGAATTTGTATGCAGAATTTCGACGGGTCGACAACGTTGCAAACTTTGACGTGTCTTCGATTGCTGCCGATTCGCCCACAGGTTATATTCTAGAGGTTGATCTAGAATATCCGCAACGCTTGCACGACATTCACGCGGACCTGCCGTTCTGTTCCACACGTGCCAAACCGCCTGACAAAAGAGAGGACAAGCTGCTCGCAACTCTATACGATAAGCAGCGCTACGTTATCCACTATCGTAACCTGCAGCAATGCACGCGACATGGTATTCGTATTACAAAGGTACACCGCGTCCTCCAATTCGCACAATCACCCTGGCTCCGCGATTACATCGAATGAAATACAAAGTTTAGAACTCTCGCTACAAACGATTTTGAAAAGAATTTGTATAAATTGATGAATAATGGGGTATTTGGAAAAACTATGGAGAATGTACGCAATCACGTCGATGTAAAATTAGTAACAAAATGGGAAGGGAGGTACGGAGCGGAAGACCTTATTTCCAAACCAAATTTCCACAGCCGTAGCGTGTTTTCGAAAAACTTAGTTGCCATCGAACTGCGAAAGCTTGCGGTGAAGTTCAACAAACCAATCTATGTGAGTATGTGTATACTAGACATATCTAAGGTTTGTTTGTATGAATTCCATCACGATTACATGTTACATGATTACATGTTACATTGTTTAATTTACCACATCGAGTGCGAGAATATTTATGATACTATAAAACGCGATATTAATCGATTTGATACCAGCGATTATCCGGTAGGGAACGTTTACGATATACCGCTTGTAAACAAAAAAGTCCCCGGTTTGATGAAAGACGAAATCAATGGGGCCATAATGACAGAATTTGTTGGACTCAGAGCGAAAATGTATGCACTGTGAGTAGATGGTAAAAAAGATACGAAAAAGGCGAAAGGTGTAAAAAGTAACGTTATTTCCAGGATGATAACTTTCGACGACTACACGCAGTGCCTACGAAACGAAATTGAAATGATTCGTAATCAGACATGTATAAGATCAAAACGTACACAAAGTATACACAATGGCGGAATCAAACATCGCTCTGAGTCCGTACGACGATAAGCGGTATAACGTACCCGACTCAACGGATACATTGCCGTGGGGTCATTATAAAATACCGCTTTAGATATATCAGTATATGTATTTTGTAAATCATTTTTACTCGATTTTAATAGATGTACATATACATTTAGTTGTAAATAAAAAAACATTCTATTGTAACTAATAATGCTAGTATATGTATAAAACTGAATATTTAATTTAAAAAATGTTAATTTTTTACAATACATTATCTTTATTTATCCATGAATTGTGTGCACTATTCAATCCTAACCATTTCACGTACACCTTATTCCCTTTCCGAAGTAACACTTATTCCACAAGGTACACATCAACGTCGGCAACGCGTTGCAACTCGTGTTCATAGAATCCTCCAACAATTGGTTTTCTATAAACATCTTTCAGCAGATACGTTGCGGGATTAGTTTTCTGAACCTCGGCGATCGTAAATATTTCAGTACCCCAATTAGGTGTGTAACCTTTTTCAAAAATTGTTTTGAATTTGCTCACATGTACCGCATCTCCCACTCTGAATCGTGCGGGAGCAGCAATCTTTACGTGATTATAAACCGTTGTTAAGAGCTTCGAGGCGTTTGTTGGTGCAACGTCAATTGGTCGCATGCCGATAGTTCGATGCTTACGCGCGTTGTAATTTGATATGAGTTGCTGCAGCGATTCGATCCATTTATAACTTCCATTAAGCGTAAACAGTTTCCACATGTCGTTTTTGAGCGTACGATTGAACCGCTCGACGACTGACGCTTTCATCACTGAATACGTTGAATAATGACTTATGTTGTATTTTAACAAAAGTTTTTGCACATTTGCGTTGTAAAATTCCTTTCCTTTGTCGGTTTGCAAATTTTTCGAATACCTTCCACTGTTTCGGATTATCTTTCTGATCGCTGTAGAAACTTCATTTCCACTCTTGGTTTTGAGGGGTATGGTCCATGCATGCTTACTCAGCACCTCGATAACAGTGAATATGTAATGGAAGCCTCTGTTATACCGCGCGTAAGGTCGTACCCATGTACTATGACGCGTCTTCGGGGAAAATTTTTTCTCGCCAGAGCATACAATTCTTCCACGAGACGCCGTTTCTCGGTGCTGGGAGTTTTCTTTGCAGCCATGTATGACTCGACACTGACGCAAAGACTTGACATACACGTCTTATCAAACATCAAATCGGTGCTCAACGCAACGGTTGGTTGGTCGATCGGTCAGTTAATCGGTCGGTTGACTGGTCGGTTGACCGGTCTGTCGGTCGGTAAATAGTCTCAATGTCCAGCTATTGCTGTGTCTGCATTAGATTTCGGAATTTGGTAATATCCCTCTCTAATTTATTCAGCTCATCTTTCAAGCTCTGAACGAAATTTTGAAACATAATCATCTTTTTGACGAATACGTCTTGTCGACTTTTTATAACTGCCATGTTTTCGTGCAAGTACAGCTTGTTGATAGCATCACCATCCTCTACAGGCGGTGCTACCCGTCGAATCTTATGCGACTTTGCGTCATAATTGGTGCCAACAACACAAAGAGCGCTGTCGCGTACATAATTTCTGACTACTCCATTCCAGTGATAGTATGATTCTATTCTTCCAAACGATGACCCAAACTTGTTGATTTTCATTTTAATGATGATTGACTGTATCACCAAGGTGTAGCTTAATTTATAATGAATTCTGCCTCGCGAAGTTCCTCGATAATCGATAGCATCTCATTGTCGTGAGCATTGTGACCAGCTTGACGCGAAGCCTCGAGCAATCGAAGCCGATCTACGAATTCGTTGGGATCGTTCCAGTGAACGTAATCAATGTTGTTTTTGGTTAATCTCATGGAACATGGTATGCCTTTTCTAACTTTTTTATCTTGCAATAAAAGTTTGATTATATGTTTATACTTGTATCCTCTATTGCCTAATGTTTGACCATACGAATTGTGCTTGTGCTTATGCGCACTCGTTGTCAGCAGTATGTCCCTGTATTTGCGTTCATCAGCCTCAGTGTAAATGTCGTTATCTGGAGTTTTCTTGAATATCAGTTCATAAAGGCCGGGTGTTCCCGAATATCGTATGCTATCGATAATTATGTTATCCGCATTGTCCACGTCAACATGTTTATTACCGAGCATCAGTCCATCATTGATGAGATAAACACCGTACACGTAATCCATACCAACATCTACGTCGCCGCGTAATACAGGTGCGATGTATTTTTGACTCAGTGGACCTAGATGATTACGTACCGTTTCTTCGCCTTCCGGCGTTTGCAATTGGTTTCGAACAGATATCGAGAAATAGCTGTTTGGACTTTCAAAAACATCTTCATTTGCTAAGCGTTTTGTTGTTGTTGTTGTTGTTGGTACTGTCTTAATCGGTGTAGAGGTCGGTGTAGAGGCTATCAGGTTCATATCGGGTAAACTGCTTAATCTTGATTTTTTTATATTTGGCGGTTTCGAAAAATTTAACAACAAATTTGATTGTATTTTATCCGATTTCTTGATATTCGGAGTGGATAATGGTTCGCTTCCGATATCTGTATTATTGTGTAGATCATAATTTCTTAACGTGTTGCTGACAATTGTTTTCAGTGGTTCAGTAACAGGTTTAAAGTGTTTTTCCAACGCAATCTCTTCGTCAATTTTACCGGTTTTCAATTCACGATGTCATCGATTGCTCGCAACAGAACGAACCAATCAAGAGCGCCATCGTAGATGTGCGAATAGAATTTGATTGCAAAGAAAAGGACTGCGAGTAAATACTACCGCATACTGTCTTATTTTGCATGATCGCGTCATCGAATACTGTCCATTGTCCAACGTTGTGCGCAAAATAAAAAATAGCTAAGATATATGTGTCTTTCTTTCTAGTGCACTTTCTCCCATATCATATTCTCATCCGGTGTAATGTTTGTTAGCCTCTCTGACAAATGCTGATGTATACTCAACAGTTTTTGTTTCTTACGGGAAGATCCGTTCTTGGATGATGCGTACTCAACAGTTTTTGTTTCTCGCAGGATTGGCTCTTTCGCTGTAACGTTTTCAAAGGCATTCGCAGTCCGACAGTGGGACAACAAACAGTTGCTTGAAAGTTATTTGTGAAGTGCCACAATTTATAAAACGAAAGTAAGTGAAAAATACATATACAGTAGTGACCAGTTCCTGGTGTTATCGATGTGTGAAAGTGTTACAGAAATTTTTTTTAAATGCTAGATTATTAATAGTTGTAGCATTTGACCGGCAAATGTGTCATATTGATAACGCCATGAACTCGACAGTGAAATGGATATTCCTGAATGTAAGTGCGTGGGTGAAAAGAAATATTAAAAATATCATTTCTTTTGTTCTTATAGAAATGCCGATTGACACACCGCGCCTGTATAATGATGTTCCAGAAGATATTGAGGAATTCGACTTCGATGTGGTGCTCCCGGAGGAACACCCTGAAACATACAGATTTTTACTGGATTTGGCGTGCATGCGGGAGCTCCGGACCCGCATACATCATCCCGGAGGCGGATGACCCCTTCCGCCGCCGGATATCCTTCGAATGTTGGTTGGAGCTCCCGCCAGAGGAAAGGGTGCATCACCTACCATCAGAGGAGCACCTAAATCATACCAAGGCTACGCTACATCAATTTCAGGAATTGCGCAAGATGCCGGTGTCCATTATATTCGTGCGCGCCTACGGCGCGGTGCACATCGTGGATCGCGCAACATTTTACATTTACACCGATGGAACAGTTTGCATTAAGACGGGGGCAACCCGTTGATATCGTATAGTTTTTTATTTTATTTTATTTTAAAGTATATATATCGCGTGCATGTAAATTTAATGCACGTTTTTTTTTTTTTTTTTTTTTTTTTTGTTGGGCGGGTGGAAAAACCTTCATAGGCACCGAGCGCCGGTGGACGATGCCAGCGTCCGGTAGTGTGAGATTCCTACTCACTAAAAAACCACCCGCTTCCCACGTTAGCCCCCCGGACCAGACCTGCTTTCGCATAACAACAGTCCGGGGGCGTGGCAACTAGGCCCCGTTAGGGCCTCCGCCGGTCGGATAGAACCGAAGCTAGGGGGAGCCCGGAGTATCATCCAGGCATCCCTCCTCTTTCTTGCGACGCAGCACACGCTCCACGTAGTGCGCGACCGCTTCCCATTTGGTCGGCCCCCGCAGCATCACCCCCACGATGTTGTCGGGGGTGACGTCTCCTACGAGGGCGCCGAGATCTACCCTATCTCTGGCGAAGCGGTCACACACGAAGAACGTATGGAGCGCGTCGTCCCTTGCTGCGTCGCAATACCGGCATCCCGGGGATCCGACCTTGCCCATCCTCGACAGGTACGCATGGAAGTACCCGTGGCCTGTGAGGAACTGGGTGAGGTAAAAATTCACCTCACCATGGGTCCTGGATATCCAGGTGGCCAGATCCCCTATCAGCCGAGCCGTCCACAGACCCGGCTGGGCAGCCTCCCAGCGTTGCTGCCATGCGCGTAGCGTGGCTGCGCGCTCGTGGGACACGGCTTCGGCCCGTCCAGTCTCCGAGGAGCGTTGGAAGATGTTCTTCCGCTCGAATGCAAGCAGGTCGATGGGTATTACCCCGGCGACCGCTTGCACTGCGCACTCGGAGACGGTCCTGTAGCTGCACGCCACCCGAAGCGCCAGCTGGCGCTGTACGGCAGACATGCAGCTTCTGTACTTACGGAGCCGAAGGGCATCTGCCCATATTTCGGCTCCGTACAGCAGGACGCTCTGGGTTGCCGAGAGCAAGAGTTTCCTCTTGCTCGGCTTCGGGCCGCCCACGTTTGCCATTAGTCGGCTAAGTGCTGTCGCCAACGACGCCGCCCTGACCGAGACCCTCCGGATATGTTCCGCGAAGCTGAGCTTGTTGTCCAAGACAACACCCAGGTACTTCGCGGACCTCCGGGTCTGGATGGTCTCGGTCCCAACAGTCATCGGGACGATGGTGGGGATACGTCGGCGTGTCAGCATGACGATTTCCGTTTTCGGAATCGCCAGCTGCAGCCCGTGGTCCTCCATCCATCGCCCCACTCGGCGCATGACCTGGTTCAGCTTGAGCTGAGCCAGCTCGGCGGTCCGCGCCGTGATGACCACGGCGACGTCGTCAGCATAGCCGACGAGGAACGAATCCTCTGGCATACCCATGCGGAGGAGGCTGTCGTACATGACGTTCCACAGGTCGGGCCCCATGACCGATCCCTGCGCAGCACCCGCAGTGATCGATCGTTCACGGAGCCCGTCCGACGTCTCGTACAACAGCTTTCGGTCCCGAAGATAATCCGCCATCACTGACAGTAGATACTCCGGGAGCCGAAACGTTGTTTCCAACGCCTCCAACATGTCTGTCCACCGTGCCGTGTTGAACGCGTTCCGTATGTCAAGCGTCACCAGCAGGACGACGGGTCTCGCGGCGTGGCAAGCCGTGTCGGCGACGCGTACAGCGTCTACCACGCGCGAGATCGCGTTCACGGTGGACCACCCTTTTCGGAAGCCGTACTGGTGGTCCGAAAGACCTCCAGTGGCCAAGATCGCCTCGTGCAAGCGGGGTTTCACCAGTCTCTCCATCAGCAGCCCGCTTGTGTTTAGCAAACACAGCGGACGATACGATGACGGAGATCCTGGTTCCCCTTTCCCCTTGCTGATCAACACGAGCCGAGCGAACTTCCACTGCGCCGGGAAAATACCCGTGTACAAGCATGCGTTGTACATGCGCAGCAGAAGATCGGGACACCTCTTCGCAACCACGCGCAGGGCCTCGGACGGTATGCCGTCCGGCCCAGGAGCCTTGCGGGGCCTCATAGCCCCGGCCGCAACGGCGAGTTCCGCCGCAGTGAACATTGGGACGTCCGCCCCTGCCACCGGATCGAGATCGTGTCTTCTCACCGGATGTGCAGGGAACAGAGCGTCCACAATGCTCCGCATCGTGGTCGCGTCCAGTTCCGGGCTCGCGGACAACTCACCGAGTCTTCGGGTGACGAGTTTGTACCCGTCGCCGAACGGATCTCGGTTAAGGTCGTCGCAGAGATCGCGCCAACACCGCGCTTTACTCTGCTTGATCGCACGAGTTAAGGCTTTCTTGGCCGCCTTGTAGTCCTCCGACAGCGCGGCGGCCTCCGGTCGACTTCGAGCTCGCTGAGCTCGTCGCCGGAGCCTCAGGGCTTCTCTCCTGAGGGAGGCGATCTGGTCGGTCCACCAGTACGCCTGCCGCCGGCCGGAGAATGGCCTCCTCCTTGGCATTGACTCGTCGCATGCCCGTCGGATGAGGTTAAGGGTGCCGCGCACGATGGCTTCGGCACCCGCTCTATCGGACGGGTCATGCGGGGTTTGCGGGACGGCCTCCACGCCCGCCCGGAGAGTGGCGTAGAGCCTATCCTCATCCAGGCGAGAGGTGACGTATCCTCTCGGGCGTCTAATCCCCGGAGACCGCGCTTGCCTCTCGCCGATCAACTGGAAGGTGATGTAGCTATGATCGCTACCGGTGAAATCACCAATCACCCTCCAGTTCGCCGCTCTCTGGACCAGATCCTCAGACACCAGGGTGACATCCGGTATCGAGTCTCCGAATCCAGGGCGTCGGTACGTCGGCGTTGACCCCACGTTCACACGACGAGTCCCAGTCTTGAGGCCATCTCGACCACCAATCTTCCCCTCGTGTCGGTGCGAGGCATCCCCCACTCGCAGGCTCGGGCGTTGAAGTCACCAGCCACGACAAGCCCACCGGACTTGTCGCGTAGGGTGTCCTCCAGCACGTCGAGCTTTCCCCGAAATTCGGAGATGCTATCATTCCGGGACAGATAGCAGCTGACGTACGTGAGGACACCGCTGGTGACCCAGACGTGTCCCGCGGCAGCCCCGTGAGAGTCTATACGGACTCTCCGTGGATCCGTGATCCACACTGCCGCGGTGCCGAGATCATCCCTGAACCAGGTGGAGCAGTCCCGATCGCGGTACTGCTCGCTTGCGATGACGACCGCAGCTCGCTTCTCCATAGCGAGCTGCGTTAGCAAGTCATCGGCAAGTCGACACCGGTTCAGGTTTCCCTGGAGGATGCTTACCGTGGCCGCGAAGAGGGCTTACCCTTCTTTGCGGCGAGGATCTCCCGGAAGATCCGGCACTTCCCCGAGCCCGCGTAGTCGTCCGTCGTCGCGTCCCTTATCCCCGCACACAAATGGCAGTGGGGGGTGGCCTCGCACGCCGCCGCCTTGTGGCCATCCTTGCCACTCCTGCGGCAAGCGTTGCTCCGGTCCGGGCCTTTACACTCTCTACGAGTGTGTCCGTAGCCCAGGCACCGGAAGCAACACTGAACCTCCGTCCAGCGCCGGATGCGGCAATTGACCCAGCCGATCTTGAGCTTGGCGGCGGCCAGGAGCTTAACGGCAGCTCCTTCGCCAAGCTCCACCACGGCCTTCCGCAGCTCTCGGGGGTTCGTCGCGAGAACGAAGACGCGGATTTCCTCCGGCGACTCCCCTGACACCCGCGCGACCGCGTCCATGACCTCTCCTGAGGTCGTGACGCAATCAAGATCGAGGATTTCGATCGTCGCGCGGGGTTTCAGGCCCCGTACTGCCGCGGTGTCCCCCACCGCCGTCCGGAGCGCGGACTGGAACCTGGCGCTGTCCCCACATCGCCCAAGCTCCAGAAGGACGGCCCTTTCCCGCGTCCTCCTTATTTGGCGGACCTCCGTGTCCGCTTCCTCCGGCCGGACCTGGCGACGTATCGCGCCCACAATGGACGCGTACGTCGCACCCTCGGCCGGCTTTAGAAGGACAGCCGTCCGCCTAGTTTTAGGGCGACGGCACCTTATCCTCCTCTTCTTCTTTCGCCTTTCGTCGACGGCACGCTGCTCCTTTGGAGGAGCAGAGTTCTTCGGTGCCGTCGACGTTGACGGAGGTTTGGCAGATATGTGCCCCTTCTCGCCCCTCCGCGGCTTTGGACGTGGGAGTGGAGGATCAGACGGTTTGTCCGCCCTCTTCTTCCTCCCCACCACCGTGGACCATTTTTCTTGGTCCACGGCCGGCTTCTTTTTCGCCCTGGCAGCCTCTTCCTCTGGGCTGGAAACCACGGCCCTATCTCGTTTCCGATCAGGCCGTGTTCGAGGGGCGGGTATGTTCCCGCCTGGCGGCGCAGTGAGCGTGCCGAGGGCCTGCAGCATGTGGAGGACACGCTGTCTCTCCACTAGCCCATGGCCCAGTGCGTCCACCGCCTCCGCCAGCTTCTGCATTCCGTCCTTGATGTCCATGCTAACATTCCTCTGTTTGAGAGATGCCTGTCGCATGACCTCAAGGACGGTTTTCATTGCCGCTATTTGCGAGCTCTCCGCTCGCTCAAGGGTCGCCAAAGTTCTAAACGCCCGGTCCGCAACACCGTGGTCGTGGACATCGGCGCGTTCAGAACTGGCCCCATTTCCTGGCCCACGAATGCCAGGTTTCCGCAGCGGAGATACCTGGCCCGGAACACTTTGTGTCACGGCATCTCCCCCGCTGAGTTGGGGAGATACCGCGGCCACTTCCTGACGGACAGGGCTCCGAGGCGGCACGAATGGATTATCATCCGTGCCGCGTCGCCTCCGGCGGCCACCGTCCGACGATGTGGACGTCTGTCTCGTCCTCCGAACGGATCCGGAGACGTTCGTCCCTTCACTTGTAGCATTTAATGCTACGCAGGCCAAGTGGTCAACCTGCGTAGCACTGCGGTCGTCAGATAACGACGTCCCGGGGCCCGCTTGCTCACCCCTGACGGACGCCGGTACTGGGGATCCGACCCTCTGCACCGTAGACCTCTCCTCTCTATATGACTTCTCCATGTTTGGTTTTTGATTCGGGGTTTCCTCCCCTAGTGTTTGGTCCGCGGGAGCTATTTTATTTCACTCCTACCCTCCATGCACTCCGAAGAGTACGTGGCGAGCGTTCCCCTATCCGCCACCTGGGGACGCGCCGCGTCGGGGTATCACCTCCCCGCCTGACCTGGTCGCCCAGGCCAGGTGCGCGGAAATTTAATGCACGTTAATGTAAATTATTATATAGTTATTATATAGTTATTATATAGTTATTATATAGTTTATTATCAATGATGAAATGTATTTTCTTATATTTAAATATATATGATTGCATATATTTTACCTTTTAAATAAAAATATAATATAAATAGCAAGGTATACCTAATAAGTTTAGAGAACTCGAAGAGCCAAAATCTTTTGCTTTTATATTACTATAAAAATAATTAATAACTTGAAAGCTTTGTATACGCATATAAACTTATACACAAAACTGCGTGCTTAGGAGATATAAAAAGAAATAGCTTGGATATATGTGTATTTCTTTCTTTCTAGCGTATTTCCTTCCATATCATATTCTCATCCGGTGTAATATTTCCTTCGCACGTTCTCCAGTATTCTCATCATTAAAAGAATGATGTCACCTCTGCCGTTTCTTTAATATCTAGACTTCGAGCAATTGTATCGCGCAAATAACTTACCAAACGTCGAACAATTGATGTTCTTCTTCTTCTTTTTTTACCGATCTCTGATAATTACCTATGATAATTACTTCATCTTTTCTAATCTTACGTGTTGCACGGGTAAAAGGGCATGAGTGCGAGGAAGAAAATGCTTGGGCGCGAGAGAGAGGGAACCCGCGAGGCCCGCAACGACGCCCCACTCCTGCGCGCGAAGGGGGCGGTTTCCCCAACCCTTACGGCGTGCGCGCTTGCCTCCCGCGAAGACGACGAGCATGGTTCCCCCCACCCTTACAGCGTGCGTGCTTATTTCGTTACATGTACCAATTGTGTTTTTTTTCCTTACCGATCACTGATAATTACCGAACGGTGGTGTCCCCCTCTATCTTACCGACCGTAGGTAATAATTACCGACCTCCCACCACTCGCCCCTCGCCCTCGGTTCCCCCCTCCCCCCTCTCCCCTCGGAGCTCCTGAGTTAGAACCCGCCTACCTTTACTACTGTGTGCGATTCCCAGATCGTTTGGAAGTTACGCATTAGAAGCATAATCTTTATTGTAAGTAGTAGTTATTAAGTAGAGTAAGTGTAAATAGTATTCTATAAGTACGAGATCAGCTTCTAATGTAAAAATGTAAATATGTAAATAGTATTACGTTTGCACTGGCAAGGGATAATGGGGCGGCTAGCGCGCACCGAAAATAACCATTCACGTGCAAACAGCTAGAATGATTTACGACAAGCAAACGACGAAGCTATTTTTGAGAAAGCCGTATTTTTCCGTTATTAACAGATGTTCGTTTCCTTGCGACACTTAGCTACGGCCTCAATAGCATGCCGTAAACCATGGGTCTTCCGGGCTGCCAGGCAAAGTCAAGCAACCCTCAGCGGGTAACGATGCGAGACCTGAGGCCCGGAGGAAATCCCGCTGCATTGCCAAATTTCCAACGGTGGTACTCCCCCACCTCAGCACACCCCCTTCCCGACGAGACGCGCTAAGGGCGCAAGGAAGTGGTGGTGCGCATGGAAATTTTAAGGACGATCAGTCTTTAACGAGTCGTCCTGTGGAGTTGACTAGTGGTCAAGATCGACCGTTAAAAGTCGCGAATAAAAAGTCATTGCAAATAGTATCCTGTTGTTCCTTCACCCTCACGACCTACAACTTGAAAATTTTCTTTGGAGATTCAATCTTATCACAGATTTCAGGAGCTCCATGGCTGTAAACATCGCTGTCCTGTGGAAATCTGTGATGCGATTGAATTTCTGAAGAAAAACTTCAAAAAATAAAGTGAAATTACTTTAAGCGTCTATATTTTTGTGTAAAATATTGCAATGTGATTTCACGACACGGTCCGTAATTCGCGTCGGGAAGCGTGCAAAATGAAAGTTTTCCGACTCCTCACGCCTTTACGGGAAAACCCGAGCGCCAGGTATCAGGAGATTCCGGGGTGAGAAGCCGAACTTCGCGAAAATTACCACGGCTAGCGATCCGGATCACGGAGAGGGGCGTGGATCGTCGGCGAGGAAAGGAAGTCTGAGAAAGTCGTCTTCACGGCAAGACAGGGTGGATTAACACAGCACTCGTTTAAAATAATATAGTATATTGTATGCGAAAGATGTTACAGAATTCGGTGTACGCTGCCGAGCCGCCGTAGCGTCAAAGGTCACCGGGACGACTGGTAACCGACACGAGAACTACGTTTCGATAACACGTGCTGATTTCGTTCACGTTAGCCCAAATTCCGTCACAATTCACACAAAAGCGACTTTGGAAACGATGTTCGGACAGTCTTGACGCGGTCGCGGTGGGCTCGACCTCTTCGACGAGAACGTTAACCGGCAGCGATCTAAACACGTGCGCGTTACGATGGATTCGCGACTAGATGTTTGTTATTTCGTCTAGATAACCTACGAAAATGCGATTGAAACTGATTACGCTATTTCGCCCGACGGGGTGCTCGGCAGCCACCAGGAAACCCGACCAATTTACGATATCCTATCTACGAGTGTGAGGTAAAGGAGGAAGCGCTTACCGTACCGTTCCGCACGTGCGTCGCTGACGAAATAGGACGAGATACGCGAGCTCGTCGCACGCGTTGGCTCACGCGCTTCCCCCTAGCCTCACCTCAATGGTCGGCGGCACGCGGCACTCTATGGCGGCCTAATTCAAATCGCGTTATCGGCGCGCTCGTCATCGGCGGTCGTCCAGTCTCGTCCCTCGGCGATTTTGGTGGCGTGTCGGTGCTAGCATCCCTCGAAGGCTCTGGAGCGAGTCGGGTCTCGGTGCACTCGAGAACCCGGCCGATCCCGCTGCCCTAAACGGCCTCCTGCCCCCTGAAGGTCGTAGCGGAGTCCAGGGGCTGTTACCAAGAACCTCCAGCCCCTGCCCATTTGAGCTTTGTCTGGCCAGTCCGTGCAATCGGCGCCGGGTTGGACGGGATCGGTAGCCTCTAAGCCGCATCGCTCGGTGTTGCCCTCGTTAGCCCAACGCTATTGCCCTTCAGACACGTAGATTAATCATAACCCTGGGTTACCCTGGTGGCGCTCGCGATCTTGGTCGGTCTCGTTCCCCGCGGAGAGGTCGCCCACATTGTGACGCGGCAATTTGCCACGTCACAATATATAGCACTCTATTTAACAAAATTAGATTGACCTTCAGATCTCCTGTATTACTCCACCCACAAGAAAACAATTTTTACTACATGATGTAGCCCGTCCTACCAAACAACTTGTGTAGGGACAGATTTTTAATTATTACAACATCTTCCAAGATAGCCTACTGTACTCACTTAAACAAACAGCCTATAGAAATAGTAGTAATAACAAATCTATCATACTATTAGAAATCATTTTTTTTTTTATCTTGATATTCGCCTAACCAATCCAGACTAACATTAAATGGTGATGATGATGCTGTAGATGTAGAGGTTGAGGCATTGGTGGGATTATTGGAGTTGTAACGATGAGTCTTCTATATTTCCGCGGGCAGCTTGTAACGGTGCCCCCAAAACAATATTCCCCACTTCCATTTTGATTCGAATTCTCTCCACGGGACGCAGTTTTTTTATATGTTTTGCCATACTCCGGAAGAATAGGTCATCGTCGTCCTCGACTTTCTCTGCAGCAGATGAGGACTCTAAAATCTGGGCCCGTAACCGCTGGTTGTTCCTCATTACACCAACCATCTCCTGGATTGAGGACGACAGTCCTCGCTTCCTAGCCATAGGCCTTCCAGGATTTTCCTGCTGTGATGGATTTCCCGTTTGTAGGGAATCCATTCTAGGCGCGGTATCCTCTTCCGCCTCTATTGCTATTGCCGTATTCATAGTTTCTGGATGATTTTCTGTAGGAGTGTTGTCCACATTTCCACACGTCTGCCTCGAGATAAGTGTTGGATTTAAAAATGCCATCTCAGTTCCAAATTTCAACTTCGGCAAATTTTGGCTGCCAGGCCTGATTTGGTGGCTCTTCGATGCTTCACTTGGCTGAACGCATTCCGTAGCTTACTCCAAGCCTCTTTGCAATCATTGCCTGAAACAGAAAAAGTACTTTAGTATTTCAGGAACTTAGTCTTTGTTTATCAATTACTTAGTTATTCTTCTATTGTCCTCTAGCGGCCACAGGTAGTAAACGGCCACTTGCTTGCCAATCAAAAAATGAAAAAAATGACATTTTTTCAACTTTTCAAATAAAAATCTAAGCGATTCTGAACAGTTCGGTGCAAACAGAATCGAATTCGGAGCATTGGAAGTAACCACAAAAATTTGTTGAAAAAAATTCAGGTGAAAAAAAAATGTTTAAGGTACACTTATCTCTGGATCTTATTGATATTTTTAATTGTTTCTAGTTGCATAATGTACAGAAATGATAGAACTAAAAACAGACTGAGTAGTTTTTTAATGTTTTGATTTTAAAAAAAAATCACCGCCGCTCAAACATCGAAAACTATTTTTTCAAATTTGAATATTTAAAAAAAAAACTACTCGGTCTGTTTTTAGTTCCATCATTGCTGTTAATTTTGTAACCAGGAACATTAAGAAATGTCAATTTGGTCCAGAGATAAGTGTACTATTATACCAAAAACCCAATTTTCCAGGAAGTGCAAAAAACTAAAAATTTGTATTTTCCGCTCGATAACACTAGTTTTCAAAATACAAAAAATGTATATTCAATGCCACTATTTCTTTCTTATGTATTTTGGCCTGTAAAACTCGAAAATC
>NC_071982.1:8742412-8759579 GCF_026283585.1 Hylaeus volcanicus
TCGTGTCTGGGATTCTCGTCGGTGGAAGATAAGTGATGGAATATAGCCATTATGGCTTTCTTCATATTTTCAACACTTTCGACATTTCGTCGAATTGCCAGTCCATAATATGTAGTCATTTTTTTTATTAGGCTGTCGGTTAATTTTCCAGCTCCTCTTCCTCCAAGCTTATGAATTTTTTTTGCATTTCTCGACGACCGCATTGACATTTCGATGAGTCGTCGTCTTACCTAAGAAGTTGTTGAGGGTTCGGATGGTCCGCTAAATCTAAGTTTACATTTTGTGGTCTCTGGATAGTGGCTTGTTTATGGCAACGAGCCATCAAACAGCTGACGTCGTTTGAATTCATCCGAAAGAAATGACTAGGAAATAAAAAACGAAAATCATTTCAAAAGAAATCTAATAATTATTGTGGTCGGATTTGTGTATCGAAAAAATTATTTTACATGTGAGAATCTCTAATAGATGTTATAAAAAAAAATTTCTAATAGGTTAGGGAACTTTCTTTGTAATTTAAACAATTATTCAAGTGGATGAAAAAGTTAAGTATAGGAATTAAACAGAGCACCCTTCATTTGACCTTCCTCTTTCGAATGAGCCCTCATTCAGCCCAAAATATGCTAATATAAGGACGAAAAGCGAAAAATCGCGAACCTTTTTTTCGGCCCATTTTTGCCGGTAATGTCACCTCGCTGCATTACCCGTGTCTATCCCCTTAAGAATATGAGTGGTGCTATAGTTATGCTCCGCTCTGTTACGTTATTGCTATTCTTTCTTCCTTGCATATCTCTGTTGCGGTTGGCAATATGTGCTTACGACCGAGGGCGCACGGGGGTTTCCACTCACTGGCCGAGACAGTAGAGTCGAGCGCTCTCGTAGTCAATCTTTTTTGTATAGGCATATAGAGAACAACACCGTGAAATAAAGATCAAGGCGAAACCAACGTGTGATAATTATTCATATCCCAGTTCGAATTCCATTATATTCAACAATCTTAACGAGTTTTCTGCTGAAAACTTGATTTTATCTACTTGCATTCTATCTTGTTAAAAAATTTAATGACTTCGAAAAAGGTGCAGTGAAAAGCATGAAATAATTTCTAGTTAATGTATATGAATACGCACTAGCTCTAGATATAATTGCTTAAAAGTATGGGAAAATCCAGTGAAAAGTGTGAAATAATTTCTATTTGAACTCCATTATTATTCACCATCGTTTGATGAGTTTAATTAAATTATTACATATATCATATTAAATGCAATGCACCTTTTTCGGAGGCGGCACTTAATGTAAAATTTTTAACTTTGGCTTGGGTAAGTTTTCGGTTGGGGGCGCCAATATTGAATAGTGTTAATGTATATGATCTGTAAAACGGATATAATGATAGCAATAATTATAATTCATATTTTTTGTTCCTTCGACAGATAGTTAAACCAAATTTGGTATTTTTGACTGTAGGTAGTTGTTCGGTATCTTTGTTCGAACAGAATTTTGTCAAGTTGACAGAATTAACGTAAGATATTTCCCGGTTCGCAGACAAAGCAAATACCGATGTGTAAAGGAAACAAAGATTCTTATGTGAAACTGGTAAATCACAAGAAAGTCAAGAAGTCTCGAAGTTCGAAACAGATGAGCACGGAACTTCGTAACATATTTCTCGCACCCGTCAATGACGATTACGTGACGTATGTCAGCGGTGACGCTCTATCTGTTCTCATCTTCGGAGAACAATCTGGACGTCAAAATTTCCAGGCGTTTACGTCTCTCCACACCACGTCGCTCTCCGTGGTGGCCAACATTGTCAGAGAGACAGAAGAGAGAGAGACAGGCGAATCGTGAGGAAGTATAACAATCTTTTTGGAATCCAGACAGTCCTCGATAATTCGCTAGAACAGTAATTTTACATTAAGTGCCGCCTCCGAAAAAGGTGCGTTGCATTTAATATGATGTATTTAATAATTTAACCAAATTCATCAAACGATGGTGAATAATAATGGAGTTCAAATAGAAATTATTTCACACTTTTCACTGCATTTTCCCATACTTTTAAGCAATTATATCTAGAGCTAGTGTGTATTCATATAAATTAACTAGAAATTATCTCATACGTTTCACTGGACCTTTTTCGAAGTCGGTTAAATTTTTTTCTGAAAAATTATTTTATTTCACTTTTTTTTAGTGGTAATCTACAACCAATAGGTTTCATACAATAACAATAGTTATGAGCAATATACAGGATGACCCAAAAACGTTGGAGGTCCTTGAAATGTGTGGTTCCGGGGGGTGGGGCGATTGAAACAATTTTTCCTTAGCGAGAATGATGTTCGAGGCTTCGTTAAGGAGACAAGTACATGAAAAAGTGGGGACTTAAAGAGTAATCATAGAAAAATAGAAGATCCCCTTAAAAAAATTCAAGAAAGTAGAAAAAGAAGTGAAATCGAAATGAGCTGCCAGTACATGAAGGTGCTTTCCAGCAAAGTGCAAAGGCGACACTGTATAACACAATGAAAAATTCAGTGCTTTCCAACTATGCGCAGCTAAAATGCTGTGTTCAACAGTACAGACGTTCAGACCCTAATGACAACTCATGTAAACTGACTGCTCCGCACTTTGGCGGTGAAATGAAGAAGCTAAATAGTGTAGCAACCACAAACTGAGACTGTTTAGACATTTGCCTAGATGTCCGTGGCCTGGAAGTCAAATGCTTGGCGTGGCCAGGCAAAACATTCTCAGATCATCAATACCCATACTTTCTCTCTCGTAGACTTTCACATAATTTGTCAATTTAAAACTTTGACAATATGAGTACATTTTCATTTTATTGTGTTTTAAAATATTTCTAAGGATATTCATTGACGCAGATACCCCTCCTCTCACAGGCTTTCAGATAATTTGACAGTTTAAAACGCTGACAATATGAGTACATTTTCATTATTTTACATTTTAAAATAATTCTTATTCATCAAAACCTTGACCTTGCCTGGCCACGCCAAGCATTTGACTTCCAGGCCACGGACATCTAGGTAAATGTCTAAACAGTCTCAGTTTGTGGTTGATACACTATTTAGCTTCATCATTTCACCGCCAAAGTGCGGAGCAGTCAGTTTACATGAGTTGTCATTAGGGTCTGAACGTCTGTACTGTTGAACACAGCATTTTAGCTGCGCATAGTTGGAAAGCACCGAATTTTTCATTGTGTTATACAGTGTCGCCTTTGCACTTTGCTGGAAAGCACCTTCATGTACTGGCAGCTCATTTCAATTTCACTTTTTTTTTCTACTTTCTTGAATTTTTTTAGGGGGATCTTCTATTTTTCTATGATTACTCTTTAAATCCTCCACTTTTTCATGTACTTGGCGTAATTTTTTTACTTTTTTGAAGTTTTTTATAGGGATCTCACTTCTTTTTACAAAGCTAATTTCTATAGTGAATGACTTCAAATAATAGAAAATGGGAGATTAGTTTGAATCCTTTAAGGTTTCAAAAGTACGCGGAACGCATTGCTCTCTTTGTCTATATTATTGTAGTACAATAAATTATATGTTACAAATATTGGATCTCTGTTCATTTTCTCATTATTTAAATTTCTTGCAACAAAACTTTCTCCCATACATTGTGTGTACTTTTGAAAATTCTAAGGACTGAAACTGATATTGCAATATGATTAATTGAGCATTACAAATAGTGGATTTCTTTTTTCATTTCTCGCCTTATCTTTAACATTCGAATTTCTTGCAACAAGACTTCTGCCACGCATTCTGCATACTTCTGAACTTTATTCTACTACAATAAAGTATGCATTACAAATAGGTGATTTCTTTTTTTCATTTCTCACTTCATCTTTAACATTTAAATTTCTTGCAATGAGACATCTTGCCATGCGTTCTGTATACTTTTGGGAACTTAAAGAACTGAAGTTGGTCTCTTTCCTATATCTGACTTCAGACACATTATGTATATTGTAGACTCTATGCTTACTCTAATAAAAGACAAATGTAGTTTTATTTTAAGCTCTACATTAATTTGCAAGTAAAATAAGGTTTGTATGTGTTATTTACAAATAAAATTAATGTCATATGAATAACGCACAATTTATTATATTACAATACCAGATTCAGTCCCTTAAGTTTTCAACAGCACACAGAACGCATGGCAGAAAGTCTTGTTGTAACAAACTTAAATGTTAAAAATGAAGTATGAAATGGAAAAGGAGGTCCACTATTTCTAACCCACAATTTATTATATTATAATAACAGTTTCAGTCCCTTAAGTTTTCAAAAGCACACAGAACACATGGCAAAATGTCTTGTTGCTAGAAATTGAAATGTTAAACATGAAATGAGAAATAAAGAAAGAGATCCACTATGTGTAATGCACAATTTATTCTATTAGAATAAAATTCACAAGTATACACAACGCGTGGCAGAAAATCTTGTTGTACCAAATTTAAATGTTAATAAATAAAGTGGGAAAATGTACAAAGAGATCCACTATTGATAATTGAAATGAACGAGCGGCATGAGTGACAGCCATATTACAATTTCAACCGACGAGCCTTGCCAACTGATTCCGAGAGTCGACGAATCGACGAATGGTCTTAGCTCCGAGAGTCGACGAATCGACGAATGGTCTTAGCTCCTATTGGCTAAGTGTTGACGAAAAGAATAAGAATAAGAATCAGAATCAGAAGAAAAATCTACAATTTCTGACTGATTCATGACACGATATTACGATATCTCAGTTGTACATAGACCGATTTTATTGATTTTGGTTTTATTAGAAAGCTTATATGCGATTTACATAAGAAAAATGCCTTCAGATTTTAGAAAATACAGCAGGTGTGACGAGATATTAATGACAGAAGTTTCGGGTTAGGTTGGAATCGCAGTTTTACGAGTAAAAGATACGTGGTAGCGCCAGCGCCAGTATACACGGTGGCGTATAATTTTTCATGTACTTGGCGTCGAGACGCTACCGCGTCTCTAGATATTCCAGAAACAAAAACCCTCGACCAATTGGTCGGGGGTTTCTGTAAACTCCTTAACGAAGCCTCGAACAACATTTTCGCTAAGAAAAAATTGTTTCAACTTACCCCTCCCCCCCCCCCCCCAACACACCCCATTTAAGAACATTTAACATTTTTGGGACACCCTGTATTGTTGGAAATGGCATTATCAGGAATACATGTGCAACTAAATCAGAAAGGATTGATTGCATTTGGTAAATTCCTTATTGAGCTACACCAGTGCGTAGCAATTTTGCATCAACAATGGTTTCAAATAATGAAAGTGTCCATACATTTTTGCAAATGGGAACATCACGAATTCATCTATCATGAAATGCGGAAAATTCCATCTCGATCGGTTAATTCCGGGCCGAGTTTCAGCAAAGAAAAGGAATTTTGCAAGAGCAATAGCTATAAACAATTAAAAAATTCAAAAACTTTTGCAAATGTGATCATCACGAAAACCTGTACGGCAGCAAAATGGAAGGGATTTCATCGATTTCAGGCCAAACATAAGTGAAATAGTACGCTTTTTGCGATAAAAAGTGATATAAAGTGGTAAAAAACAAAATAAGGACAAATGTTTTGTTATGGGTCCAAATGGCAAATGCTCTTCCAGATGCAAGAAGTTTCAATCTGATTGGTCCATCCGTCTCGGAGTAAGAAGCAAGACAAAATTTTTCTGTTTTTAATAAAAAAAAACGAGTAAAACATGACAAATCACAAAATGTTCCTTTTACCCGACCAACTGGAAGAAATATTCGACAAGATGCAAGAGGTTTCACTCCGATTCATCAAGCCATCTCGGCGTAATCGGTGAACAGACATTAAAAAAAAATATATATATATGTATTTTGTGACGTACCTCGCGTGGGCGGCCAGGAAAGCCGCTAATCGACACGCTCGGTCGCACAATTTCCACGGACGAATTTATTTGGAAGAATTGGGCGCCAGTGCCAAGTGCACGCGTCCGTTACTTTCGTCCTTCCGACTGCTTTACGGAGAGCGAAACTGAGGGGAGGTCGAAAAGGGAAATAAACTTTGATCCGCGTACGTTTAATCGAATTTCTTTATTTAATCGAAACCGACGCGGAGGAATTCCGCGGTACACACACCGTTGAGGAAAGGGTGTGGCGACTACGCGCCGAAAAGGATACGCGGCGCGGAATTCCCGATACACAAAGAAAAGTGTCCGAAGGACAAAAAACGAAGATCTAACCGGCGCGACTTAACTCTATAGGAGGCCTCGCAAACAAATAGTCCGCCGTACAATCAAATACAATCGGAAAAAGATTACGCCGGGAATTAACGATTTCGCGTTTTGAAGGGGCCCTCTCCTTCGAAACGCGGCTCGTTCTCAAACCGCGCAAGGTCACGCGGGAAATTCGCGAAACGGACGGAAGGAAGTCTAACGGAGTTCCCTCCGGTGGTGGTCCTGTCGCGGACGAAAAGGGGTGCTCCGAAGCACGCTCGCGAATATCCACACACGATCCGCGATCACGCACACACGCACGCCACAGAAGGAAAACCCAACCAGTGGGCCCTACCTGAACTGGGTTGGCCTCGGGTCCTAAAATCGCCTTGATCGTCCTCGTCGGCTTAAAGTGGAGGCTCACCCACACACTCGCACGCGCGGAATTAACAAAAGAAACTCTTGGTTTTGCGGAATGACAGGGGCGGCTCGCTCGAGTGTCGCGTGTCCCGTCCTCGTTCGCGGTTAACCGTTCATTGGTTTCGATTCCTAATCGATCGCGGATCGATCGACGCGCTCTTCTCGCCGCCGGCTCGTGGCTCTCCCCACCCAGGAGCTGTAGGGGCTCCTCACGGTGTGTCACCACCATGGCATCTTCAGGTTTCCCCTCGTGGCAGCGTCGAGGGGCGATGGCATGAATGGCATCAGTTAATGTTTCCGAGGGTGGTCAGTCCTCTTAGTGGCGGGCACACCAGGGTCCTGGGGTGGAGGACACTGCGACCGGCGACTTGCCGCGTTCGCGCGAGGACGCGGCTTGGACCGTGAGTGCGGGTGAGCGTCTACATAAAGGGGACCGCGGAACACTCACTCTTTCATGCCTGCGGACCACCTTCGAACTGGAGTGTCCAGCGAGGAGGGAGCGAGGCCCTTCCGGGGGTCAGGGTGCCTTCGTGACGGGCAGAAAAAGTCTGCCCCGTCACAATATATATATACATGTCGAATTGAGTAACCTCCTCCTTTTCGAAATCGGTTAATTATAAAATGGGGATCCAGTGTTCGCAGGACATTTAATGTGAATGTGTTTCCCGTCTAGGGCTCCGATACAATTCGGATAATTCCATTTATTATGAAAATCGTTCGCAATTTCCCTCCATTGGTCTCCCTTTGGTTCGGGCATACATATCGGCTGGAGGGTCTCCCATATTGTCTCATAGCACTCCTTCACAATTTCCCCAATTGTGGAATACCCAATCCGGAAAGAAAATCCTAAGGATTTAAAGGAATTCCCAGTTGCTAAGTAGCTGTGAACGGAAAAACAAATCCATAAGTATTAATTTATTAATCTTTGCATTATCTTTTGGCGACCAGGTGGCCTTTTATTGCCTTTGGTTGCTAGAGGACAATAAACGAATAACTAACTAATTAATAAGTAAAGACTGAAATAATAAAGTAACTAATTCCTCTGTTTCAGGCAGTGATTGCAAGGACATGTGGAGTAAGCTTCAAAATGCTATACATATAATTGTATACATATATAAGCCCGGAATAGAAGAACCACCAATTGTATTGCATAGTATGACTATTAACGAGAAGCTCGCGAGAATCGTGTGTGCCGAGACGTACTGAGAGTCAAGACGTTACGATTCAATATTATTTATATTTTCGTTCATTCTAAAAAACTTCAAAAAAGTAAAAAAATTACTCCAAGTACATGAAAAAGTGGAGGACTCAAGGAGGTATCATTGAAAAATAGAAGATCCCCATAAAAACTACAAGAAAGCAGAAAAATATGTGAAATCTAAATGAGCTGCAAGATGATTTGCCTAGATTTCCGTGGCCTGGAAGTCAAATGCTTGGCGTGGCCAGGCAAGGCATTCTTATATCATCAAGAATTTTGTCGAAAGCGAGATTTTAGAATTAGTAGTCAATAGTACCGTTAGATATATTTGTTTTCTTAATACCTATACTGTTTTGATCAATGTCAAAATATTAAGAATTACGTATTTCATAAAAAGTATACAAAAATTCTGTATACTAGTTACTCTAGCACTCCGAAACAACTACAAAAGTTTTTGATTTTTCCGACTACGGCGCACCATACCCAAAATTATGAAAAAAATTGAGGATACTAATAACAACAATATACACTTCCTGTAATTATATAATCGTGGTTCTGATATTCGTCCGATGCAAAACCGGCATTTTTCATCATTTTTCTTATGTTTCTTATTTTTATAGCTTGGATGTTTAACTGAAAAATCTGAAAAAATTTTGGAACATGTAACTCGCTGACCGAAATATCTCTGATTTTTTTCAATATTTTTCATGTAATAGGACCAGAGAGATTGGTCAAAAACGTGATTTTTATTTTTTCCTGTTTACTCCCCCAATATATCATCGCAAATCGAAATCGGTTTAAGGGCATTTTTGACCCCCATAACCGGCTATACCGTTTGTTACGTTCCAACTAGTTTGGGACTCTCTTTTATGGATTCTTATCTTCAGTTAAAGAGCTAAAGCTCATCTTATCTGTATTTACTAGGAAAAGAAGGAATTCTGGGATTCTATAAAAACTGAATTTAGAATTACACACAAACAAGAATATAAATAGATTCTACAAAATTAGATTCTACAAAAACTGAATTTAGAATTACATACAAACAAAAATATAAATTGTATAATTGAAAATGGGTTTTAATAATACTAATCGTTGATCTTATGCTATCGGCGGCGTTGTCAGGCTTATCCCGGGCTCGGCTGTGACGAGGATCTAGTTTAGATTTAACACTCGCGACACGGGATTCTAATAATTAGCGAATAATTAAATTAACGTCGGACTTTCGTAGGTAACTCCGCGATGACTCTATCTTTAGTGCGTATGCTCTCACGTACGCGAACTCTTTACTTTCCTGGAGATACGATACGCGATACCTAAATGAGATTAACGCGAGAACCCGTCCGCGACTACAGAATAATAACTGCCAAAATAATAATATGCAATAGGGGTTTATATAGCCCCAAATTCTTACCTGGCGCAATTCGTAATTTCGGAATCTTAATTGCCACATTTCCCGAATCTGGAGCAAGTCCCAAATTCAATGAGCGATTCATGCGCAAGAGCCTAATATCGCTGACGCCTTTTTACTGACTTGCGGTTCGTATTGTGCAATTCTCGAGAAACGATTTCCGAATCGTGTATCGAGGGCATTCCTAAGAGTTGACCGATCTTACTATGTGTGATACGAGGTTGATGAAAAGGGGCACCATTCGGCAGGACCGATGTAACACCTTTTCTCCCGAATTTCAGTCAGTGAAGGATAACAGATAACAAACAATAATCGAACTTGAAATAGCATAAGATTTGCTATTGAAAGATTAGCTTTTTTCGAAAATATAAAAAAAGATCAAAACAGGGGGAAAGAACAAGCATTTCCAGCACTCATTTTGCGTTATTCCTTTGAAGTCGTGGTGCTATCGCTTGCAATCCGATCAGGGAGAAAGGGAACAACGCTTATGGATCGTTAGTGTCGGACGTGCTGCGGTGGACGAGAAACGTTATGCAATTTCGCACACAATCGTCTGTATCAATGCATCCACACGCTCGCGAACACACAGGTGTTCGATGCTGATTCGTCCATAAACGTTATCTAGTAGATGGATCTCTTGGATAACAGTATACTAAACCTAAATACATGAACCACTCTAAAGGTGAAATGTCTCCGATGTAAGGACTCATCAAAGAAATTAAACTTTACAATGATGAAAATGTTACATAATATTTTTATAATTATACCCTATATGGAATAACTCTATAGTTTATAAGTAACCTGTACAAAGTCAGCTACTTAATTTTCAAGATCCTTGTTCAAAAACCAAAAAACAAGTTGTGTTGATAGTAGACTAATATACAGGATGGACCGGAATTCGTAGTACACCTGGACAGGATGTGATTCTACGTGAAAAAATTACAGTTTTTTGCAAAAAAAAAGGATAAAAAATGACATATCGCATAAAATCTTGATACTGGGACCACCGGGGACACATGCACTACAAGATGCAACAGGTTTTATTCCGATTGGTCAAGCCATCTCGGCATAATCGGTGAACATACCTTAAAAAAAAAAATATATATATATATACATGTCGAATTGAGTAACATCTTTTTTTTCGAAGTCGGTTAAAAATATGACAGAAATTTAGCGTAACGTTCTTTCATTCGCGGCTTCATATTCGGGAAAATTGATTTTCAAGATTGTTCAACTACGCAAGCGATTGAATACGATTTGGTTATGGTTAACGCGGAAGCGTCTCGACGCCAAGTACATGGAAAATTATACGCCACGGTAGCGTAGGCTTCGCAGGCGCTGCACCAGCATACTAGCGCTCTGATTGGTCGGGGGTTTTTGTTTCTGGAATGGTAGACGCGGCACGTGACCTCTCCGATTCGGCAGGTCGGTATTACAGCAGCTACTCTCTGCATAAAAATGGTATTACCATTAGATATGCGGCAGCGGAGGAAAACTAGATGGAACTGATGGAATTGCCATACAGTATAGTTTCTTCTCAACAACATATACTGTATACTTCTTCCTTGAGTGATTCTGAATGCTCAGTGTAGTAAGTAGTAGTATTCTGTTCCGCGCTGCATATTACGTTTGTGTAGTGCGGTCACACTTCACCATCGCGCGTGCATATACAAATAGGAGCTAGGTTTGGGGGACCCTCGGCGCCGCTGCGGCGCCTCATGAGTTGCTCCGCGCAATCGAGAATTTGGAAAACTTTAACAATTTTTTACGCGAAAACGGTTCGTCTCCGGCATGTGGCTCCTTTGAAGCTTTTTAGCTATTCCTCGAGTAGAATTTTTTAAAATTAAAAAAAACTTTGACCTTAAATTTTGAGGTCATAATGGATTTTGCGGACTGTTTTTTTTGCAAATGTCCACCGATTCAGATGTGTACAATAACTCCTGAAAGTGGTGACCAATAATTTTTATACACTCTCCATACCCTGAATTCATTTGTAAAAATAAAGAAGTTTAATACAAATTACTTTTTGAGTTGATACTAATTGAATATAAAAACTGATACCTACATATCCTGAAAAATCCATTATTAATGTTTCCTATTTCCCATAAATATTTTAACAGAAACGTTTAAAAAATATTCGGATAATGTGAAATTTATGTTTAAAAGATGCGTATTGAATATTCGGGCAATGTTGAGTAAATCTTGAAAATTAAGAAATTTAAAAAAAAATTAAATCAAATTTTATATTGTGTTTCATTTATTCATAGATTTTACTTTTATTACTTTATTTCTTGTGATTGGATTCCATTAAAACAAGTTATTTTAATATTATTTACCTCGGTGGGAATTTGAATATCAGATGAATATGTATTTTATATTCGAGAAAAAGTATATTGTTGCAAATATTAAATAAATATGTATTTTATATTTGGGAAAAAATATTCCATTCTAAATATTGAATAGATATTCATTTTAGACTTAAAAAAAAATATTTTTTTCTAAATCTAGAATAAACATCGTATGTATATTTAAATATTAAAATGAGATTCAATCTCTTTTATTGGATGAATATGTATTCAATCTTTTGTGCTACTAGGCTATATGAACCTGACACCCAACTGCCAAAAAATTAACTTTTTTTTTACGGAAAATGATAGTGTTTCGTTTCGATTTTAGTATTAGGTTGTTACAATTTTTTTTTATTTATCAATTGATGAAACTACAAACGAAATACTATCATTTTCCGTAAAAGAAGTTAATTTTTTAAGTCAGGTCCCACGTTCACATAGCTTACAAGGAGACATCGCCTACTGTACCCCGAATTATTAAATCAAACTTTTTCATATGTAAAGAAGGGTATGTAGGACAATCTCTGCAAGTGAGAAGGCGCGACTCTATTTTGTTTTCGAGAAATAAATTTTTAAAAATAGCTAAATTTCGATTGAAGAGTGTCGACCGACTATAAGAGTATATATATATATATATAAGAGGTATTATAGAATACGGGTCGATCCCGGTAGGAGTCGCTTATTTTTTTTGTTTATTTTTTTTTCCGTTTGTACCATGTTTTGTTATAGAAACTACGTTTTTATATATTAAGATTCTTTTTATACAATATTGTGCAATTTTTATGTTTTTTATCGCATTGAAAAAGAAGTCAGAAAAAAGAAGGAAGAAAAAAAAGAAAGAAAGAAAAGGAAAAAAAAGAAGAAAGAAGTTGTGCAATGTTTATTTAATATAATTAAATTGTTATTTACAAACTATAAGGACGTAAGTTTTTATAAAAGCTTGTAGAAACTCCATTCACATCATGACTTCTTTTTCAAAGCGATAAAAAACATAACAATTGCACAATATTGTATGAAAATAATCTTAATATATAAAAAGGTAGTTTCCATAACAAAACATCATACAAACGGAAGAAAAAGTAAAAAAAAATAAGTGACTCCTACCGGGATCGAACCCCGTCCAGCGCATAGCTAGAATTTCGAAGCGACGACGAAAGTAGAAAGAAACAGTTCGATGAAGAGCTCGATCTAAGCGCGATTTCGACCTCAGTGAATTGGCAACAGTGTAGAGAGACGCTGTTGTGAGAACGGCAACATCGCAATTGTATCGACTTCACGTTAGCAGTCGTCCTTAGTAAGCGCCATTTCCTATCGATTGTCTGAACAACATTTGTGACGTAACATGCTCTGCATTATCGTCAAAATGGCGGAACTCGTCTTTGGGAATGTTTTTACGATTTTTCGCTTTTTGTTCCTATATTAGCATATTTTGGGTTGAATGAGGGCTCATTCGAAAGAGAAAGGTCCAAGGAATGGCGCTCTGGTCGTGGTTGAACGATATTGTGTCGATATTTAATAATATGAGCGTCCAAAGTCGAGCAAAAATCGAGCAAAATACATCCGCAGAATAGTTGTATTTTTAGGTTACTAAATGGATTTTGTGACTCAAATGATGACCAGAGCACCCTTTCGTTGGACCTTCATCTTTCGAATGAGCCCTCATTGAGCCCAAAATATGCTCATATAAGGACAAAATCTGTGGGCAAAGCTAACCTATACTTCGGGCCAGATTTTGTCGGATTACAGAGCGCTGCATTACCCGTGTCTATCCCCTTAAGGTAGTGGACTCCGTCGCCGAAAAGATCGACGCGACATAAAAACCGAGCGGCCACTAGAAGAAGTAAATTAAGTAAAACATTTAGCCAGTTGGGGAGCTGAATGCAATTTCTGCTGTTCAGAATATGATGCTGGTAAGGTAAGGTAGGCTTTATAAGCACGCGAGACATCTGAATGTGGATAACGACAATGTATCGTTGGTGCGAGCAGCCGTCCGGGACACACTCACACATGCAACGCTCGGTGGCATATCCGTGTACTTGCGAGACTGCAAGGGCTTGCGTATTGCGATGTTGCCGTTCTCACAGCAGCGTCTCTCTACACTGTTGCCATTTCACTGAAGTCGAAATCGCGCTTAGCATCCCGTATCCTTACATTTGCCAGCGTCGACTCTCAGTCTCTCTTCCTTCTTCATCGAACTGTTTCTTTCTACTTTCGTCGTCGCTTCGAAACTCTAGCTTTGCGCTGGACGCGGTTCGATCCCGGTAGAAGCCACTTATTTTTTTTTTACTTTTTCTTCCTTTTGTATCATGTTTTGTTACGGAAACTACCTTTTTATATATTAAGATTATTTTTATACAATATTGTGCAATTTTTATGTTTTTTATTGCTTTGAAAAAGAAGTCAGGATGTGAAAGGAGTTTTCTACAAGCTTTTATAAAAACTTACGTCATTATAGTTTGTCAATAACAATTTAATTATATTAAACAAACATTGCAAAAACAAAACATAACAAAACATGATACAAATGGAAGAAAAAGTAAAAAAAAAATAACTGACTCCTACTGGGATCGTAACCGCTTCCAGCGCAAAAGATCGTCTTCGCAACATAGCACTCTATCGACTGTGCCACGCTGCTTTTATAATATCTCCGACTCTTATAGTCGGTCGACACTCGTCAATCGAAATTTAGCTATTTTTAAAAATTTATTTCTCGAAAACGAAAGACAGTAGCGCTTTCTCACTTCCAGAGATTGTTCTGCATACCCTTCCTTACATATGAAAAAAATTTAATTAAAAAATTTGGGGGATACTAGGCGGTGTCTCCTTGTGAGCCCAGTCTCGTTCAGAAAGCGCTCGTCCGTATCGCGAACTACCCTTGTGAGCTGTTGAACGTTTTCGAAACATCATTTTCTCCGCGTTGCCCATAAATTATTGTAAATACTACCCGAACTGTATTATATGTGGTATCATTGTAATTAGAAAAATGTCACAAATGTAATATTGAAAGTCTCGCTTATTCGGCTGGACTCTTACTTTCAGGTATCGCGGCATCACGCAGCCTATTCGTAGGCACACGGACATGCCACCGGGCGTTGCATGTGTGCGTGTGTCTCGGCACGCCTGCTCGCTAGCTTTCATGGCCGGCATCATGCTGCCGAATATTGTTAATTATGACAGAAAAGAGCAATAGTAGAGTTCCTTTGGGAGCTTGCGCTCTAGTTTGAACATTTATCTAGCGGAAACGACTATTGAGAGGTCTCGAATCTGCGTTGTCGAGACAAAAATAGGAAAATGCGGAACCCTTGCAGTTCCGTGTACGTATACAGTGGTGTGGAGCTGTGTGAGTGCGTACCAGCGCATACAAGGGACGGGAGTCCGCTCCCTTAACACTGACGTCGTTACTGAATTACTTTCAACGGATTAAAAATGAACTTGCGTGAATATTTGACTGTATGCGGCAGATATGATACACTAATTTATTTTTTAATTGAACAAAGAGTGATTCATGGAAAGATGTATTATACTAACTGCAAAAGTGAAAAACCAATGAAGTTTAATCGGGAAGAGCTAATGTTTTATTGTAATGCAGTCTATTATTCGAAAAATTGCCATAAAAAAAGAGTGAAAATACAGTGCAGCTCACGAATTAGTGCATTGAGTAATACGTGATTTAGCAATATACATGCTTCTATTCAAGACATTTGTGCCTTTATCGGCTATCATTTAATGCTAAAACCACCACGGCAAGAATTTCTACAAAATGAACTGCGAATAATGGCGAAAACGGCAGTTGATTGGGCCAGTTATTGTCGTCAAATGTGTGTTCTATGGGCAGAGAAACATTCTGTTCCAATCGGAGGTGAGAATGAAATTGTTGAGATCGACGAAGCCAAAATTGGTAAACAAAAATTTAATAAAGGAAGGATGTTAACTGGCCAGTGGATATTCGGAGGAATAGAACGCTCCAGCAAACGTATATTTATTGTACCAGTTCCCAACAGGTCATCCGAAACGCTACTTGAAGTGATCCGAAATTGGATCAAACCTGGTACAATTATTATCAGCGATTGTTGGAAAGCGTACAATTGCCTCCACAAAGAAGGATTTCAGCACTTAAGAGTTAACCATAAACTCAATTTCGTTGACCCGGAGACAAATGCTCACACGCAAAACATTGAAAGAGTATGGCGAGAAGTACGAGCGAATATTCCGAAGTATGGAACTCGCCGAGCACATTATGTAGGCTATTTAGCGGAGTACTTTTTTCGTCGACAATACGATTTTGATGATCGTATAATGAAATTTTTTGAAATAATGTCAGAAATGTTCCCAACTTCGGATAACATTAATAAAGAAAATTGAAACAAGAGATGACATTTTTTTAAACCTTACCCATTACATTAATTACGAAGTAGAATAGTTAGACTTGAGTTAGGTTTACACTTGGTTTTTAAATTTCGGAAGCCAGGCACGATCTTCATTCATACAGTAAAAAAATGGGGGTCCGGGGGCTAGCCCCCGGTCGTAGGTTTGGGGGCAAAGCCCCCAACAACGAGTACTGCAGCGCACCACGCAGGTGTGTACACGGTTAGCCTGGGGGATGTTTATAGTTTAGCGGAGGGTCGAGGGGGCGCAGCCCCCCAGCACGCATATAGTTTTGAGATGTATGCTTTTTAGTTTTGTAAAAAGTTTTCAGCTTCAATTCAAAACTATGTGCATGCTGGGGGGCTGCGACCCCTTGACCCCTCGCTAAACTATAAACATGCCCCAGGGTAACCGTGTACACACCTGCGTGGTACCCTGCAGAACTCGTTGTTAGGGGCTTCGTCCCCAAATCCCCGACCGAGGGCTAGCCCCCGGACCCTCATTTTTTTACTGAACGAATAAAGATCATGCGCTACTTCATATGTATGAATGAGTTCGAAACAGATTGAAACACGAGTCGACCGGCGCATGATAGCTACACATACAGACTGACAGACGCGGACGTGTATTCCGAGCCTAAACAATCGACGACTCAACGCTTACACACCCGCTGTCACGAACGCGTAGCTATAGGCAATATTCATTGAATAGTAGCAATGATATTTTGCAAATATGTCGGGAACCAAGGCCGAGCGACGGTTATATGTATAGGAAAAGTTGTTCAAAATGTTGATTTCTACACATATTCAAAAATCATCGAAATGGGTGAGGATGTACCTGTACTCTGTAATTACCGAACAAAAAGTATGAACTGTAATTATTGCTATTATACGTATTAATATTTATATAGTATTTCCATGGTGAGGGTTTATACATTAGCAGTAATCAATTTTCCCGCCCCTTCCCGCCAAAAAAGTCCCATTCTACTCAAACTATATTTCCGTGTATATACTGTAGGCTTTATCATATGTTACTATATTTATAAAATACTGACTTAACTATTAACGAAACTGAAATGAATAGAGTCCGCTCAACGATCCGCTCTACGTCTATTCGCGTCGTCTTTACCCTCGACGCTCTCTCTCTCTCTCTCTCTCTCTCTCTCTCTCTCTCTCTCTCTCTCTCTCTCTCTCTCTCTCTCTCTCTCTCTCTCTCTCTCTCTCTCTCTCCG
>NC_071982.1:8789579-8857493 GCF_026283585.1 Hylaeus volcanicus
ACATGCACCATTTATTATATCGAGCGCGACATAAGAATCGACGCCAAATATTTACATCAACGCGACGCGTTAATACAAAAGGAGACGCCACTACGGACTAGCGCGATATTTGAAAATGGTTTTCGACGCGCGAGTCGTGCTCGTCCACATGCCGAACTCGTACTGTCGCCACGAGATAGGAAACCTGGGCGAGAGAAGAAAAACAAACGAAAGTCTTCCTGTTCGCATAGAGGAAGAAAACAAGAGAAAGTTTTCTTTTTCCGTAGAGAGGAAACTCTCTAATAATGTTGCTGCAGCGACGCCACACTATTCCCCCCTTTTACAAGATGAAAAGGCGGTAGAAAGAATATATACAATATTTACAGTTCTTACCTAAACTTAACTAAGATATGAATATGTACATAGGCTTATGAATTAAGAACTACGGCGTGACAAAAGCTATCCTTGGGGTGGCGCGTTTAACTGCGGACAGGTATGTTTTGAGTATGCCCTTCGGTTGGGCTGCCGCGTTCGAACCTGACGTCGAGAGTACCGGTAACGAAACCAGTGTTTCGTCCTCAATATCTTGGGCGATGTACGCTGGTTTAAGACGTTCGATCGATATCTGCTCTGTTTTACCGTTAACCCCTACCTGAAATACGCGATCCGAGATGCGGTTGACAACGCGATGCGGTCCGAAATACGGATTTTCCATGGGACGACATGACGCATCCACGCGGAGGGAAACGTGTGAACAGTTCTGCAGATCGTCGTGTACAAATACCTGACGCTTGATGTGATGCGCGGTAGGTTTAGAAAGAAGTTTCCTCATGATTACGCGAAACTTTTCAAGGAAAATCCGCGGGTCATGATCTAACTCTTCGGAGTCGAAAAACTCGGCGGGTACTTTAAGCGTAGTACCGTACACTAACTCAGCCGGAGACGCTTTAAGTTCTTCCTTATACGCGGAGCGCAACCCTAGAAGCACAATTGGCAGAACGTCAAACCACTCCGCAGCTTGGTGACACGAAAGAGCCACTTTCAAAGAGCGGTGCCAACGTTCGATGAGCCCATTGGACTGCGGGTGGTAGGCGGTGGTCCTACAGCGTTGTGCGCCCGTCAGTTTCACCAGAGCGGCGAATAGTTAGGCCTCGAACTGCGATCCTCTGTCGGTCGTGATCAGCCTAGGAACGCCAAAACGAGCGATCCAGTGAGCGAAGACTGCATCCGCGACTGCGACTGCAGTGGTGTCCTTCATCAGAACGGCCTCGAGCCATCGAGAGAAACGGTCCATGATGGTTAGCAGATAAGAGTAACCGTGAGACGCCGGCAGTGGACCCACGATATCGATGTGGATGTGCTCGAAACGCCCATCAGGGATGGCGATTTTGTCGGGAAACACATGACTGTGCCTGCCGATTTTTGCCCGTTGACATGCGAGGCAAGTTTTGACCCACTCAGCAATGTCCGCATTCATTCGAGGCCAAACGAACTGTTCGGCGATGTAGTTCCGAGTAGCTCTGGTTCCAGGGTGTGACATGCTATGTGCGAGGTCAAACACCTGCTTGCGTAGCGGCTCAGAAATGTATGTCCGGATGCTGTCATCGGAAACAGCACAATACAGGACGTCGTCGGAGCCTGCAAGCGAGAACTTGCGAAGTTGCAATGCAGTGGTAGGGGATGCCAGTAGTTGCTGGAGCTGCTGATCCTTGGCCTGTGCCTCAGCGATAACATGAGTATCGAGCGAGAGGGGCATCGAGATCGATTCCACACGCGAGAGAACATCTGCCACTGTGTTTTCGGAACCTGAAACATGTCTAATATCTGAGGTAAACTCAGAGATGAATGCGAGTTGATTACTTTGCCTTGCCGTGGACTGATCAGACTTGCGTGAGAACATGGAAGTCAGGGGTTTATGATCCGTAAGGATGTAGAACTTCCTGCTCTCGAGGGAATCTCGGAAATGCTTGATGGCCTTGTGGATAGCCAGGAGCTCACGATCGTACGTACTGTACTTCTGCTCTGCTGGCGACAACTTCTTTGAAAACAAGCTCAGTGGTTGCCAAATCCCGTCGACCTTCTGTTGAAGTACCGCACCAATGGCGGTATTGGATGCATCGGTCTGCAGTGTGATTTCCGCTTCGCTCGCTGGAAAACCCAACAAGGTAGCTCGAGCGAGTTCTTGTTTGAATTGCTGGAAAGCTGCCTTGGCTTCTTCCGTCCAGTCGATGACCTGCGCGTTCCGTTTTTGGTTGCCAGCGACGAGCAACTTCAGCGGTGTCTGGATGACTGCCGCGTTCTTCAGAAAACGGTGATAGAAGTTCACCATACCCAAAAAACGTCGTAGACTCTTGACCATGGTTGGCAATGGAAAATCTACGATGGCCTTTACCTTGAGGGGCAAAGGTACGATTCCATCTTTATTGATGCGGTGTCCCAAGTAATCCACCTGCGCCTGGCCAAAGAAACACTTTTCTGGGTTGATCAGGAGACCATACTGCTGGTGTCGGTTAAACAGCTGGCGAAGATGACGCTCATGCTCTTCCGCAGACGAGGATGCAACCAGGACGTCGTCGATGTAGGTCGTACAAAAATCCAGTCCTGCAAGCACTTCGTTCATAAAACGCTGAAATGGCTGAGCCGCGTTGCGCAGGCCAAAAGTCATCCGTACGAACTCGAATAACCCGAAAGGGGTTATTATTGCGGTTTTGGGAACGTCCTCGACTCGGATAGGAATCTAGTGGTAGGCGCTGAAGGGATTGCGCGAATGAGACTAAAGAACCGCAGTGTGTAACAAAAAACAATTTATTAATCAACAGAGCGTGATCGACGTTGGCTTCGATGTTGACTCCAACAGAGCCAAGAACGGACTAACGCTAAAATACAATTTGGCTGTCCGTACCGTGGCGACCATGGGAAAAACCCTATGGAAAATTCCGAGTGGAAAGGGACAAGGGCTTCCTCTTGGCCGTGTCGAATGACCGTCGAGTCAGCGCACCGAAGCCAAGATTTATTTGTTTATGACTCTCTGACTCGACGGTGCAGACGGCCGAAGGTGTCGCCCAGATGCCTACTTTCCACTCGGAGTTTCCTATGTCGCCACAGCGCGGTTCAAATCGACCGTGGAAAAGATGGTGGATACGTGGAGAAAAGCAGTAAAATCCTGCAAAAATGGTATAGGATAACGGTCTGGAATCGTTACGCTGTTTAGGCATCTGTAATCGCCGCAGGGGCGCCAAGTTCCGTCCTTCTTTTTCACCAAGTGGAGTGGGCTGGCCCATGGACTCTTTGACGGGCGGCAAATACCCTGCTGGACCATCTCGGCAAATACTCGGCGCGCTGATCTGAACTTCTCTAGGTCCATGCGGCGAGCTCTTGCTGTTAATAGTGACTCGGTGGTCTCAATGAAATGGACTACGTCGTTGGAAATCCTCGTCGACGTTTGTTGTTCCCGCAGGAGTGCAGGGAACTCGTGCAGGAGCTCCTGAAACTTGTTGCCGTCCTTGACTCGCAGGATCGATGGCGACGAAATGATCCGTCCACGCGCTTCGCTTAGGGCCTTGGCATCGATGAGTCTTCCGGCCCGAACATCTACGAGTCGGTCAAAATGATTCAAAAAATCAATACCGATGATTATCCGATTCACGGAAGCAATCGTGAAAGACCACTCCATAGAGCGACCAAGGCCAAGGTCCAGCTTCAACGTCCTCTCCCCGAAAGTGAGGATTTTTGTCACGTTGACAGCGAAAAGGGACGACTCTTGCGGCCGTCGTCGGTCCTGCGCTGATGCAGGGATGATGGACACGTCTGCACCCGTGTCGATGAGGAAAAGTGTGCCGGTGGCCTTGTCTTCGATGATGAGGCGACGCTGCGTCACCCCTCCGGTGCCCGTCGCCCTGGTTACCGGGATACGCGTTTCCCTGCATGGAAGAACGGGGCCAGTTGCATGGAGGCCTGCAACCCCTGGCCTGATCACCGTAATGGCGGTGAATGTAGCACAAATCCGTCGCGCGATTTGGAACGACTGCGACTGCGGCTCTGGGGCCTATTCTAACGGCGGAAACTATCACCTCGCGCACCACTGTCTCTTCTGTAGGAGAGTTCAGTCTCAAATTTGCGCAAACGTTCACAAATTTCAGACAACGGGTCCGAATAACCCGCACTGGCGTTAACGGACGGTACCGGATTAGGTGCATTCGCGACGACACTCACTTCCGACGATACCGCAGAAGTTCCGGGCACGTTGAATTGATCGTAAATACGATCGGCTTGCAACGCGAGCGTTTGCAGATCGACCGAGTCACTGACTGCTAGGATGGAACGCACGCACGCTGGCAATTGTTCCAAGAACAACGATCTAATCATCGCGTCATTACCCGGCACGTTTGTCAGCGAACGCAATTTTCGTAAATAAACAGAAGGTCTGTCGGTACCGATTTCGTGCCTGCGTAGTAACCGGCGAAATTTGGCCTCCTGGGACTCCCCGAACACCTCTAGGATACGGCGCTTCACAGTCCCGTACCTGTCGCGTTCCGGCGGGGAAGCAGCGATGTCGCGAACAGCCGCCAACACTTCACCGATTAAATTTACACACACGGAACGGAATCGGTCCATGTCATTGGTTTTCTGAGTCAGTTCAAAATACATCTCGACCTGCCAAAACCACAGCTCGGGGTCGTCTCTGATGAACGCCGGGAAACCGCACTTGTCCGGGCGCTGCGCGGACACGGGGGCGTTACCGGGAATCTCGAACGGCATTATTTCTGTGCTTGGACATTGGCGATCGCGGTTCGTTTTCTTCACTACGCGACTGACTACGCGTCGTCGGCATAACACTATGTCTCGACAAAAGTAAGTGCGCACGACACTGTTCTTTTGTTTTTTTAAAATGTCGCACAAATGGCGCGCGGGCACGCACCACGTTCACTAATTCACGTTTTTTGTTAGCCCGTTCGCAGGTTGGCTACACTGCCTACGACGATGACGCTGTTCAAATCGGCATTTGTTTCGACAATTTGCCGATCACGTCGGGGTCACCATTTGTGGGGTTAATCACATCACAAGAATCTTTACTGATGAACATGCACCATTTATTATATCGAGCGCGACATAAGAATCGACGCCAAGTATTTACATCAATGCGACGCGTTAGTACAAAAGGAGACGCCACTACGGACTAGCGCGATATTTGAAAATGGTTTTCGACGCACGAGTCGTGCTCGTCCACATGCCGAACGCGTACTGTCGCCACGAGGTAGAAAACCTGGGCGAGAGAAGGAAAACAAACGAAAGTCTTCCTGTTCGCATAGAGGAAGAAAATAAGAGAAAGTTTTCTTTTTCCATAGAGAGGAAATTCTCTAATAATGTTGGCGCAGCGACGCCACATCTGAACGAAGCGAGAAACATAATTCGCTCTTAGCGAGCGAAAATGAGATACATATAGTCCCTCCGATTTGTTTCGACCTCTCTTTCTCTCCTCTACTGGCTGTCTCTTTCGATGTTGGCGCTCGGCGTGTAAACAGAATCGACACCTCGATTGGATATACATTGTAAGTACGTATAACCAAATATTCAAGTCCGACCAGCTTCGAATCCGTCCAGAGTTTCGAAGCGTCGACGAAGTAGAAAAAGACAGTTTGATGAAGAAGAAAGAGAGACTCATAAGGAATGTTTTTTAGGTGTCTGCCTTCGATTGTTTTGATTTTTGGATATGTTTTTAAAGGCCGAAAAATAAGGTATACCTACTTTTTATTTTGTCCCGTTTTCATATTTAGGGGGTGAAATGATATAAAGTTTCAGCTGCAATAGGCTATCTCCGAAACTATCATAGATATAAGAAATCTTTTTACGAAAAAGTTTCATGGTTTTCTTTCTGGATATAAAATCTGACCCAAAATTTTGTAAAAAAAATAATTTCTTTATAATAAAGAATTTGTTTATAACATTATTTTAAATGTAATCGCAGTTTATAGAATAACCAAAACGAATATACTTTTTTTTCTGAATCTATTGATGTTTAACATGTACCTGATTATATATGTGTGTTGTTTGCGAAAAACAATAGCTATAACCTATAATAAAGATAATGATCGCGACCCGGCGCGGCGTATCTGCGCGATGCATACAATACACCCCCCCTCAGAAGTATGTGGACACTAAATATCTAATAACAGTTGCAAATCTATTAATATCAATTGTATTATTTATCATTCGATATGTTTATGTTGTATTAGCGAATATATTTTATTAATAGTCTTTTTTTAATATCACATCAGTAATGATAAAAACCTGTAGAGATAACTAGATAATATTATCATTTTTTTTACCAAACTTGGATACTATTAATTTCTTCATTGTATCCGAAGTAATATTATCTCATTTATTTTGTAATATTTCGCCATAAATGTGTTTGATATATTGAACATTCTTTCTGAATTTTTCTATCTAAACGATCCCATAGTTTCACTAAAAAATTAAATATGGCAGTCGAGATATTTAATATAATCAAATGTTGTTAAATACATCCAATATAGAATTTAGCAACAAAAGTTGTATAGTAATAATTTACGATCTACATTAATTATTCATTGAAAGTAGTACGTGTCCACATATTTGTGAGCGAGGGTGTACGTATAATATTAATGCGCAAAAATGTAAGAGGCAAACACAGTATACGATACATCAATATAGATTCAGAAAAAATGTTCTTCTTAGTCATTATATAAACTGTAATTACTTTTAAAATAATGTTATAAACAAATTATTTTTTATACAAAATTTAGGGTCAGATTTTATATGCAAATAGAAAGCAAGAAACTTAAACTTCTATTTATGATAGTTTCGGAGATAGCCTATTGCAGCTGAAACTTTAGGGGGTCGTTCCTACAGGCGAAAATACAAAAATACGTATATTTTATTTTTCGCTCCTTTAAAACATCCAAAAAACAAAATAATTGGAGGCAGATACCTAAAAAACATTCCTTGTGAGAGTCGAGGTAATCGTAAAAAATTTAAATGCCTACTAATCTGTGAAACAATAATGCGACAAATTAACTTTTTTTATTGTTAATTTTTTTTTTTAATACAAATTTCACTAACATATTGGTGAGGTTTTCCTGATTAAAATGAGACCAAACACGATATTGTAATGCAATTGGTTATGATACTAGGCTTGTTTCCCTGTGGGTCGGGGAACAGAATACGCCCACAGTAATCCCTGCTTGTCGTAAGAGGCGACTAAAAGGGACAGGCGAGACCGGGGGCTGTGGCACCCGCGGCACTCCTCCCTTCGTTGGGGGGGAGAGGCGCGGGGGGGCACCGGTAGCGTTCGTAAGAGATCCCGGTGCCCCTCCCCAATGCGCCGTGGCCGGCCATCGTGAGGTTTTAGTGGGTATTCCCCTTGATATCAAATCAAGGGGCGAGTCCCACACTACCCCCTCCTTATGAGGGGGCGTGCGTAAACGCATTTCCTCACGAAAAAAAAAAATGATACTAGGCTGGTAAATGTTTTTTTTTACTCTTTTTCCGCTGTCTGTTCCTATGCTTTGTCGCCGTCGGCAAATAGTAAGAATATTTCGACTTCAGTAAAATGGCAACAGCGGAGCGTGAGGAAAGGATAGACGCTGTTATCCCAGAATGACAACGTCGCAATGTATCGATATTCACGTTAGCAGTCATCCTCAGTAACCGCCATCTCATACCGATTTCCTGAACTAAATTTGGTACGTGACTTGCTCTACCATTATCCACAAAATGGCGGAACTCGATTTTGGGAATGCCTTTACGATTTTTCGCTTTTCGTCCTTATATTAGCATATTTTGGGCTGAATGAGGCTCATTTGAAAGAGAAAGGTTCAATACATCCGGGGCTGGTCATCGTGTGAGTCACAAAACTCTTATAGTGACTTACAAATACTTGGATTCTGCAGATGTAATTTATCGTATTCTTTCTCTACTTTGGACACTCATATTTTCCTATTTTTGTCTCGATAATGCAAATTTGAGACCTCTCAATAGTCGTTTCCGCTAGATAAATGTTCAAACTAGAGCGCAAGCTCCTATAGATAGTCTACTTTTGCTGTTTTCTGTCATAATTAATAATATTCAGCAGTACTTCGCGATCAAAAGAAGCAATATGGTGGTGCGACAGTGCTGTCACATTGTCTGAGCTAACATATGCTACTGAATATTGTTAATTATGACAGAAAACAGCAAAAGTAGACTACCTATAGGAGCTTGCGCTCTAGTTTGAACATTTATCTAGCGGAAACGACTATTGAGAGGTCTCAAATTTGCATTATCGAGACAAAAATAGGACAATACGCAAGCCCTTGCATCCTGTCCAGGATTATCATGTTACACGTAAAATATAGTTCCGGCATTTGTCGCTACAAGCGCTCATAACTGTTTCCGAACATAGAGACACTCAGTCAGAAACACATAGTAAAGGAGACACATGCCATCGGTAAGGTAGGCTTTATAAGCAAGCGAGACGTCGACGGCAATGTATCGTTGGTGCGAGCAGCCGTCCGAGACACACTAACACATACAACGCCCGGTGGCATGTCCGTGTGCCTACGAGACTGCAAGGTTTTGGTTCTGTCCTATTTATGTCTCGACAATGCAGATTTGAGACTTCTCAATAGTCTTTTCCGCTAGATAAATGTTCAAACTAGAGCGCAAGCTCCCATAGGTACTCTACTGTTGCTCTTTTCCGTCATAATTAACAATTTTCGGCAGCATGGTGCCGGCCATGAAAGCTGGCAACCAGCCGTGCCGAGACACACTCATACATGCAACGCCCGGTGGCATGTCCGTGTACCTGCGAATAGGCTGCGTGATGCCGCGATACCTGAAAGTAAGGGTCTAGTCGAATAAGCGAGACTTTCAATATTACATTTGTGACATTTTTCTAATTACAATGATACCACATATAATACAGTTCGGGTAGTATTTACAATAATTTATGGGCGACGCGGAGAAAATGCTGTTTCGAAAACGTTCAACAGCTCACAAGGGGAGGTCGCGATCCGGACGAGCGTTTTCTGAACGAGATCGAGCTCACAAAGAGACATCGCCTAGTGTCCCCCGAATTTTTTAATCAAATTTTTTTCATATGTAAAGAAGGGTATGTAGAACAATCTCTGCAAGTGAGAAGGCGCGACTGTCTTTCATTTTCGAGAAATAAATTTTTTAAAATAGCTACATTTCGATTGACGAGTGACGACCATACAAGTGTCGGTGGCATCATAGAAACAGCGTGGTGCAGTCGTTGGAGTGCCAGGTTGCGAAGTCGATCTTTTGCGCTGGACGCGGTTCGTTCCCCGGTATGAGTCACTTATTTTTTTTTTTTTACTTTTTCGTCCTTTTGTATCATGTTTTGTTATGGAAACAACCTTTTTATATATTAAGATTATTTTTATACAATATTATGCAATTTTTATGTTTTCTATCGCATTGAAAAAAAAGTCAGGATGTGAAAGGAGTTTCTACAAGCTTTTATAAAAACTGACGTTATTATAGTTTGTAAATAACAATTTAATTATATTAAATATTGCAAAAACAAAACAAAACATAACCTTACCTTACCAGCATCATATTTTGAACAGCAGAAATTGCATTCAGCTCCCCTACTGGCTAAATGTTTTACTTAATTTACTTCTTGTAGTGACCGCTCGGCTTTTATGTCGCGTCGATCTTTTCGGCGACGGAGTCCACTGCAAACTCCGAGTTGACTTCAGCGACAGTTGCGGAAAAAGTAGGAAGCTCCGAGACAAGGATAGATAGATCCTTATCTCTCCAATGGTGCTGTGACAGAGAGGGAGATACAACAAACAGATAAGAGACAAAAACAGAATGATGTCAAACATTTGTAATATTCCAAACGGTTATTTACATTTTATGAGACGAGGAAGCGATCTTTCCGGCTGATTTTTTTTTTTAAACTGTTTCTTGTAAAATTCCGCTGTAGGCGATACTCCCAGATTTTGCAATTCGCTTATGAAACGTGCTAAAAATACGTTTAAAGACAAGAAATTTGTTGTGGGTCTTTTTCAAAAATCTGGCAGTATCGCCCATAGCGGAATTTTACAAGGAACATAAAATGTAAATAACTGTTTGGAAGATTACAAATGTTTGACATCGTTCTGTCTTTGTCTCTCCTCTGTTTGTTGTATCTCCCTCTCTGTCACAGCATCATTGGAGAGACAAAGATCTATCTATCCTTGTCCCGGAGCTTCCTACTTTTTCCTCAACTGTCGCTGAAGTCAACTCGGAGTTTTGCTCGGTCTCCTGTGCACTCTTGTGAATTATAGCGGCAAATTCAAATACTATTCACGTCAATTTAAAATGAAATATGAATCCAAATAAAGAAATCGATATAAAGGTATATTTATGTTGAACACGCTAAAAATGAGATATGTGTCATATACGAGTAGTACTAGACTATTAGTAATACTAAGAAATTTTTAATTTGAAATAATTAAGTACTTATTTATTTTATTATTAGACAATAAAATTAATTTAAAATTATATAAAAAACTTCTCATTAGGTTTATATTATATATGCAATATTAAACATCGTGGATATACTATTTATTTTAAATTATTTTATTATATGAGCAACGTTAAATTGCGAAAACATGAAAAAAATTATTTTTAATTAAAAAAAGAAATAGAAAAAGAATTCGGACCATGGTGGGACTTGTGACATAAGATGGGGAGAAAATCAAAGTTTTTTTTGGGGGGGGGGGGCCAAAAGGGACAAAAATTAAGTGTCAAACTAAACACAGCTTGAAAATTTATCCGACCCTTATCCGATAATTTCGGATAAAAATGAAAATGCGAAAACTATCTTACCGACGCGACGGGTGAAACTCTGCAGATAAAGCAGGTATCTTTAGCCTTCGGATAAAGATAATTTAAGTTATCTTCATCCTTCGAGTACATTTTTTTATCCGACAGTCATCGAATAAAGATAAAGTTATGTATCTTTATTCGATTTTCTATTTAAATAATTCTTTTATCTAAATAATGTTCATCTGCTACAATATAAACGAATTTCAACCAAATCAAAAATGGTCCGGCCCAAAAGTGGTCGAAATGGCTTGGAATGCCCCATAGGTAAAAAAGATGAAGATTTTGGTATCACTTATGTTTTAGTACACGAAACTAAAATCAACGAAGTCAGTTCAGTCGTGTTATGTCTCGTATGATTTTATTAGAAATACAAGATTTTAATCAATTTAGAATTATTCCTAATGTTCTTATTGCCATAGTAATGCGATAAAAGACTTCAAAAAAGTAAAAAAATTACGCCAAATACTTGAAAAAGTGGAGGATTCAAGGAGTGATTATTGAAAAATAGAAGATCCCCATAAAAAACTACAAGAAAATAGAAAAAGATGTGAAATCGAAATAAGCTGCCTGATGATTTGCCTAGATTTCCGCGGCCTGGAAGTCAAATGCTTGGCGTGGCCAGGCAAGGCATTCTTAGATCCTCAATACCTATACTTTCTCTCTCACAGACTTTCAGATAATTTATCAATTTAAAACTCTGACAATATTATGAGTACACTTTCATTGTATTGGGTTTTAAAATAATTAATCTTATACGACGACACCTTGACCTTGCCTGGCCACGCCAAGCATTTGACTTCCAGGCCGCGGAAATCTAGGCAAATCATCTGGAAGCTTATTTCGATTTCACATCTTTTTCTATTTTCTAGTTTCTTGTAGTTTTTGATGGGGATCTTCTATTTTTCAATGATAACTCCTTGAGTCCTCTACTTTTTCATGTACTTGGCGTAATTTTTTTTACTTTTTAGAAGTACTTTATCGGATTTCACTTCTTTTTACAAATCATTTATTATATAGAATCTATTTTAAATTTATAAAAATAAAAGTGATATTTCTGTAAACTCTACATAAGAAGTCTAAATTATTATTTGTTTTTTTAATTGAATAGAGTAAAATAAAGGGAGAGGAGATAACAAATCGAATATAAATATATTTCATATAATTTATTAATTATAAACACTTATTCGTTCAATTTATAAATAATTATATATACCTGCATTTTTTTTTCTTCCTGCAAGAAATTTTAATGTTAATTATGAAATGAGAAAATGACTCCATTTCTATAAGTTCTGCATAAAAAGTCTAAATTCCAAACACTTTAGTGGTATGGATCTATTCTGTATGAACAAAGGTATCTCGCAATTCAGATTTTGACAACTTACCTTGTAGTCAAGATCGATCAACACTTTACAACACTGGCTGCAATTTGTTATTGAACCCTACATAAAAAGTCTAAATTGAAAACATTTTGCTGATATAAATATAATTAATAATGCAATAATGTAAAAACTTTTGACACTTGGCAGGTTATGAACGATGATATCTGTTTCGGCTCTCGACGCTCGATGGCCGACGAGCCATGCCGAACCGAGTGATTCCGAGAGTCGACGAACGACACTCGGCTTTTGCTTACCTCCTATTGGTTAAGGGTTGATGACGGGAAAATCATACGAAAAATACCGTTTCTGACAGACTCATGACATGATATTACGATATCTCAGTTGTACGTGGACCGATTTTATTGATTTTGGTTTTATTCGAAAGCTTATATGCGATTTACATTAGATAAATGCCTTTAAATTTAGAAAATATTGCAGGCGTGTTGAGATATTCATGAAAGAAGTTTCAGGTTAGGTTGGAATGGACCATCTCTCCTGTAAAAGATACGTGGTAGCTTCAACGCCAGGTATATATACGCGGTGACGGATAATTTTTCATGTACTTGGCGCCAAGACGCTACCGCGTCTCTAGATACTAATGATATCGTACATATAGGGTGTCCCAAAAATGTAACACCTTGAAAGGGGTGATTCGGGGGATGATTTGAAACAACTTTTTCCTTAGCGAAAATGTTGTACGAGTCTTCATTAAGGAGATATTAACGGAAAACCCCGACCAATCAGAGCGCGAGTATGCCGGTGGAGCGTAAGCTACGCGCTAGGCGTCCGCGCTCATACGCTACCGCGGGCTCTCCATCGGCATACTCGCGCTCTGATTGGTCAGTGTTTTCCGTTAATATCTCCTCAACGAAGCCTCGTACAACATTTTCGCTAAGGAAAAAGTTATTTCAAATCACCTCCCGACGCACCTCTTTCAAGGTGTTGCACCATTTTTGCGACACCCTGTATATTTTAAGAAAAGAAAAACATGAATATATTACTAATTTATGCACCTTTAACGTCTGGTGAAAACTAATTTACATATAAATATGTAACATTCGCGACTTTTCCAGTAATAGAATTAAATACTTCTATTATTTAGAAATAAAAGGTCTTATTTCTGATATTCTGGTTAACATTGTAATGAAACGTCTTCTACAAACATTTTCAACGAAAGAAAGGTGAGTATGTTAATAGTTTAAATACCTTTACTCTTTGGTGGTATCTTCATGTGTTAATTTCAAGCAAATGTATTTTTATCGGTACTCTTTCCTTCGTAAGAATTAATAATGGTTATAAAACATTAGAAACTTCGAAACAACTTCCCGTTGATCCGACTTCCCGCTAAACAGAGACCTGAGACCTGAGACATCAAGCGAGCTACCAAGGAACTTTGTCATTTCCATTCATCGAAACGGAAGCCACCTAGCGAGCAAACAAGTAATTTATTGAGGCGCCTTTCTGATTGGTCCAATTCAAATTGCGACGAAAAGCAATTGTTGCGTGTTCAACGTGTAACATGGTGTAACGTCAACGGCTTTATGGCGCGATATTGTGAGCGTTTATCGGGAAATGTAATTTAAAGAGAATATTCCTATAACAGAATAACTTATAACAGAAATGTCTTATGTGCGTTGTGTTATCAAATTTATGTATGAAAGTTCGATGAATCGTTGTTTGTAACAGTGTAATCGGTTCAACAGTGGAGTAATCTACAGAGGATCGTCGCAGGCTTTATTGCGTGATCCGTACATAAATATTGCAATTTCATTTGAATAGGTCTATATCAATTAAAAAATGACCACCTCGTTATCGATGTTAGCAAGCCACGATGAAGTGGTGCGATGTACTGATGTGCTCATAAATGGAGCTTGCGAAGAAGGTTTGAATTTTTAGTTATCAAGGAACTCACCCCCTACAATGTTTCATTTATTACACATAAGCAACACCCACATCTGTATTTTGTTAATTTTTCTTATATACAGGGTGTTAAAAAAGAAGCATTCAATATTTATATGGTATATAGGGCACACTGTACTGAGTAAAAAAGCTTTAGTAAACATAGGTCCAAAGGTAAACCGTTTCTGAGATATAAACATTTTTGTTTGCTAGTGTCATGATTGACTTACTTGCTTCCATCGCATCCGATGTTTATGTCAGTGTTTATAAATTGCGTTCTGAATGTTCCCATTCGAATGCCGATAGTAGATTTCATTGAGATTTAGTCAGTTGCGGATCAGCAATTTAGATATCATGAAAATGTAAAAGAGTATTGCGAAAATGTCAGCGTATTATTTGAATGATAAATGGCAGATATGCATTTTATGTATGGTCGTGGTAATGGAAGTGCCTTAGCTGCACGATGATACTAGCAAACAAAAATGTTTATATCTCAGAAACGGTTGACCTTTTGACCTATGTTTACTAAAGCTTTTTCACTCAGTACAGTGTGCCCTATATACCATATAAATATTGAATGCTTTTTTTTGAACACCCTGTATTTAATATATCTCACACGTCTGGGTGTTCCAAATTTACTCATCCTATCTTTGGGGAGATAACAATTTCCGTGGTGCCATGATTTAATCATATTTTTATTCATTATAATTTATTAGTTGAACCATGTCGTCAACTACGATTCTCTATTATGTTTAGTTTACAAGTTATATTTATTTAATGCTGTGCGGTCTAGGCTTTCTGATTTCAGTATATTATTGTCGAGCCTCAGTCGACATAGGTCTACAAAGGGTTAAAATTTGATATCACATTTCTTTGACAGAAGGACGATGACCTTTCTTTGAGGCTTTTGGTGTTTGACGATAAAGCTTCTTTACATTCTGTAAATAAATCATTGTAGCATACATAATCTCTTACTATTTGAAACATAATTCTATAACACCTTATCAAGTTAACTATGATCGGGGGCTATGCCTATCAAACCACCAAAGAATAATCACACCTACACAGTGAATCTATATGAATAAGTTTCAAAGCATACTTTTCTTTAATATGGTTTATTGGGAAATAATGCTGTAAACCGTACTTTTTTATTATGTTTAGTTTATGTATTATATTCATTATAAATATGATATTATCAAACTTTAAATGAATTTAACTTCTAAACTAAACATGATACAGAATTACAGTTTGTGGCATTGTTTATCCGATAAATTATGTTAATTAAAACCTTCAGGTTCTCAATCATAGATTGAACGACAATAGTTGAAAACTAACTTACTAGAATACAGGAAAGCCAAAACTAATTTATTATTAATGCAAAACTGATCTTATAGCTTAGCAACCAATGTAATCAAACACTAACACAATCCCGTAGCTCAGTGAATAGTGTAATCAAATGCAAAATGTATCCATACTCTCTCACTTCCATTTGATTATATTTAAAAGTGAATAACAAAACCAGAATGGTTGTCAACCATAAAACATGGTCAAATCATAGCACCAAGAAAATCATAATCACATCATATTTTTCGTACTCATTTTACTTGTACTACAAGAAAATTAAAGTATATTTTATTTCTATGCAGAATTTTTACATTTTGCTATAAATCAAGAGGAAATGAGGCAAAAATGGCTGGCATCGATACAAGAATGTCAACGACTCCATTCAGCCTTGGACAAAGCTCATCAAGAAGCAGCTGATTTGGATAGAAAATTGAGTCATGCAAGGAGGCTTTTAGATGAGGAAAAAAGAAAAAGACGGACTGTAGAAGAACAGAGAAACTCATTAGTATGTATAATATTTTATAGTTCTGTAATGTTTAACAACGTACATTCATTATTTTTTTGTACAGGAAAGACAAATTGCTATGGCCAGAGATCTTTTATTTAATGATGGTGGTAGGAATTTAAATGATGAAACACGAGAGAAACTGCAATTTTTAAATAATACTACACTGAATGGACGTCACAGTAATATCCACATTAAAGATTTACATCATAATGACAAGTGAGTCTCTCTGCATGTATGAAAACATTTTTTTAACATTTGTGATTATATTTAATAATTGTTATTTAAGATTGAATACTATAGCGGAGCTGGACTCCACTGGCTCTATATTGAGCGATTTAAGTTGCTTTTCAAAGTCTGAAGATGACTTAGACACCAGTATAATTATTCAACAAAATCAAAAGAAACGAGAATGGAAAGAACACAGACCCAGTGGTGAATATTCTACAAAGAAACGTCGTAGCACGTTACAAAAAGTTGCAGAATTAAATGCATCTGATAGAATAGTAGCTACAACTACTGTAGTAATGCCTAAAGAAGGTACTATCACTGCATCTTCTGTAATTGAGACTATACCTGGAGACGAGAACATAGATCCACAAGGTCCTCTACATAACTCGTGCAAAAGACATAAAAGTAGTGAACGTAGTAAATCGAAATTGACACCTGTCGATATGAAACAAACGCATATTGATACTGCTGTGAGTTTTTATTGCATATTTAAACAATCGATCATTATATTCCTTATATAATTTCAATATAAAAAGAATTACATTATAGCCTTCTGCGCCAAAAGCGGAAATTCTTACATCGGGATCAGATTCTGAGGGTGTTTTCAAACCTAGTCCAAATATAGGGGGATACACATTAAATACAAAATCCGCGAGAGGTCACAGTTTTATGTCAAAAACAGTAATTAAACCAGAAGTTTGTACACCCTGTGATAAAAGGTACAAACATATTTCATATAAAAATTGAGTAATTTAGATGTCTATAGTAAGTATTATTTCAGAATTCGTTTTGGAAAAGTAGCCCTAAAGTGTAGAGACTGTAAAGCTACAGCTCATACAGAATGTAAAGATTTAGTACCATTACCTTGTGTGCCCACTGGAAACACGCCTACTCTACGCGGTACGTCGGTACGTAATTGTGTCATATTTACAAATCTTTAAATTATTACGTAAAATTAGCATGATATTTTATTCCAAAGGGAACGATAGCAGACTATACACCTATGATTCCACCTATGGTACCATCATTGGTTGTTCATTGTATCAATGAAGTGGAACTAAGAGGAATGAGCGAACAAGGATTATACAGAGTGAATGGTGGTTTGACAGAAGTGAAATGTTTGAAAGAAAAGTTTCTTAGAGGCAAAGGAGCTCCTAATCTTTCCGATGTTGATATACCTACCATATGCTCTACTCTTAAAGATTTTCTCAGGTATGTTTGCTTACAAATTTTGTTCCTAATAAAGATGAAAGTAACACGGTTACATTTATTTTTTTGTTTAAGGTCGTTACGAGAACCATTAATTACAGTTGGTTTATGGGCTGACTTTGTTCGTGCCACTACAATTATTGACAAACAAGATGCCGATGCTGCTTTATACCAAGCAATTTCAGAACTACCTCAACCTAATAGAGATACACTTGCTTTCCTGATATTGCATTTACAAAGAGTTTCAAGTAGTCCAGAATGTAAAATGCCTATAAGTAATCTAGCTAAAGTTTTTGGGCCTACGTTGGTGGGTTATAGTTGTCAAGAACCGTCACCTACTTCTTTGCTTTCGGAAACGAAAAATCAAGTCGCAGTAAGTAATTCATGAATGATATATTTTAGTTCTAAGTAGCTCTTTAACAAAAAAATCAAATAATTTCTTACAGATAGTAGAAAGTTTATTGAAAATTCCGTCGGATTACTGGGCAAATTTTGTCAATCCCGAAAATTTAAGCAGCATTGGTACTCATAAAACGGTAGAACTAAGACATACACCGTCCACAGAGTCTCTACTTAAACGTAGCACTTCTCGCGGCTTCTTCAATACTCCACTTGCTTCTAGGTTTGTATTTAATTTTTAGCTAATATTTATTCGTTGGGTATATTATAATTATATGTACATCTTTGTGTTTCTACAGTAGAACGTTTATGAAGAGAAATAAAAAATACTTCGCGACACCTCCCTCTAAAGCAGGTTTCTAAGAAGATTAAATATATACTTATTATTTACATTGAGGTACAAATATTTCAAAATAATTATTAATCATTTGTAATTTGAACATAATAATTTCTTTCTACCAATATTTATTACTGTTCTATATCGTGTTGAAAAACTTGTAACATTATGATGCAAAAATATGTTCGTGACATGTATGATACAATATACTATTAGGTTACTATGTCAGTCTATTAAAAGTTCCAAAAATTAAAGTAATAATATATTATATATTCATTAGAAAGACTTTTTATATTATTAACAATAATAATATTATTATTTTTTAAATTAAGATTGAAATTTAGTTATATCAGATGATATGCATTACATGTGTATATACATATGTAAATGCTATGATATTCTTCGTTAACGTTCGTCCCTCTAAACAATTTTGGTTGACTAAAAACACAGATTACTTCACTTCGATATAACATTATTTTTTTCATTCTGCGAGTGCATCAATACACATATAAGTAACAAAAATTATAAATTTATTATTACTATTTTCGTAAAAACAACATGCGCCTTATGCGAACTAAGTAAACTCGTAAATGTATATCACAAACATTGCTTTTAGGTTCATTTGTACATTTTCTTTTTATCATAATAATAATTGTATCACAGGTACATGTTACATTTTAAATGGTTCTCTAACAATTTAGAAGAGGTACACGTTTAATTATGGCGAAAATAAATCCCGTTATTGATGTAATTCAAATATAAACTTATAAAGCAATACCTGTGTTACATTGACACATTAAGTTGTCCGTGTACATGACTTTTCTTTTACATCCCAACAACATTCCCAGAATTGTCTCAGTCTATTATCTCCATTTGAACAAAAATGCCTAAAATCTTGAATGAGCTTTTTTTGAAATAATTCATCACCGGTCAATGTAGATGACGATTTCCATTTTCGACTAAGCATATGATTCCATGACCAAAGAAATCCAATCTAAATGAACCAAAATTATTTCTCAATCTGTTTATTTGCAAGACGAATTAAAAGTACTTACCCTTCTGTCTATACTGTAATCATTTTTGTTTTTCCCACTAACATGTCTCGTAATATAAGCTTCATGTGGACTAGGCTGATCGGGGTGAACTGGATATCCTTTTTGTCCCGTATTTCGTCTTACAATATTAGTAGCCATTCGGGGACGCAACTTTGTATTTGTTGTAGAAGGAATAAGTATAAATGCATTGCCAGTCACATGCACATACTGGTGATCATTTTCGGTACTTTCTACTAAACATGGGACAAAGCCAAACCTTTGTACAATTGCTTCTTGAAAGAGAAATAATCGTTGTATATAGCTTTCTTCTTGAAATTCTATAATTAATATATTTTTTAATACAATATCCAAGTCAAACCAAAATCGTACGACGTTTAATTTTATATCAATATCGAATTGAATAGCAAACCTTCAAAAAGATGTTGTTTATTTGTCATAAGACACTCTGTATTTAGTGGTATAAAAATAGGCCCCCTTAAAGGATCACTTTTCAAAGTGAATGGTAGCGCCAATAAATCACTGGGAATAGGAACCATCTGAATCCCACACATTTGAGCCTTACGTTGCCATACAAATATCTTTTCAAAATAAAAGTTAATCCTGATAGTAACATCGCCAGAAATTTGATTGTAAAACAACATATAGTGAATAATATACACACTTACAAGATCAGCAACTATGCTGCCAGAAGATGCTACCCATTGCACTACAAGTTCGTAAGAATGGTCCACTTTATATATGGATTGATACCTTAAATGTCCCCATTCGATTCTGTCGCTTCTATTATTTATATCACTATCTAAATAAGTATGTTTGTATGGTGGAACTAGAAGAAAAACAAATTGGTGATGTAAATAGCCATGTTAGATAAAATTTAATCTACGACTACGATAAATGAGTATAGTAAGAGAAGAAGGAAAAAGAAACTTAATACGAAAAACTGCTGGGAAGAGTGCAATGAAATATGAAGAAGGAATAAGGAACTCAGAAAAGAAAATAGTGTATAATAGAATGCAAGAAAACTGAAAAAAAAGGGAATGTGGAAAAGAAGAAGAAAATTGTACGAATCCATGTGCTAATAGATAATTACTTACCGCGCCAATCTTTATCGTCTACGGAGTCTATTAAGTCTAAATCATCTTTAAGAAATGACGGTACATTTGATTCATCGATAGCATCACAACTAGGTATAGTTATTGGAGTAGATATCGTTGGAAAAATTCCTGGCGAAGTGGGCTCACACCAACCCTTCGGTGCTTTTATTTCCACCTCTACCCATTCGTTCTCAAAACTTTGCAAGTCACCCGTGGGTGAAAAATAATCTGTTGTTTAAAAATGAAAATGTTACAAAAAAATAACTTGTAAATTTTGATGCCATGCATGGTGCGTACTTCTCACCTCTTTGATTTTCTTTATCCTGTACTACATGGTATAAATAAAATCCTAGAATAAATGGTTTGGAAAAGTCACTGGAAGCATGGCATATTAATTTGTCTTGTATCATGCCCTAGATTAAGAGATATTATTACAACATAATCGATTACTTTCAAGTATATAAAGAATCCGTGCTTACATTCATAATGTTAATAGCACCTTCCACTGTTACTCCTCCTTCGATATGATTGTTTAACCACTGCACTGCGTCAGCGCTAACGAATGTTTGACTTGGTAGAGATGGATGTTGTGTAAGGAATCCTACACCACTTTGTGGCTGTTTCATTGCTTCTAGAATTTCATTATTTGGTGTGGTACTTTTTATCTTTGTTAACTCCATATTTGTACTGCGAATGAATTTTATATGTATTAATTAAATCCGTAAAACAACTAATTTAATTCACTTTAGCATTAAATCTACCTATCCTCGTTAGAATCAAATTGATCTTGCTGTTGCTCAAGCGAAAGGGGTAACACAGCTTCGCTAGCTGGTGAAACTCGACCTCTATCCATAACTTTGGAACCTGACCTAATAAAGACGAGAAACACAATGTAATTATGTATTAATTACATTTGTTGTCAAACCATGCATAAGAATAAAACGTAAAGCGACCAAAAAATTAAGCAATGTTCAAAATTGCACTGTGAAAAGCCACAAAATTTGTTTGCATATGCATATCATTTGCATTTATTTGAAACAGTAATTAGCATCAAGTATATCTTCAACCAATATGTATGTACATTATAAATATCATATTAGATTATATAACAGAATTTTTGTTTTATTACTACAATAATTAATGTGTACAAATTAAAATTGTATGTATTAGTATGCACATTAGAGTTCATATAGTAAAAGTATGATAGGGTGGATTTCTCTGGTCTTAATAGCCAGAGCTGAATGAAATTAGAATTTTTAGAAGCTGTATTGAACAAATGAATGTCATTAGACTCATGGATTTATTATTTATATTAATTATATTATATTCATATTTTGTATGTTTTATTAATATTTTGAATTTTGTTTTAACACTTTAGAACAGTATTCTTAAAATAAATTGATTTTTTGAAAGATAGTGTTCCTCTTTAAATCTCTCCAGGTCTAATATCTGATATGTACATACATACCCTGTCATTAATAGCAAATATTTAATATGAATTTTAAAAAATTAAAGAAGTAAAACCAACCTGTTTGGCACGTGGCGAGGAGTGTCGAGGCACGTGCGGGCAGTCGCAGCGGTATTCACTACATGCCTCTCCTGTACAGAGAACCCCGTCACTCCCTCACTCACTACCAATATTCTCTACTATACAGAGCATTTGTAGAATTACAGACATATATTTAAAAATTTACAATAATACACTTTTCTCAAATTCAAAATTAAATGGTACAATTGCTCCGTATTGCATATTTACTAACTGATGGAAAGAAAGATAAAAGCAGCTGAAAGATACAGAATGGGCAGTATGTACAGAGATTTTCTTAAACATTTACAAATACAATTTTTCCCTATTCTGATCGCAACCCTCTCAGAGTAAGACGCATTACAGGTACCTTTATACTTATCACCACTGTGAAAGCATGTAGAATTTGTAAGCATATTACAAAGCATAGATTTCACTCAGCATTCTTAGAGGGAGTTCTGTTTTATGCAACATGTACAAAATATGTGTAGAAACAAACTTTAATATTGCCACCTTTTCATAAACCATGCAAGTGTGCAGTTTGTTAAAAATGGTATGCAGAATCCTCAATAATGTGTCACATATTTGTTAAGAAATGTGTATTTATAGTATTATATTTATAGTATTTGTAGTATTGTTTTTATCAATAATCTTTTCTCCTAAAACAAAATTTGTTTAACATATTTGAATATAAAATTGTGAAAGTACTGTAGTAACTTCAGTGGTAGTAGAAACTATTGTACACTATGGTTTTTCTAAGATGAAAAACTAATTACTATTTAATAACTATAAACACAAACAAATAATTTAAATTCTAACAAATATTATTGTGTCTATCATACTGAAAGCTTACTTTTTTTCGTTGAGTATTATATCAAGATTTTATATAATTAGTTAAAAATCAATTTTGTTTAGTAATTAAATATTCACAACGCAAAGCAAACAAGCAAAACGCAAAATCATAAAATATCAAATCACAATGGTCCACCATTACAAAAAGGATATGCTACAAGCTATACCATTACATTTGTAAAAAGCAACGATGCCGAAATCATCAATCTAAGCTTTTTCAAACCTTGGTCTTGGTTTCTCTGGTAGACGATTGCTTCCAAGTCGCTCTCTGAAGGGAGAGCTGCCAATTAGACTGGTCTGAAAAGCATGATGAAGAGTATGGGTAACTGTAAATGTATGAGTAAGCTCGTGATCATGAAGATGTATATCGGGTTTGTTTAACTGTAATGACATAATTGTTAACATTATATATTTCAAGAGGATTACTAAATTATTTAAAAAAAATAAGAAATAAAACAATCGTCAACAATTTGCATTACATAAAAGCTTGCTAAATCATGTGCACATTCAAGGGAAATATCAAGCATGGTTGCATTGTTCCTTGTGGAGTATGTTATGGAAGCTGTCTGAATATTGTAAATAATATATAACCAAAAATAGAGTGATTAAATTGAATTGCAATTTAGTATCACTGAAAATGAATGGTGATGTGTGTATGTGTGTGTAGAGATAAAGATTTTGAAGTGTTCCTGATTGCCAAGAAGGCAAAATATATCTAGTTCGAAACCTAAGAACAATAATGATGTCATTGACACCTGGTTCAGCATATCGAGGCTACAGGATGCGAGGATATACCTGGTTAGTGAGGACTATCAGGCTCGTGCTGTGCCTGCGTCTGGTCAAGTGAGAGGCGGGATCTCTCGGGGGAACACCACCTAGAGTTGAAGGGTTCTGAAACATATCATGCTAAATACCCCTCCCTAAACTAACATTCCACTAATCTATTTGAATCTACTGTTACGTGTACATCTTTCGTGTAATTGTGTAATTTCGGCATTGGTGACCAGTTGGCTGTAATATTTAACGAATGTTACACCAGAGTAATTAGTTAATGGGTAATATAATGTTGCTATTTCAAAAATGTTATAATCATTATTACTTTAGTGCCTAAAAAGCTTATAAAAAAAAAATCGTGCTTTCTTCCATTATTTACTGGCTCATATGTTATTGCTTGGTAGGTATATATGAGTACGATTACACGGCCAGGATTTATACTAAAGTTAGCATCGATTTAAAAGAAAGCTGTTGGTTCCAACTGAGACGTTACCCGAAAAGGAAGCGAATTTAGTTGGTGCCAAAGTTGATAGACTTTTTTCTAAGGAGCAAGAATTAATGTTTCTCGATGTATAACGATGTTATAATTTAGACCATTCTTAGACGTAAATCTGGACCATCTAAACGTAGTCTATGTCTAGTGCACCATTTGGGGAACACACTAAACCTTACGGAGACACTGCACTAAAACTTTTACAAACGATATTAGAAAATTACAATTTCTGATATCAAATGAAATAATATATACTAAATAAATAAATATTCAAAAATAAATTAAAAGCATTGATATAAATTGCATTGTTTAGGCATTGTACATGAGGCATGCGACATCCAGTTTTAGAGTGCGGTAATAAGATATAATATGATACAAAGTAAACAATTAAACAAAACTTAATATTTGTATTGAAAAAATAAAAAAATAAGGTAACATAAGTAACCTTTTATATCAAACACTACATAGAACATTTTTCAATTTTGTCCACCTATATAAGAAGTAGTTAATTTATATCCGTTTAACAAACCTATTAATTGAATAATAAGATTATATTATATTATAAAGAAATTATTATTAAAAAATTACCCAATTTTTGTTGGGGTTCGGACGTCGTATTTTATTTGGCCACAGCTCGATGAATCGCAAAAATCCATCCATGAGGGAAACTTGCTCAGTTGCGGTTAGAGGTGTATATATGTCACATCTTGTTGATCCTTCTGAAAATTTTCGACTTGCAGAATTGTGTAAAGGTAGTAAGAATACACGAAATCTCCAGTATTTGAGAGCCTAAAAATTAACAAATTATACAGATATTACATGTATTATTTAATAATCTTTTTGGATGATATATGTACTTAAATTCTTACCTCTACCAACGCAAAATCAGTGTGACCCCTTGTACAAATATAATGGTCTAAATAATTCCAATTGTAATTTTCAAGTTTTTCTGTTGTAAAAGATACCCACGACACTTCATATGTATCATGATGTGGTGCATGAAATCGATAGAGGTAATGAATGTTGAATGGAGGATAAGGATGCCTACGAAATATGAAATAATAAACTATTAAATCTTCATACTTCATTGATTTTTGAATGCAATTAAATTGCTCACCTTGGTCGATACCTTGTAACTGTTATACAGTTATCAAACAGAGATATCTTGTGAAAAATTCTACCAATACTTAATAAATATTCTTTAGGTTCCGATTCTGTCTGCCGACCACGCATTACAGAACTTATTGTTGGGACAGCATTACTACCGGGGGTATTGCTTTGAGTCTTGTTAGTTGTAGGTAAGATAATTAATTGGAAACCCTTGACAACAAATTTAATATATTAAGATAGTTGTAAATTTGTATAACATGTATATGATAATAATTTTTAAATAGATATAAATGTATAATTATCTATACATACTTGCGCTAGTCGCTGCGACACTAACTCTTTGAAAACTTCCACAGTTGTTAAAGGTTTCTTATATATCGCTCGTTGTTGAGCGAAATCTGCGTTAACGTCATCTGGTAGAAGATTGTAATCTGATACAACATAATCGTTTTGCAAACTTCTTTTGTCTGGGAAATAATCTGTAGTAATGGGCAAACATGCTGGGATTGTCAATGACTTCCAATCAACACCTACAAATAAAGTATAGAATACAAATAAAACGAATAAATGTATAATTAATAAATACAGACAGTAGGCATCTATCTAAAGTGTTGTTACTTTCAAGATTAAATATACATTAGATGTAATTATTTGTAGCATCTAATACAAAAATACATATATGCATTGAAAATAGTGATTTTATTAGTATCAGGTGTGCTACCTTATGATCATACTAATTAAGTAAACATGCAATGCAAATTATATTAATTGTAATATATTACAATGAATGTTCAACATAATGAAGTACACAGTTTTATACCAGTATGAAGCACAACAAGCAAAATAGAACTCACAATAGAAGTATTAGATTCTAAACATATACATGTTGATGGATAGTTGGTGCAACCAAATTATATTGTAGTTTAACTGAATTATAAAAAAAGAAAGAATGTGCTAAGTTAATGCAAACGTAAATTATTGTATATTAGTAACAAATTCTATTAAATACTACATACTGCAAAAACTCATTACTAATAATAAGGAAACGTATACAGTAAGTAAAGCGATGTGATAAAGTAAGAGGTATATAAAGCAGATGAGAGAATGTTTGAAGAATTGTGAATCAGAAATGGTAAATCATAGTGTATACAAAATATATCACTAAAAACATATATATTTAAAATAGTGCAAAGTTATGAAATAAATAGAAATAGAAAATAATTAAAGTTTTTAAGTAGGTGTATACATAATCATAATACTGATAAGTATTTAATAGATCACTATTCATAGAAATTACTCTAGAATTAGAATTATTTTTTTTTCTAATGGAGAACATACATGCATAGAAGAATAGTAAAAACTAGAGCAATGAAGAATTAAAATTACTATAAATTTAATATTCTAAAAATAAATGTGTACCATAACCGAATCAACCACCAATAACGTATGGCGCTAACCTATGATTGCTGTTTATTATGACATCATAGTTGTACATCACACACGCGTCAATGCGTCCAGCGTTGGATCCCAATAAGACGCACCACAGCATGGAAATAAATTTAATATTATTCATATAAATGATCAATGAAATTCAAAAATAAATATGAACATGTCTAAGAATGAAAATACTTCTTATGCATGATGGTTTTGTGTTATTGTGTGCCAAACTTTCATTCAATCTATATGAAACAAATTTTTTTTAAGTATACACCAACTATTTTCATTCTTTAAAAAATTATATAAAAAAAAACGGTAAATTCATGTCTGTTTGGTATTAATTGTAAGCATACAAGCTAATTTAAAAGCATATTTTCTATTTATAAGTAATGAATATATTTTAATTAAAAAATTTGTAATATTACACATACGTTTTACCTATGCTTTTACTGTTCTAAAACAGCCAAGAAACATTATACTTCATATATAATGTACAATTAATATTATGCATTGTAATCATTGACTGCTGTTTCATTAAAAATTATTTCAGAACTTTTTCTTCAAACTGTAAACTCATTTTATGATAATTTGTGAATAACAATGTGGCTAGTATTGTTATTTGGATAAGTTATCAAATATCCTTTGCCGGTAGTAATAATAATCTATTTTCCCTGCAATGTTTTTATCAGGTGAACATATGCAAACCTGTCGTGAGTGCTGGTGTCCACTCTTGTTCACCAGTGGCACCCCATAACAATGTCAAAGACTTATTTCCTGTAGATGATACCGGATTTCCACTTTTATCACCACTCGATAGCGACAGATTTAGTCTTTGCCATTTATGTTTAGTATCTACAAAAAAAACGACAATTATAGTACTACATTATAACAATATTTAACTTATATAATTAATACTATAGAATACTAACGATCGTGAAATTGACTTGAGTTTGAAATTTCATTATGTTCCATAGGGGATCCGCTTATAGTAGAAATAGTATCAGACTGTGATTGTGAACACATCTGTGTTGGCACTGCTTGATAATGATGTTGCTGTATAAGCACACCTGTTGGTCCTGTACAGTTAAATGGGTTCAGTTAAAACAGTTGCTCAATCATTTTTTTTTTTATTATTTACCTTTAGGAAAAATGTGTGTCCATCTTCGTCTGTTGCTGGTAAGCTTAATTGTAACATGAGATGGATCAAAAGGGTTAATCAGTGCCCTGCTAGGTCTAATGATATTTGTTGGTTGTGATATTGTATTTGTTGGACTTCCAGCGCTACCAACGACTGGTCTAAATGGTGGTGATATCTCAGAATCTGTTAAATCGCTTTTCACTGATATTCTTGATTCTTTTTAGTAGGAAATTATTAAGTATTATTTTATAGGATTATATTTATACGTATATTCTACTGAAATAGTTCAAGTACATGCCATTAACTTCTCCATTAGATTCGCTACTAGCAACATCATCCATTCTATGCGGTATCGAGATTGCTGCACTTCTTGTTGTAGCTGCTGGGGGTGAATGTATGTCAGGTGGTGGATGATGAATATCAGGATCTGACATTTTTCTTTTTAGAAGTTTCAGTATTTGTGCATTATTATGTGTTTCCATGCTTGCAACACTTGTTTTTTTAGTTCTTGTTGTACCTCGTTGCAGACTACTTATATAAAATTTGCTTATAAAATTTTAAGCTATAACATTTGCTTTGTAAATCTTAGTAATATAACATGCATTTATGTTATACCTTGAAGTATGAACTGAAGGTAATTGAAAAACTTGCGCATCATATGCATCATAGTCAAATAAAGTATTATGTAAACATTCTCTTGGATCTTCCTGTAAAAGCTTATTTTTACACTGTAATTTTCCATTTTCTATTGGTTGTTTTGATACCCTTTGTGGAAGTTTTATACGAGGTATAAATGTCGAATAAGGAATTTTTTTATTTGTTGAATAAAAGCTGAGATTAATCCAGTGTGGCATACTATAGTCATCTGGTGCATTAATTGATGTATCTTTATTATGAAACTAAAATCAGACAGAGAATATTAATATACTATAATACTATTACAATATTACTTAATAAAAGTAGTGTATCAAGCATACCTTTAATAAAGGAACTGCATGTAATGGTTGTTCTCCAACGCACACTAAATCACTACCAACTCCATTATCAATAATTCTTTGTTTTGTAACATTTGTTAACTCTCTATCGACTTCAAAAACACCGACACCAGGTGTAATCACTACAGATAATTGACCAGTTCTTTCAAAACTACGATCTAAGTAATGTTTCTCAAACACTATAAGAGAATTGGAATAAGAATATTGGATGATATATTTAAGTATAGGAGAATAATTATTACCATTTAAAGACATGTTTAAGACTTCTAAAAAATTGCCTTGTGCTGCTGTTGAATTCATTGCTTTTGGTATAGTAACACCTGGCTTTTGATGATATTCTAACACAATCTTTTGATAATCTGTAAATAGTTTACGTAATTGTACTAATACATTACTCCAATCTTCAAATCTTTCATTTTGTACTACTACTCTATAGAAATCTTCATAGAATCTTCCCCTATAATCATGTTGTAAGCATTCACGCATATGATTTGGGAATTCTTCCAAACTAGTAGCATTATAAAATGTTCTTGAAAATAGAACTATCGTCACTTCATGATTGCTGCTATTTTTCTTCCATTTTTGAAATAAATCAGCTAAAAACCCATTCACTGCTTTTTCAAAATACAAGTCTCCATGAATGTCAAAGTCCCACATTTCTGAACTCATTTGAATGAAAAGGTATACCATACTTGTTGAAGAACGAAATACAACCTGAAAGTCATACTTGTAAAAAGACTATTTTACTCAGTACTATTTTATTCAGTACTTTATAGTATATTATAATTAAATGCGTACCTTAGTATCATTATTTATAACACCACAAGCAACACGATCACCTTGCGACCACATTTCATACACTTGACACCTTATGCTACCACCACAGAACTCAATTTTCTTATTCATATATACACAAGTGTTAACCTGAAGAAAAATTGTATGAATTATAAAAATGATAACATTGAAAATATCTAAATCTGTCTACAGAAGAAAAGAAGGTATTATACCAAGCTGTTTTTTAGGCGCCACATTTCACTACGCCCTAAATACTGATCTTTAAAAGTAAGTTCAACAGAATTTAAAGCAACATCGTCTGGATTTACAACATTCATGTAAACGTCCCCAAATGTTCTTAGTTGAAACATTGTTGCTACATTATTTTCCACACTGATTGTCTCCCGTCCTTGTAAATCATCTTTAAAAGATGTGACTTGTAACAACAGACGACTGAATTCAACTTCTGGATGATAGATTTCAACAACATCTCCAGTTTTTATACCTGGATGATCTTTTGGATTAATTATTAAATCTTCCTCGCTAAAGGTTTTTTGATGTACTATCAACTTATAAAGCTTCATTTTTAGCCCATTACTTTGTTGATAATAAGTTTAACTGTAATATAGGATAAAAGTAAATTATAGCAACTAAAATATAAACGAAAATTATTATACACTTCGTATTTCACAATGTGAAAATGTTATTTAAGTAAAAATATTTGTTCTATATACGTATGTATATCACTGAATATAAATACATATTTTACAAATAAAACTGAAACAACTTACTATCAATCAATTCAAACGGTACAAAAGATCTTCAATATATCCACAACACGTAACGTTTTTGAAGTATAATAATACATCTGTGTATATTATCAGATAGTTTATACGAATTTCAACACCCTTCCCTCTTTCAACTCAATTCTGTATCCGTATTGTCACATAATTAATTTAAATTGTTATTCATCATTTAATCTTTAAAAAGTTAGAATAAGTTAACACTATGCACAGGGGAGAAGATTTAACATAAAAATGAACATTCAAATTTCCAGTAGGCTTTATTCTTCAACATTTTTATCACGCGTATTTCTTTCATAGGAGAATGTAACTACCCACCAGTTTCTCCTATGCGATCGATATTGTTTGACTTGTGCATTAACTACATCCTGTTCAACTTTACATGTTAAGATGATAAAAGCACACAACGCATAACCGTAAACCTTGTAAAACATTGTTTTTCATGAAAGAAAGTAGGAACAAAACAAGAAAGAATAAACTTTCATGCTTGAAACTTAAAAGCAAGTATCGAAGATAAACGTTGTTTTGGTCACAAACTATGACAAAATATTCACATTCAACACAATTTGTCGATAGATCGTAGATGTCAAAATATGTCAATGTTACATAAAGTTCCATTCACTGCTAAGTTACATCAAGTTACATTACGCCTTGTATACGTTTCGTTACATCACTTTTATAATGCAGGGTGTTCCAAAAGTGTTGTAACCCCTTGAAAGGGGTGGTTCGGGAGGTGATTTGAAACAACTTTTTCCTTAGTGAAAATGTTGTCCGAGGTTTCGTTGAAGAGATATTAACGGAAAACCCCGACCAATCAGAGCGCGCGTATACCGTTGGAATGACTAGGCGTCCACGCTCATACGCTACCGAGGGCACTCCACCGGCATACTCGCGCTCTGATTGGTCAGTGTTTTCCGTTACTATCTCCTCAACGAATCCTCGGATAACATTTTCTCTAAGGAAAAAGTTGTTTCAAATCACCTCCCGAATCACCCCTTTCAAGGTGTTACAACATTTTTGGGACACCCTGTATAGCGATGTAGTTACAGATGGTTACAGACAGTGGCGGAGCAAGACTTACTGTAACCCAAAATTACTTACTCTAAAAAACTAGAGACGGCGTGCAAAATCACTAACAGTTATTTATCACAGTGATCGCAAAATCGCGATCATGATGGTGATTTAATTTCATACACGAGCGTGATCGTGGTTCTTTTATCTTGCTAGAATTGCAAGGGTGCGCAGGAGTCAGAACAGAACTCCGAGTTGACTTCAGCGACAGTTGCGGAAAAAGTAGGAAACTCCGGGACAAGGACAGAGAGAGAGTGACACAACAATTGCAGGAGAGACGAGGACAGGGCGATTATTCTAGCATGACTTTTTTCCAAGATATTGAAGCAAAGAAGCAATATTTTCTAATAATTCTGGTTTTAATGTATTCGTTACGCTTTGGCGGATGCGACTCCAAGGCCTGATTTTGGAAAAAGTGTATGTAAACAAATTTCTTCTATAAGAAAAAACAAGAACGTACTTTTATTATTTATAAATTTTTAAGGCCGAAATTGCAAAATCAGGCCTTGGAGTCGCATCCGCCAAAGTGTAACGAATATATTAAAACCAGAATTATTAGAAAATATTGCTTCTTTGCTTCAATATCTTGGAAAAACTTTGTTGCAGTGAAATCTTGATGATTTGTATGGCAATATGGCTGCTTCGCTATCGCGCTTCCCGTTGCGGCGCTGTCGCAGTCTTGTTTGCTGTTATTATATCGTTAGTCTATACATGGTGTTCTACATGGTTTAGACCAGGGATGGCCAACTGTTTTTGCCCCCGGGTCGGTTGGAAAAAAATTATTTTCACGGGCCGAACGAAATATTAAAATTGAAAAATGTTAAGCAAAACACTTATTTCTTTAAGTAAACAAAATTTTATTATTAAAGTTGTTTATGAATAATTATAATTAAATCGGTTAGTATAAGGTCTTCCGAAATTTGAAAATCTTCGGTGATAGCTCTGATAAAAAGTAACAACTAACAATAAGCAGTATCTTTTACATCGCAACTTTCGTCCAAAGCTATTGCATAAAAATTGGCAGATTTTAAATTATTTAATAACTGATTCACGCGACAATTCAAGCGGTAACCAATAGATGCAATGCATGCATTGCAGCAAGAGGTAATCATTTTGAAAAGTGTTTGCAATAAATAAGTGTTAACAACATATGTAAATGTAAATAAATGAGAGGAAAGACGGAAACTCTTTTGTTTCTTTTTTCGCGATTTTCTCGAAAACTGAGCATAAACGAGCAAATCACCTAACGTATTTTTTTCTTAGTTTTTCGGTGCCCAATACGCCCCCGCAGTTTAGATATTTAAATTAAGGACACCCTGTATATACAATAGGTGTAGAATGTATTCGTACACCGACCAATTTCCCAAAAAACTTTTGTGTGAAATTGTAGTTTCTTAACTTCTTTTTTTATAATCAATGATATTTTACATATTCTCGGAAGTCTCTAGCAAGGGAAGGTCCGGAACAAGCGATCCGGACCAGCGCTTTTTGAACGAGACCGGGCTCAAATGATGGGGGCTGATGAGCATGAAGAAAGCGTAAAACATTAGGGGTATCTGGCCAGCTGTTTTGATAAAAAATGGCTTTAAAACATTTACAGACCACTAGAATGCTGGTTCATGTTCAGAGTTCGTGGGTTCTAGACTTGGTAATGGACATCTCTTTTTTTTCAACTGCATTTCTATTTCTTATTTCTCTTTTTACTCACTCCTATATAAATAATATATAAGAATTGCAAATACTATTGATGTGAACATAATATTATAATGAGTACATGCAATACATAATATAGCAATAGTAGAAGTAAACATACAAATGTATGGGATGTGGCGTATTTACTATTAATAAATTATTATCAATATTAATATTAATATTATTATTAATAAAAAACATATTATTAAAAATTGTAGTCCACATCCTATACTTTATAATTCTTATATATTATTTATGTAGCAGTGAGTAAAAAGAGAAATAAGAAATAGAAATGCAGTTGAAAAAAAAAATTTCCATTACCGAGTCTTGAACCCACGAACTCCAAGAACATGAACCAGCGACGTAACGCCCGCAGCTATAACAGTTTCTGTTGTAAGATAGATATAGTTCAAACAACATTTACTAGTATTTGTACGATTCTTATGACGAACCATTTACAATAGAGTTTGTAACGTAAACACATTAGTTTATTGCTCCGTATGAATTAGAAAACATCAAATTTCCAGGAAAGTACTTTTAAAAAAGGCTGTTATAGAGGAATGGAAGAAGATCCCACCTCGAATAACTAATAATTTAGCTAATTTAATGCTTAGAAGAGTTGCAATAACAATTAACGAAGATACTCTTCAATGATGCGATAAAGTTCGGCTCGCGGTGCCGTGCCCGTTCCCTGGCCTTGCATTGTCAGTTCGTTAGGTCCCTCCGACCTCTCCTACAGGAGGAGATGACATTTTCAAGTGGGTTGTGAGTAGAGTTGCCGGAGACCGAATAAAGACCGACTATTCAAGTGGCTTGCAAGCCGAGTCAAACCGGGACCCGATTTCCGAGCCGAGTCAGTCGATTAATTTTAATTATTCGTGTAATGTAAATTCTACATATCACGCTGTTACACAGCAGAAAAATCTTAAATTAATCGATATTATATTGTGTTTGGTACCATTTTCATCGGGATAACATAAGGAATCGATTAGTAATACATCCGTTAAGATCCGATGAGAACTACGGAAAATGGTAGTTGACCTTCTTTGAGTCTAGTTTGCTACGTCTTTCTTATGATACCATTGTTGCCCGGCGGCGGACTAACATGTGTACTCGGAAAAGCGTGAAACCATTCGAGTTGCCCGGTTCTTTCGGGCCGCTCGATTCTATTCAGGTAGCTTGAAAAATTCAAGTTACTTGGTTTCTTTCAAGTACTCGACTCGGCTTGATTTTTTCGGGTACTTGAACAACCCTCAGTGTGAGCCGAATGTTACACCATAATATGATTCTATCCGAGATATCGGCGAGATAGTCATACAAATAATAATTCGTCGATAAAACTTTCTTATTTTAGACTTTTCTCTAATTAAATTTTTACCGACGTATTCGTGAGATTTTTCTGATTTCAATGATACAACATGAAATGAAATGAAATGAAAGGAAATTAACAGAAATACTATCATGTTCAGAACAATCTGAAAGAATGACAAAACTTTCATGTTTTAAACAATTATTTGGTAGAAAATAGGCAACGAACGTATATATTGTAGCTTGTTTATTGGACCAATGATAATTTTGTATTGCATTTTGTATAATAAATGAATAATTTTCGGCAAAATCTCTGACGACAACAAACTCATCGGGATTTAAACTTCCTTTTGAATATTTCAAATAACTACTTCGATTTTTTGCTATGAAATCATGGACTTGCAATTGCAACATTTTGTTTTCTAATTTATTAAGAAATGCTGGTATTGAATATTCTATAGGCTCTAAATTAGATCTATCGGTACTTGTCCATTTGTTGCATGAAATAGGTACAATCGAATGATTTTCAAATATACCTTGCAATTGTTTACGAATGGGATTAAAATTGCTTCATTTGAAACATCACAGCGCATATTTGATAACATTTCTTTATATGTGCATGGAAAATTATAAGATGTAGGAATTAATTTTTGCAGTTTGGCACCATGAAGCATTAACTTTACATTTTGATGCATTACACATACACACACAGAATGTGTTCCACAGGTTCCGACTATTACATAATCTTTTGGACGAAGCTGAGCAAATTTACTAAAACCAATTTTTATAGATGGATTTTGTTCTTTAAAAAGCAAAAAACGACAAAAATCACAATTTTTTAGCATTAACCCTCCGGCATCGGGCCTGGGTCATTTTTCCGTCGTTTTTTGAAGTCCCATTCCTCTGTGATTGAGAGCCATGTGTTTACATTGTAACTCAATCCGTAGCAATCAGCTCTCCCCACTATTCTAACTGTTAGCGACAGAAAGGTTTCGAACTTTATTGCAAAAGAAGTAGTTTTCGGGACAAAATATTAACAAAAACAATTGGTTACGAGGCATTATTAATATGATTATAATGTTTGCATATAAAAATTTCATTTTAAGCCTTCTTTTGTAGTGCGTATGAACTTGGATTTCGATGCCTGAATAGTGACCCGGCTCCGTCGTTCGTGCAACCGCCCGGTGTCCGAGGGTTAAATTGTAAATAACAAGAAACGGAACTAATTCTGTGTAATAATCATTTTATCATCGTTTCCCTATACATATGTATTTTAGCGTGTTATCTTCTAACAATTCCCCATATTCCAAAATAATTTTAATGTAAAAATTAAATACAAGTATAACATAGTTTTATAAATATGTTGCTTATTTCCCATTATTAAATTTATATTTATAGATACAATATGCAGATAACAATATACAGACAATATAGAGTTCTCTCGCAATGCGAATAGTAGAACACTACAAGGTTCGGGCCGATATATCGGCTCTGGCACTTCTCGCCAGTGCAGCAAGGGCCGATATATCGGCCCCCGGCACCGAAAGAGTTAAAAGAAAAATGTATGACCGCGGGCATTTTTTAAACTTACTACGATACTGAACCATACTGAAAAGCGTCTTTAGACTACTGGCACAACACCGCAGCAGAGACGACAGCAGCGCTGCAGTGGACAGCGCGAAAGCGAAGCAGCCATATTGTCATACAAATTTTTTGCCAGCTATCTAGTAGTTCTCCTACTGTCCTTTGGTGGCGCTAGTTTACTTCCTGCGCACCCTATTACTTTTTATAAAATGTTTCAATATGCATAGTTTGCATAAAAAATCCGCATATAATATCAATTTCAATTTCCTTTATTATTTAAATTAGTAGATCATTTATTTTGTGTGGTGGCTACTTCAGTCCCATGCGAAAGAATATTTTCTAAAGCAGGATTACTTTAACGAAAAAAAGAAACAGATTGCAAACAGAGAAATTATCTATGCTATTATTCTTGAACAGCAATACATAGTTACTTATTTGTTATTATATATATTTTATTCCATTGTTATTTTGTTCTTTGTATTTTATTTATAGTATTCGTATTATGTTTTATGTATTAATTATATTATTTTCTAAAATGTTACATTGTGTAAAAGTCTAAAGACACTTACAAATAAACTATAGTTAACACGTGTTTTTCATTACGGTGCATTTGCATTTAGGCTGACGATTCTAACAGCGTAAAAGGAACGGTTGTGTTCTTCACTAATCAAAAGCGATCACGAAAAATCACGAATCACTGTAAAAAATCACCGTGATTGGCAACGAACGTGATCGAATCACGAGTGATTCACAAGTAGCAGTTCTAGTCATCTCTACTCTAAACAGCTCTTTCCTATTTTGAAATATATTATGAAAAGTGAATGTAATTATCATTCAAATATATTTACCCTCTTGTTATGTTCTACATATACATATATACATAAATTTAAACGCTCAAACTAGCGATCTAACAGAAAGTATGTTGTGTGTGTGAAGATAGCTCCGCAATTTTCGAATTTTAAGTTTTTCTTTTTTGAGCCGTGTTGTGCTATATTTGTGCTGAATTGTGCCGTAAATAAGAGATTGATAACATAAACAACAATAAATAAAAGAAATAAAACCAAAACTATACTAGCCCCGCACTTTTGCCGAAACAAACTTTTTTTTCTATAAAAAGATGCTTACTAACTTGTGCTACATTGTGTCATTGTATAACACAATACGGCACAAGAAAGAAAAACTCAAAATTCGAAAAGTGCGGGGCTAACTTCACACACATAAGTATGTTATTATCATAAAGAATGCGAATGATCATTCTAAGATTGTTAATTTTGAGAAATATTAAAGCAATATATACTAAGATAAAGTACAGAAAATTACACAATTAACATTCTGTAAGAAAATTAAATTATTTCATCGCGAATCCCGCTCGTTCATTTAATCCAAAATATACATTTGTAATTTGTGATATTTATGCATGTATGGTCTTCCCGCCATTTCCTCATTGGATCAAGCAGGATAGAGGAGGATCAAGTATAAAGTATAAATCTATTACGATTTTTACTTACATTTTAATACATCGTTAACAGAATACAGTTAAATTCAATCAGAATTTTCTACATAATACATAAAAATGGCAAAATCTGAAAAGCTGAAAGATATTTACGAATTGAAAATGCAATCTTTGGTCAATCAACTGCGATTTGCAATTGCAGTCACCATTTAACCAAAAAGTTCCTACAAATGCGGCGTCTGCCAGATCACTGACAGCAACTGACAGCTTTGTGATAAGAAAAGAAATAGTTTAATCTAATCACCTACAAAGTTTTCAGGCATTATCCGCAAGATGAACTCACGGATTCTAAACGAACTATGACTAACAAATTTCTTCGATGTACGTTTATCAACAACGTATTCTAGTTATAACATTAAAAAAGTTATAACGATTAGTCATGTCGCAGACAATATATAACCTACGTGTAATGTTTCTAACGTAACGTCTGAGCATAATTGTCATCTAAAAATTGGAAAATAATCTGATTAAATGATGAGAGATGCGTACCAAGGGCCTGCTACTGTTCCTTATCTGCATAGCAGGGAGCAGCATCATTTTTATTACTTTCAGCAATCAAAGACCCTCCATTCAGACTCTGGTTACAGAGACTCACAAGCAGCTACGAAACTTCCAAGTAATTATATTTATATTGTTCAACTATTATTAATTTTAGTTTATTTCAGATGAAAATAATTATTTTCGCTATTACTTTAACTTTTTTATAGGAAAACTTAAAAGATGTTGAAGAGAAACGCTTGGTAACAGACTCAAAGTATCTTGCAATGCTTGGCCTCGATGGGCAAATGAGCACAACTCCTTTTAGTCTTAAATCACAAAATGTGACTGTCGTCTCTCTTATAAGGCCTGGAAACGAACAGCACATTTATGGCTTTGTCAGAAATATCAGTCATTTTTTGCCAAATAATAGTATTGTCATTTATAGCGTTGGATTAAACGATGATTCTTTGCAAAATATTAGAGCAGCTTGCAACTCTACAAAGTGTAATGTGATTCATTTTGACATAAGTCTGTTTCCAGCGCATGTTGAAGATGATAGACTGCATGTTTATAGACCTTTAGTTATACAGGTAAGTAACATTTCGTTGTTATAATTGTAGAGATACAAGCATTATCGATACAAATTGCAGAATATTTCTTTTGCGCACCACAGACAGCTTTAAACACATTAGGAAACATATTGTACATGGATTCAAATGTGCGTTTGAATTCATCAGACGTTTCGAAGTACCTTCTACCAAAATCTGGAATTTTAACTTGGCCTACAAGGCACGCCATTAGCTCTTTAACGCACCCAAAGATGTATGAATATTTTCATGTCTCCACAGAAAGTTTCTTCTTTCTCCCATTAATAAGGGCATCACACTTGATAATTAGGAATGTTAAAGAAATTAGAGAGAAAGTAATGTTGCCTTGGGTTCAATGTGCTCTAACGAGAGATTGCATTTGTCCAATTGGTATGTACTCTAGAAGTGATCTTATCTGTGCATTATTTATAAAAATATCTGTTGGCAAAATTCCAATGCACGTAATGTTTTTTCGATTATACAGGAGCTCAATCGGCAGGATGTCGATTCAATAAGAAACCGCAATACCGGTATTCCGGTTGCCACGCATACGACACATCTGCACTAAATATCGTACTCGGACTGCACTTCAATTTCGACGACACATATTACGTACATCAAGAGCGGGAAACGTATTTCAATAAGATTCAACCTGAGGAGATCACGGAAGAGTATCATCTGATTGCCAAACAGAACAATGCAACCGAGTCGAATTTAAGGAACTTCATATCAACTGAACGCTAATTCCTCTAAGATCTCAATTCATTTTGAATCAAGATATAAGTGATACGTCGATCAAGCACAAGTTACTATAAGGGTACATAATAAATTGAAGAACAAATAAAAACTTTAGCTTAAATGATCTATCTGTGTTTCATTACTTACGAAACTTGCAGAGATGCAGTTCTTTTTTTTTGTATTACGTGTTTTAGTTACATTTAAATTATTGTTTGCAGTGAATGAATCTTATGAAAAATGAGAAAAGCAGAACACATTTTAATGTAATTGTTTCCTTAATCACTTTTATCTAAAATATCGAAAAGTACCGAGCGTGATCTGTTTTCCTTGCAGGTCGATTACTAAAACCGCTCGCGGCAAATCAACCAAAGCATTGTCAAATCTCAGTTGTGTTAGCGTTACGAAGAGTCGCTTAATGGAGGGAATCCTTCTTGGTTGCAGGCGACCGCCCCGTAAATTTCTAAACTTATGCACGGAATTGTGCGTAAACTCTTCTGGAAAATCTATCGATAAATTCAATGTTGAACCGCGATTCGATGTCATTTAAGGGGATTCGTCATTGTTTGTAAACGAAAAATATAACATCGCGTGGATCATGGACGAATGTACATTCACGAGTTCCGTGTGGGCTCCTAAGAACTGATTGTAAGACGCATATCGCGAGTCAACGATATGTGACGTGTCCCGAACAATCGACGTACTTTTGTCTGTTTGTAATCTCCGACCTCACATTACCAGACCAAGGGTTAAGGACACTTGACGATGGTTGACAGCGACGCTGACAGCTGGTACAATTGGAAACAGGATGACTTTAATAAATTCCATCGCGAAGGGGTGGTTAATGCTTCGAACAATGCATGTTTGACCAGTATCAGCCATTTAAATTGTCTAACATCTGATGATAGTCAAAAAAGAAATTTTCAAAACACTGGATTGATCTTGAACACTGCCGCCCCTACAAGCTCTAGATCTACAGACATTCGCTTCATTAATCCAGCAATTTACGCTGAAACATTGAACAACGAGGACGAAGAACGTGAGATCCAAATTCGAGTGAAGGTCAGTTCGACAGACGATAGACCTCGCGAAGGGAATTGTGGTGATTTTACGGGAAAGAGTGATACAGTGACCACATTGTCTATCAAGAATGATTTGGGTACCTCGTTCGTGGACCACGCTGGTGACCAAGTTTCAGCTCAAGAAACGTATCGTTGCTACTCCTTAAATTCACCAACCACTTCCTTGGAATCTGGTCTTCCGCGATCTAAGTTTGTAACTTCATGTAGACCTTCCTCTCGTGTCGAGAGACGATGTAAAATCACTGATAGAGGTGTCGATGATGACGAGGTTTGCTTCAACAGAAGAACCGATTCGGAAGTACAGAGGTATTCTGTAAATTTGTAACACTAAAAATTAGTGCAGTAACATATCAGATCTATAGAAAAGTTTTGTTATTTTTTTAAGGGTGTATGCCTATCTAGGAGAATTCAAAGCAAACATATCTTTCAGAACTTTTTGAAGAAAATCTTTTGAGAAGATATCTTTTTGAAGAAATTCTTTCCCAGAAGGCATTTTTCAGGAGGCGTTTTGTGGTGACCACTATTACTCTGAGCTGAATTAACTGAGATAAAAAATCCGAGAACTTTTCAATAGTATATTAGTTTATCTAGTCTTTATCGGGTTGAATTTTTGAAAAATAAATTTGTAATAAAATGACGACAGTCAAAAGTTAAGATATCAATTCTCGGCCAAAAAGGCGTTCACTTTTCGTCTATGATATAAAAACTAGTAAAAAAAAAGAAAATCTACCGATAAAGACTAGATTTTTATCTCTAAAACAAGCTTAAAAAGTTTGAATTAAATCGATATAGTAGTTTCCGAGATATATTGGTCACGCGTTTTGAAAATGCAGTTCTGAGAAAAACGAGTTTAAAGTATTAGTCAGGATGCGCACGTAATGAAACGATTTTACTAATTATTACACTGTTATATTATCCAAGTCATTTGATGTGTCGCTCAGGTACACATTCAATGGTCATCGTGTCGTGCAAGTTTCAACATCATCCTCATCAAGCATTACCATTTCGGAGGACAGGATGACCAAAAACTATTTCCTTAAGAGAATCCCTTATAATGAGTGGGTGAGAAAAAAACAGGAAGCAGCACGACAAAAAAAAGAGGAGGAGGATCAAGCTGAGAGAAAGAAACAAATGGAAGCGGAGAGACTTGCGCGCAAGAAAGAAGAGAAGGAATCCCAAGAACGAGACAATTTTTTGAAGTGGTCTGAGAAGAAGAAAAGGGAAGAGGAGCAAAAGAAAGCGGTAATTGACAAGGAATTGGTGGAATTTCAGAAGCAGTTGAAGGACATAGAAGACAAAGCTGCCATGGCAAAGAGTCTGTATCTTCGACAATGGACTCGCAAAAAGAAAGAAGAAGAAAAAGGTAAAGAAAGCGAGAGTAATTCTCGATACTTTCAAAATTTGATATTCTTGATGTTCATCTAGCTCGCCAGAAGATAGAAGAGATGAAACGCAAGCAGCATGATGAGGAGAAGAAGAAAAGGTTGGAAGAAAGTACAAAAGCCTATGAAAATTGGCGAAAGAATGCAAAGAACAGACCTAAGCCAGCCACGCAAGGACTTCTACGTTAGTTCTATTATACTTCTTTTAAATCTAAATGTTCATAGTACCGATTGGGTATACAAGAGAGTTCCACTTCATAAATCATATCGAATACAGAATTACATTATTTTGTCAATTTATGTAATTTATAAAAAAAACTACGTTGCTTGAATTGAAACAAATTTAATTTAATATTAATCTTGATCTACCAGCTCATCAGAAAGCAAAACCAGCTTACGTGAACCCTACACCTTGGCAAACAGTTGGCGATGACGCTGAGGATCACGAGGAAAACTTATCGAATGCTAGAAAAACGCAAAGCCAGCCCAAGATTAGTGGTAAGAGAAGTACTACACATTATCAGTGACACGAGCATTAATAATGGGAAGAATTGTGCGGTTCGAAGAATAATCACCCGATTCGATTCTTTAGCGTTGGGACAACGTAAAACTTCACAGAAGTCGCGAATCAAACAAAAAGTACGAATAAATATTGTACTTTGCATTACAAACTCCTGTACTGTGTCTGCCTTAGCAGGCAGGATCACCTTGCGTAGATTGCGTCATACAATTAGAATAATGATCACGCTCTGACGTAGTAAATACCCTGATAAATAATTTTATTTCATAGCTGATATTGTTTGATACCTTTTACAACTTTCACTACCTTTTTTGTGTGTTTGTTCCTGTGATTAATGAATATTAATGTATCCGAACATAATCGCGATTAACGTCCTTCAAGCACTATTTAGACGATCTAAGAAACAAACAAAAATAGCAAGAACAGAATGGAGATTCTCGCCTTAACAATCGAAGGTTTTGTAGATAATTAAAGATAAAGAATTTGCGCGAGAGGAATTAAAAAAAAACATATACGCAAAAGACAAGCATTCTTATTATTTATATTGCTAACATTGTAAATTATACGACGTAGATTCGTTACATAATCATCATCTTATTGGACAGGATCATGGAAAGTACACTTTCATCTGATTCAGTACGTCAATCATGCTTTGAGGAGAAGTGTTAAATCTTTATTGATATAATAATCTTCAATTCACCAAATAAAGTGGCACATATTGATTTCTTTCACTTCTGTCGAATCAATGCAATTAGACAGTTAGTTCATAAAATTATTACAAAGTTTACGTGAATAATTGCCAATATGCGCGTCTAGTTGGGTCTACTTGATCAAACTTTCTTCTTCTTCTTGAAGCCTTTCTATGTCTGACCTGTTCATGAAGTAGTAGGAGGGTTGCCGTGATTTCTGAAAATTATAGGATTATTACTATATACAATTATTAGTATTGCTTTTATGCGCAGCGCAGGAGAAATTGTTTACCAAATCTTTGACGGTACGTTTTGCACCCGCATGAATGAGGATATTGCTCAACTCTTCGACCAAAGGCAATCCCATTGCGTAATGCAAAGGGGTTCTTTCCAACTAAAATAGTAGAATAAATATTTTTTCTATTCATCAAGACAATAATATTTAATGATGGTTTATAAAATTAACGATTCTGACGTTGTCACCGATGCGCAAAGTCTCTGGATACGCATTCGCAATGTACTCGACTAGTTCTTCATTCTCGCGAAGGACAGCAATGTGAAGAGCACACCTACTCATCGCATTCTTCCCCATAGCCAACAATTTCCCTCCCCCGTTGTTTCTGTTCAGTAGTTCCATTGCTTTTGGTACATTATCCATTCTGATTTCATGGTGCACTTCCTCGCGTTGTGCCTAGAAAAAATAAACAATTTTCCTGCGTTTAATTTTCATGGAACATTATTAAAACTTATACACATGTAGTACTACGAGTATAGCTAAATCGGAATTAAATATTACTCGTGGAATTCACAAATTCAATAGTTTTTTTAGTTAATTTAGATTGTTAATTTAATTTTAAATATATTGAGGATGTTTTCGACCCAGCTTCTAGATTATCTCCAAGATGTAATATTATTTAAAACAAGAATTAGTGAACTAATTGGGAAGAGGTTGATCTACGATAAACGTTATAATTTGTTGTATTATGTATTAGTCTCTGAGATGATTTAAATACTATCCATATTACCACGTAATTTGGAATGGATTGTAAGAATTGTACAGTTGCCTCGTGCCCCCGTTCACCAGCAATATCCACGATGTTTGTACCTTCATCTTCTACGTCCAAAATGTGATCATACCCTTCCAATAGTAGTTCGACTAATTTCTCAGTTTCTCCTGTATAAAATGATATCCATTTAGTGTGGGACGGTGGATCCTATTTGACAATTGTGGGTTGAACATTGGCTATGGGAAACTTTTTTTGATAATGACCGACGCTTACAAGAAACATGGGTTGTATTCCTCTGAGACAAATGTTGAGTGTTTCTCTTGGATTCTCTGCTTTGATTCATCTAGTCACTTCGGATAGAGGAATCGAAGCAGAGTATCCAAGAGAATCACTCAACAGTTGCGGAACAGTTGTCTCAGTGGAATGCGCTCATGTCAATGATCTCCTAATTTTTGACAATGCAATACAACTTTACGTTCGATGCTTCTGGAAAATTTTCACCATTTTTTCTCATTAATGACCACTATTTACACTGATTGCTCACCTCTTGCTGCTAAATAAGCCACGAAACGATCAATTTCTTCGACGTTTTCTCGAACATTTGCCAATTCAGCAACATCCCTAGCTGTTCTATATAATTCATCTCTGAAACCAATATTAATTTGGCTTTCTTGAAGGAGATTGAACAGACCATCCTTCGAGTAAGAACGAATTGCTGCAAAGTGAATTACGCTTTGTCCATGTTCATCCTGAAAAAAATGGAAATCATTGTAACCGTTTTATTTGTGATAAACTTCCATTTGTATAAGCATGGACCATGTATATTTATTGAGATGAATTCTATTATTGTGGGCATTATGAATGATATAACAGTCGATACATACTCTGTTAGGGTTACTAAAAGCTGATTCTGGAGCATCAGAACCAGGACTTCGTGGGTAACCAGCATCGTCATCTGGGTTTTCATTCTCAATATTCTCTATATTTTCTTCAGCGCGATCAGGAATGATCAACACGTTGGGTTCCTGTAATATGTATTTTCAAATTACAATCGATAGTATATTCACAGAAACATAGTATTGTTGCTTATGATTTATCCCCAAAAATTCATGTATTAACAGAATAAAATAAGACTAAAATATTCCTCTTGGAATATTTGATTTAATTCCAGTAAGTTAGTGTATCCTAGCAAGTCTTTAATTAGTCTATGACCTCTATGAATAGTGGATGACCTCCCATATGTATCATTATCATTGTAATGGATTACCTGTTCTTGTCCACCATTTTTGTTTTTATTGGCAAAATTATATAGATAGGTTGCCAGATATGTAACTGGATCCTTTGGACGTGCATTGGCAACTTCCGTTAAACCTTTGAGCAGTGGATCGCCAAGAGCTGTTAACATAGTTCAAATAATACTCTTCTTATTTCGATGAAGTTATCAAAATCAATCATACAAGGGAAGTTAGGGAATCTAGACATTTTTGAAGATTGTTTGTAAGTAGAGTACAGTTCATCTATAATATAGAATAATTTTTGATTGGTGTCATAATATACTTTTAGGGGGATTTAACTCTTGAATAAAATTTACATTTTTCTATTTTATAAAGTAATTTATAGATATAAAGAAAAGCAATATTTACCAACAAACAATTTTTTACTTCAAAATTGTCTGAATCTTTTAGTTCCTATTCCCCTTTTTAGTTTCAAGTTAACGTTAACTTACATGATGCTAAATATCGACCTTCCTCCTCTTGGAATATTGGCATATCAAGTGGAGTGTCGCCTTGAACAAACAATTATATCTGCATTTAAAGAATTGCAATAAATAAAATAGAATCTTCAGAAACCAAAGAAATTAACTAACTTCGTTTCTTGTGAATATTTAAAGTTTAGCAAAATTTTAAGAAACAATGTTTATGGAGTTAATCAGTTTGGTTTCTAAGAGGTTCATATTTTGCCTTCCAATTGGAAAACGACTGATTCAGATTGTTCAATCGAAGCATTTTCACAACAGTTTGATTAAAGATGAATAATCAAATACAGAATACAAACAATTTTTCGTAAACAAAAAATTCATCATGAATTCATAGTGCATTGCTCCACTCTGAAAGTTGTGCATACACAGATGTACAAAAAGCTCAAACAGCCACTTGATGCAAAAACACACAAACACCATAGCTGCGAAAATGGTTACGATAAAAGTTTGTTCTGGAGGGGTGCGTTAAATGCATGTTTGATAATTTCGTTTTGTTCCATATATATGTATATACATATATAATAATTTACATACAGCAGCCACTTATAAAGATATTTATTGTCAATTGAGTACATCAAGTTGGAAAGACATGTGCTACGCCATTTCTGTTTCTGTGAACATCGAACTTGTGCATGACATATAAATAAGCACCGATAGAAATTTTCTTATAAGCTTGTTTTTTCACCCATTTCTTTTTCTCCAAATTCTTCCCCATGTAATTTGGATTGTCATTCGTAAACGTTTTCCAAAGGTTTCCTGATTGCTCAATTCGGATACATATATGCACATATTTCACGTAAGCATGGTGTCATGTAACAACTGTTCGTGGATCAATAATGTTCATTTACTAACCTAATAAACAATCCAGTGCCCCTCTGAGAAGTTAATCCGATTAAACGAAATTTTGCTCAAGTATCGTTACTCGATGCACGAGAAATGGACGTAATGTTCACACACATCTTTCCAACGATCCCCCTTTTTCTGGCATACGGTTCGGGTTATAGCTCTAGCCTATGCTAGATGATATATTAATCGACAGTCGAACATTGTGACTCAAGAATTATCACAGATAATTTTCACGTATAAGCGTATTATTCCAGTAAAAAAAAAAAAGTAAAAGTCTTCGATGATGTAACCGATGTAAAACGTCTTCACAGACGCTGCCCCGGTCTCTCCTCATCCGTTAACCCTGAAAACGTTTTGCACTAGTCCGTTTTCGAAATAGTCCTGCAATTAAATTAGCGATTTTCATCGAGCTATTTATAGTCAGCTCCTTCTCCAAGCTCAAAATATTCAACACTGCTCTGGAGAAGTCCTGAAGGGTTTGCAGTTCGGTAATGCTCAAGGATTGTTGGTTGCCTATTCTAACAGTGTCTTGTCTGGCTGTTTCGCGTATACTTAATCCACGAACAACGCACAGGTGTTTCAGGTGCTCGAACTCCTTCGACAGGTCTGGGAACCGTATTATGGCGTTGAATCTCAGTGTGTTGCCGATAGCATACGGCCGAGCACTGAGGAAGCCCAGCTTCTTGTCCCTCTTGAACGTCATTCTCTCATCGAGAATCACCATAATTTTCGCCATTCTCACGTAGGCGCGACCGATCAAGCCTGGTCTACTATCATTGGTCCGACAAACGATCCTCAGGTGGTCCTGGACGTTCACCCAGGCAGCTAGATCCCCAGCAGAGGCAACGTAAACTCCACGGCCATAGGGCCAGTGCCTGCCGTGTAGACGTCTCTCATCCTGTACATCAAAATCTGCGATTGGTAACAGCAAACCAGCAGCAGCCAGCTGGGCCCTGATAGGACTGGGTTGATCCAGGATTTCATTGAGGGTAAAGTACGTTCCTGGCTCGTCTTCGCTGCTACCCTCGGCCATTATCCCAGAAATCTCTTGGCTCATCAGCTCGGTGGTGATCTCTCGTTCCACCTCCTCCAATTGGTTCACCGTCAGCGTTAGGGGAAACGTGTACTTCTCCAGGTTCCTACAGCATTCCAGCACCACAGCTTGAACGTACTTAGCTGGAGGATCGAGATCGTACGCCTCGATTGCCGAGATAGTGACCTCGTCTACGGTGTCTGGGCTCTCCTCGCCTTCCTCGTCCTCGCTGTAAAAGAATCTCGGCGCTGGATGGTCAGGAAGATCGCCACTGGCGGTGACGCAGTGGATGTCCCTGATCAGTGGGTCGAAAAATTCTGAGAAGACGATGTAGCTCTCATAGTCCGGCGCCACGGCTGTCGAGGACGGGTCCTCTTCGATAGCGTTGCTGACGTGCGAATAAGCGCTGCTCGCCTTGCTGTTGTAACTCGAGTTGCCGTGTATCTTTAAAGCGGGCCAGATCACGTCAAAGAGATTGTGATCCATGCGTGTCACACGGTGCTTGATACCATCGAATATGGGCCGTTTTAGACAACGGCTGATCAGTGTACCGGTGGTCCCCGGCGATTTCAGGGTCGTGCTGTGTCTGGTGCCTGCTAGCAGACGGAAACACCTCTCCAGGGTGGCTAGTGTCTCTGGGTCGGTTATGTCCCGACGTGCGGAGAACGTGTCGCCTCCGGGAACTGTTTGCCTCGAGCATCGAGGAAGAACGTCCGGGAGGAAGACGGAAAGAGTGAAACCGCGGATACGTTAATCAGAAATTTTTTTGGTTTGTTTTGATAGTAATGGTGAATGGTTGAATGATCTTTTGAGATGGTGTGCTGTTGAGGAAACTTTGATGACGTGTACTGATTTTGAGACTTGTTAAGTATATAGAGAACTCGAATGAATATTTCTGCCATCACATTCTTTAACAATGGATTGTTTATTTCGTTTGACGACTATATTGTACGTAGAGAAACGAAGGCGTAACCCCCGCTATGGCAAAAAAGTATACTACCGGTTATTGTATCATATCTATTTTATAAGAGCATTTCTATTTAAAGAAATTATGCAATTATTAATTGCACCTGCACTGCTGCATCTAAAAAAAATTTAAAGTCCTACAGATGTAGTGCTCTTTGAACCATTTATCTTTCTCCTTTGGCATTTTTTTGTAAATGCAATAATAACGGAGTTATGACTTGAAATAATTGCGTGGACCACTCTGTATAACAGGTTGGCTCTGTTCAAACTAGTGTTTATAAATATTTAAAATGGTGTGGTTGAAGTTATATAAAGTATTTTGTACTGATTGTTCGTGTTTTTTTTTCATTATTATCTTAAAAGTATTCTGAAACTGTCCTCCTTGTTGCTTTTCTGTTTGTATAATTCTCCGGATGTTAACGATTGGGAAATCGTTCTTGTACCAAACAAAATCGTACCAAACAAATATTTTAGTCAGTCTTGAAAAACTATTTAGTATGTGATAATTTTAATGTATAACTGTGAGACGATGGCACATGAACTAACGTGACGTTGGAACTATTTATATGTATATTCACACGACAGTATATCGGAGTGAACTTTAAATTTGAATTTGTACTATAAAAATTAAAAGTATCAGGGTGAAAACTGCAACAGTGCTTTGAACTATTGTTGCACAGTTCTTTTTAGTGTAGTCAATGGTGCTCATAAGTGCCTCGTTTGAAATGAAATACCTTTGTCTGTCAACATTTCATCCGCCAGTTTCTCATTAGCTCCAAAAGCACGGAGAAGCAATTTATGCGACAATTCGGTTTGATTTAGCTTGTAATACTCCGCTTTTTTCCCGAACTACGTGAGAAAGTATAAGCAAGAGATTTAAATATACATACATTGTTAGTTTCATTAAAATATGACATTATAATCATACGCAACATCGTAAATACTCGTGTGAGTATAATAAGTACAAATAAGTACAAACAATTTAACGAATTTGAAAGTAAAATAGTATTTATTATTAATTTTTCACAGATTTATGAGATTGCTAACGATAAACTGATTTTTGTCGAGAATATTATGAAAGTGATTGCACTTACATTGTCTTGAACTAGAGGATTGGCTCCCAAATGAAGTAGAAGGTTATAATAATGACCATTGTCTGCGAGAGTTGCCCCATAATGCAAAGGTGTTCGGCCATCTGCATCGATTGCATGCGCAGTTTCTGGAAACCTCCCCGCCAGATATCTAAGGAAAAGGTAATAGAATTTACAGTGATCGATAAAACACGATTGGACCTTGGCAAGGTGACTCGTTACACTATTAATTTCACTGGTACTTATAGCGTGAAGTTAAAGGTGTCACAAAGATAATTGTAATGTAAAGCTTCGCACGCCATTAAATGTCTGATTCTAATAAGAAGTGTACTGCAATTGCATAGCACATATCAAAGTCGATACGCGTGTAAAAACTAGTCTAAGACTAATACATTAAGAGAAACAAATGTGTTATTCACAGTAATATTTTTTGGCGAAGCAAACTTAAAAATGTTTGAAATTAAGTTAGTGAGCAACAAGTTAGGTAAAGGTTTTGATTAATTACTCTATTTAGGACTTCGTGTTTTAACTTCCACTAATATAATTCATTTATGAACTATTTCCTTCAATAGTCATCATTATAAAATATTAGGTACGCAAAAAAGTTCTGAGTTCTTTCCTTAATGAAAGAAGGTCATTGATAGCAATAAAATTAAGCAATAAAATAAAATAAATTTAATAACACACAGCGATAAGTTAAGAGTGATTCATTTTAAACTGAATAAAAATTGTCAACACAGATGTTTGTAATTAATGCGATTGAAATTTAACGTACCTAATGATAGTAGTGTTTCCAAATACAACTGCAACATGAAGAGGCGTTGCACCGCGTGGCGACGAACCATCTCTTGCTACTGCAAATTTGCGACGATCCAATGAACTTTGCAGATCTCTCAGATTTCCTTCTCGTGCTGCCATATGCACAGCATGAATCTTGCCCTGATATCATTACACAAATTTTTAATTACATTTTCTAAACTAAAAGTGTAAACAGCAAAAGTGTTGCACCATTGTCATTTGATGTATCGACAATTACTAAACATTAGTTGTTCCGTGAATTTATTTAGAGGAGAATTTTAACAAAACGTCATTTGAATGTTCTTTGATTAAATGTGTAAATGGACCACCTCAATTTTATGAGAACGAATATCAACATTTTTTAATTTTAACACAGACCCTTATGGAACGTACAGATTTTCACATGAATTTTTTTAAATTAAAATCAATGTGCAATTAAGGAACTTTAGGAATTATTGTTTCTGTAGCCACAAGTCGATTTTTGTGCCATGTCAAAAGTATATGAACATTTGTAATTTGTTCAAAGTTTTTATCTTTAATTCTATAATACCATCGTTAATAAAGATAATACAGTCGATTGTAGATTGTAGAGTGAATGTAGACATTAGTGTATATATACAGGGTGTCCCAAAAATGTTGGAGGTCCTTGAAAAGGGTGGTTCAGGGGGTGATTTGAAACAACTTTTTCCTTTGCAAAAGTGTCGGATGGGGCTTCGTTGAGGAGATATTAATAAAAAAACCCGACCAATCAGAGCGCGCGTATACTGTTGGAGCGGCCGCGATAGCGATGGTTACGCGCTAGGTAGCCGCTCTCGTACGCGAATAAGTGACTCGACGTGCATCGAAGGATATTGACGCGGCCGCTCAGTGCGTAGCCTTCACTACCGCGGCCGCTCCAACGGTATCCGCGCGCTCTGATTGGTCGGTTTTTTTTATTAATATCTCCTCAACGAAGCCCCATCCGACATTTTTGCAAAGGAAAAAGTTATTTCAAATCACCTCCCGAACCACGTAGGATACCGTTGGAGCGGCCGCGGTAGTGAAGGCTACGCACTGAGCGGCCGCGTCAATATCCTTCGATGCACGTCGAGTCACTTATTCGCGTACGAGAGCGGCTACCTAGCGCGTAACCATCGCTACCGCGGCCGCTCCAACGGTATCCGCGCGCTCTGATTGGTCGGTTTTTTTTATTAATATCTCCTCAACGAAGCCCCATCCGACATTTTTGCAAAGGAAAAAGTTATTTCAAATCACCTCCCGAACCACCCCTTTCAAGGACCTCCAACATTTTTGGGACACCCTGTATATATCTATAGAATAATATTTTGTCATTGTTTTATCGTTAGTAACAGTTCTTGACAATAGCATGCTTATAAAGTTTCTGCAGTTTCGAGTGAATTCAGAATTCCATAAAAGTAAATAAATATGCATTATTAATACATGATGTAAAGTGTGAATTTTTATAAAATGAAGATAAATTAATGTGATGAATATATTGGAAACAATATTTAAGTCTACTTTCTATTGGAGCTACTGTAAAGTATTCGATTCATACAGAACGTACTGGAGGTGTAAAATGAAAGCAACTTCTTTGAACAAGAGAATCATTTTAAAGTAATTTGACTGATTGTTTTGTATGTAGAATGGCACTTGCAGCTAAATTTTCCGTGTATGATGAAATTTGAAGTGAAAGTGTTTGTATACTTTCATACGGTATAAAAATCGACTTTTAGCTATAAAACGTTAATTCTTTCCATATTGAAATGCAAATATATGTACAGTGTTTGTTTTTCACGTTGAATATCGTAGTATAATTGGTTTTTGTGAAAAATTGTTTTAAGGTAGTTGTTTCGAGATACATAGTTCCGTTCAAAAGTATAATTGGAAGCTTTTGTAAAATACAATCTCACTGCTCTCACGCTCGTTCATAATAAATTAATATGTATATCTAAACGTACATTCAACATTGTGATATCATTGTACATAAAACAATATGACTGTTACTGCTCAACGTCACTACGTTTAGTTTCAAATTGTAATGTTTTATATCTCAGTAACGATGTGGTCAGTAATTGTTACTTTTTCTTAAGATGTTTATAATATTGGTTTTTATAACATGTCAAATGTTCAACAAGTTCCTGATTTGCATTTTAATTTAAATTGAAAAAATGATAACGTGAAAATCTGTATGTTCTATAAGGGTTCGTGTTAAAATTACAAAATTTTGATATCGTTTTTCATAAAATTGGGATGATCAATTTAAATTAAAATAAGCTAATATGATACATATTTAATCAAAGAACAATGAAATGAAGTTTTGTTAAAATCTTCCATTAAATAAATTCATGGGACCGCTACCTTAACACTTTATATACCGTGAGCCTGTTTATAGGCTTTTTAATTCCAGTATTTAGCTTTTCGAATTTATTTACTGTGTTGATGGTTGTCTACTTACATTGTTCAGTTTTTGGAAACAGACTTGGCTTTCAACGTACCTAGTAATAGTATGGAGGAATTATTGTCAGCCTAGATTGGCATATGCTACTGTAGAAAATTCTTTTTTGAAATAAAGACTGTTTCTAAATAATCCGGTAGATAAAGTGTTAAGATACTGAGATAACAAAAATCCAAGTGTTCATATCATTTTGATGCGCAGTATAGTGCATAATACCATATAAGAAGGAACACGGTCGATGAAAGCCTGGAGCTCAGGATTCCCCGAACGCCTGCCAACCAATCTCCTTCCATCTCCATTGAGAACCAAAGTGGCCAACTGTTCCATATTCCCGTTCTCCAGTAGCTTCTCCATTTCCGGATCCGCCGACATGCTGTCCTCGTTCAGTTCTGCCTCTGGAAGCTCCTCGTGTTCTCCTGCGATGACCTGTCGATCATATCCAGGTGAAAACCATGCGCGTGGGCTGCACGTGTCGATCGATAGAGGAAACGTTAATCATACATAGCAATCTAGATATAAATCGATCGCTAGCTGACTTCGTGTATATTGCGTGTCGATGCGTGTATATTTTCGTCAGTTTTTTCTGTTTTTTCCATCGATCGAACGACGTAGCGGGTCATGGCAAGCTGTTTCTGTGATCGTTCACTGTTATGTCATTGGCAGTCGTTCGTTTAACGTAATTTCTTCCTTTACGTCTAATCGTGAGTAATTAACACTTTATCTACCGGGCTATTTAGAAACAGTCTTTAATTCAAAAAAGAATCTTTTACAGTTCCATATACCAATCTAAGCTGGCAATAATTCCTCCATACTATTGCTAGGTACATTAAAAGCCAAGTATGTTTCCAAAAACTGAACAATGTAAGTAGACAACCATCAACACAGTAAATAAATTCGAAAAGCTAAATACTGGAATTAAAAAGCCTATAAACAGGCTCCCGGTACATAAAGTGTTAAGTGACCGTGGGAATGGAAAATTAACACTATTATATGGAAGATCTCTATCGGAGAAGAATAGAAATGTCTTGTCATGTCTTGTTTTGAGAGGCTGAAGGTCAAGATGGCTGAAGCATGCTTTGAAATTCTCTTCAATACGAAGTGTAACAGTTAATGTAACAATCCTAAATTTTAATAAAAATTAAAAGTGTATAATTCGTCTGAAATGCACGCTGAAATTAAATTGAAGCCAACATTCGAAATAGCATAAATTGACCTTCGGTACTACCACTGAAGATGATTGGCCACTTTGTGCCACTTTCTTGCTAATTGTTGTGTCTATTCGAATTACTTACCATGCAGGAAGTACGAGGTTCGGCAACGATGCAAAAGTAATCATTAGCATTTTATAGTTTTACAAATGATAAGTAATAAATGTTTCATTACTTCGAATTAGCGAAGGGTGATTTGAAATAAAATTTGCAAAGAAGCAAATTTCAGTAGGACTATTGTGTTCAGAAGTTACATAACAGAGGCCCTTTGTTCAGTTATTTATTTATTGGTATATTTGTGCGTGACAAAGAACATACTGTATAATATTTTAATATCGATCGTTCCTTAACTCCAATACACAATTGTTTACTTATCCTGACACTTATAACCGTCGTAATGTCAATGGTTACATATACCGGCCGTACATAATCTTTATTATACACTCACCAAATATCAACAATCGAACCCTGCGCTCTCCTTTTCCCATTAACACTTTATTTACCGGGAGCCTATTTATAGGCTTTTTAATTGCAGTATTTAGTTATTCGAATTTATTTACTGTGTCGATGGTTGTCTATGAATAATGTTCAGTGTTTAGTAACAGACTTGGCTTTCAATATACCTAGTAACAGTATGGAGGAATTATTGTCAGCCTAGATTGGCTTATGCTACTGTAGAAAATTCTTTTTTGAAATAAAGACTGCTTCTAAATAGCCCGGTAGATAAAGTGTTAATTCGTGTCGACGTACTTATTTCGTATTTTACTGTTCACTGCGTGTAAATTGCGCGTTTATGTGTGCGTGTTAGCCGATTAAATCCTAAAACTGGATTCGTTTAAGTGTTATTTTGTATGTACCTGATCTTCGTCGTTTCCTGGATCATCGACCCCAGAATCACCCGTGCTTGGCTCGTTTCTCTCTTCGTGATCCTTGTTATCCTCCGCCTGGTCAATGTCCTCGTTTTTCTCGGGATCTGCTGATTTGTTTTCTTCTTCTTCAGCTTCATTCGCAGGTTCCTCCGTGGGTTCTTCTTTCTCGTCATTTTCAGCTTGGGAAGCTTCCTCTGCATCTTGCACAGGTGTACCTGTCACTACGTCGTCATCCGACGATCTTTCCTCCCCATCCTCAGGATTCGCCGCTTCCTCTGTAGGCTCCTCCTTGTCTTCTCCTTCATCTGGGTCTTTTGTATCTTCTGTTTCCTCTGCATCCTCTGTGTTTTCCACATTTTCACTAGTCTCTTCTTTTTCTGGATCTTTTGCGTTCTCTGCCTCTTCTGCGTTTCCTGAATTTTCCTGCTGGTCTTGATGGTTTTCAACGTTCTTGATCTATTCCATTAAATAACTTGTTAATCACACGTTACGAATCTAAAAATTCGATTTTTATTGTTCTTCGTATTTATTGTTCTATGATAGCGAAGGATAATGAAGTGATGGATAATGAAGAACTAATGCTAATAGTATATAGTTATATAGTTTTGAAGGCAAACGATTTATAGTTTATAAGATATACAACATTGAAACAATTACTACTATTAATTTGAAGAAATGTAGCTACTGATATTAGAAGTGACTGTGGCATGGTCAGTAAGGCGTTAAGATATTTTTGTTTACTTTTTTAATTTATTTTAAATATACATATGTTAAATACAAGTTATTTGTAAATGACATAAGAATAATTTGCTTTGAACAACGTCGGCGTCGTATCAATAAAAGAATAGAAAATGGTTCGGCTGTGAAATCAACGATCAAACGCAATTTTTATGCTTCGCATGTTTTTATATAAATTGTAAACTATCATCCAAGCTCATGCATTTTGCATATTCAAAGTAGCAATTAAATTAATTATCCAAAACAAATTATTTTCAAGTTATTTCTAAATAAGTCATATTTAACATATGCATATTTTCAAATAAACTGAAGAAGTAAAAAAGAATTGTTTTCATCCGGGATAGAATCCATGGCAAAAAGAAAATACGTTATTAGGATGCTAACGTTTTACTAATAGCGCCACAGTCACTTCTAATATCAGTAGCTATATTTCTTTAGATTAATAGTAGTAATTGTTTCAATGTTGTATATCTTATAAACTATAAATCGTTTGAATCCAAAACTATATACTATTAGTATTATTAGTACTCTCCTTCTTACAATTAGTGAATCATTAAATAGTATAGAAGTGAACTGGTTCTGTTTGTACCTGATCTATGGATCTGCTGAAACCTTTGGATGCAGATTCAGCGCTGCCAAACGCGCTGTCAATGTCTGTACTGCTGACAACCTTCTTCATGGTTCTCGACAATGCTTCCTCACCTTCTAAAATCCTCCAATCCCAGTATTTGGGGTAGGACGGCTTAGAGACTCGAGGCGCTTCCGGTATCACGTTCAAAAGAGTTTGATCTACGTCTGAAGGTCGATTCTTGTAGAATCCCGCTGTTTTTTGTTTCTGATAAAAAGAATAACACGTGCAAGTTTAAATTTTTCGTTTGATTTGAATCTTAGAACAATATATTACAAGTTATATTTTGCTTGAAAACTGTGAGGTCAGATCTATGTCTATTGACTTTGATTGTAGATAAAATCAATGTTTACTACATTTTTATGATATTTTAATAAGTATTTTATAATCCGTTAAGGGAGTATTCTAATCTAGAACTTTCAAATTACCGATTTTTTTTTGCATTTTTCTAAAGTGTAGACCTTTAAAAATATATCTGCTAAAGGATTTTGTTGAATTCGGAAAATACGTTCTAAAATGTGAATAAATATGTGTGCAAAACTATTTATAAAAATTCCTCATAGGTTAAAAAAAAAATTCCTCAAAAAGATCTAAAAATTGACACTCTAGACTAGAATACTCCCATAAATTAATGCAACACAGTGAACACTCACATTGTCCAATTTACTTTCGTCAGCCCCGTATTCTGTCAACAAGTTATACATCTCTCCATCGTCTTTTACCGCGGCTGCATAATGCAGGGGCGTTTTTCCATCGTTGTCTTGCGCTTCCACGACCGATGGGTATCTTGCAAGAATTTCGCGTGCAATTTCCGTGTACCCCAATCCAGCAGCCTATCGATAATTTTGTCATACAAATAACATTGTCCAAATTAATAAAATGTTTAAAATTCAGGTCAGTCAAATCAGTTTATCGACTATTTCAAGAATAATGTAACACATGCATTTTGAACCACCTCGTGATGTTCTTCAGGTGCATAATAATTAGACTGCGGATCTTCATACATTTAAAAGAAATTTGAATGTGCAAGAAACTATAAAATGCAAACAATTTGCAAGAATATAAAAAAAGATTGGAAGTAAAGTTCATGTTATAATATTTGCTGAATAAAATAAATTCCTATTTAGGTCTGGGTTAGGTCTGTGTTATTGTATGCAATTTGTATGGAATTTTTATATGCACGTTCGCGAAGATTTTATTTTGCCTAAAGATCCGCAGTCTAATAATAATGTAATCACATCTACAGCAATTATTGTCGAAGTAGTCGACGAATACATTCATGAACAGGGATTCTGTTCGTTACGTACCTTATGTAGGGCGTTTAAACCATTGCTATCTTTGCTACACAGGACGATGGGCGACGTAGAGTCAATTTTCTTTTTCAGTTCCTCTAAATTGTTTTCTACCGTTGCTGCATGGATATCTTTTACTGTGCCCTGTGATAAATAACAAAAATTAATTTTTTTTGAAGATAGAGAACATTTGAAAAACAATTTGTTCCGAGGACTTATGGTGTATTTGCAATGCTAAAATCTTAAAAGGTTCATCCTTTTAAATAATTCTTTTAGTTTTGTTTATAATAATATTTAATTTATTTGCGTTAGGGTAGGTAATTAATTTAGTTTTATTTCCCTTAGACTGAAGATGACACAATACAAACGTTTGCATTTGCTTGCAATGAAGATATAATAGCTTTCATTTATTTTCTCATGAGGAACGTTTTATTGTTGAATCGGTTAAAAATTTGATCGAGGATACAAACCATTATAAACGGGACAGCTTCCAGAAACCTTTTAACGCGAAGATTATTACTGGTCTCGACCCGAAGTCTTTGCCCATGTCCTTCCCACAAAACTTGTTGCAATTTCCCAATGTCCCTGTTATGGATCCATATTCTTATGTTGGAAGGCTTAAAGTCCAAACCTAGAAGAGATATTTTTTTCTTGTCAGTTACACTAATTATTTCAATGATTTTGAATTAAACAATATTTTTCGATGACAATAGTTCTCCGTTCATTGTTTTCCGTCCCCTTCGTTGGCTTCTTTATTGAATTAATGTTTGCATCAATTGTTTAGCGACTTCAGAACATTTCATTAAGGAAAGTGTTGCCCACTTATCTTTTATTTCGACGATAACGTTATAATCGGAAGCTTATGTAATATTTTCATTTATAAATTAAGTATCGTAACGACATGGCCTTCTTTCCTCGAGGTATGACTGCTTAGTTAAGAATTTACGAGTGACAAGATTTGTAACCATACATCGCGTGTTGGGGCAGTGTGATAAATATTTTAGATACGTGGACGAATCCTTTTACCAGCCGCTATCGATTTTGTGTTCGGCATCATTGCTCTAGTACCGAACAGAACAAAGACATTATTGATTTTCTTGAAAAACATTTTTGAGATTACGGCACAAGAAATTTATGAATGCCGTTTAATTTAACGTTAAAGACCACGGAAGAGTAGAAATTACTGTGGGATTAAATGAGTTACGAAGAACAACTATAATTAACAATGAGTCATCAATTTTTATATAACTCCAATGAAAAATTGTCCAAGAAATTAAACGAGGTACTTATACGCGCAACATCGCCAGACTTAAATGTCGTTAAATCGATAAATTGTCGTCTCTTATTTTTGTCTGAAATAAAATTCTAACTTTGTCTTCTATACGCATTATTTTGCTGTAAGAAGAATTCCTGCGTATTTTATTCAGTAGAAAATTGCAACGATCGTGCAAGGACGTAATCTTTTATTTCGACTTGGATTGCATGCTTCATGGTGGTTTAATAAATTTTTGAGAAGCTAGCCGGGTGTACGGACCTCGTCACATCGCTGACACTGTTTACATCGTATGTACTCTATGCTTTCTTGGTAAATAGATCAATCAATGTATGTGGAAATGCTAACGTACATTGTAGGCGTTTCATACTGACTTCGTGCGCCACGTAAAACACTGACAGCTTATAACAATTTAATGCAGCTTCGAGGCCCGTCAATTTAACAAAGTTCCAGTGCAACCTCAATAATTCGATGGCCGTTTTCATGGTTAAATACGAAATGGCAGTGCTCTTTGCGATGAAAATTGAAATTTGAAAATAGCAAAGGAAAAATAACGTCATTCTTTGTATAAAGTAAGGTATAGTAAATAAAATCATATTGTTGTTGGTGATTATTTAAGAAATATTTAATAATACTCAACTTAGTTTTATATTAAACGACAGCATCGATGTATAAGTGGTATAGTATATTAAAATTGAAATTTGAAAATAGCAAAGAAAAAATAACGGAATTCTTTGTATAAAGTAAGATACAGTAAGTAAAATCAAATTGTTGTTAGTGATTATTTAGGAAATATTTAATAATACTAAACTTAGTTTTATATTAAACGACAGTGTCGATGTATAGTTGGTATAGTTTTGAAGGGTGTCCACGACTTGAAACTACTAGATAAAATAATTTAATATACTACAAGAATGTCTCGGAGGCCAAGAATTTAATTGCCATTCAAGTAACAATAATCGACTACACGTGAGCATGCATGGAAGCTTTAGACAATTGTTTTCCATTGGACTGAACATAATTGTCGACTCATCTTGTATTTCAGCATCGTCATTGATTTACCGTGGCAATTCACCTTCAACTTTGCGGAACTGTTATTCACAATTTTCTTCGAACAGTTTAGCATTCAATTTTAAATGGCGAACAGGCAAACGGAGATGAGGGCATTTCGGAAATAGGTCGTCGATCATCGAAATGCATATGTGTTTACGATGAACAGATGGTTCCAATCTTCTGTTGTAAATTGTGCCGTTCTGTCCTAACTAAAAATCGATCGCCGAACTGTTAATTCTCACATACGTTACACGCTACGTTATGGCAACAGATAAAGAATCTTTCCGAAGGAATTTTAGCATTCCAGTTTTTTTTTAAGATGACGCCATTCACTTGTCCAGCTACATTGACAAGCATATTTAGATATTGATAAACCTAAAGTTAGACCTAAAACAAAATCCTAAAGCTTCATTTGTAAAATAGTTTATAAGTAGAAGGAACTACCTTAACATTGTTAGAACGTATATTCCAAGAAAAATACTATAATGCATTTTGTATAGATTTGAGAATTTGAAGATCAAGAAACATATCCAATCGAATCGAAGAAAGGAATACAACATTTTTAGAGTGTAGATAATTTTGAACTTAGATATCGTTAGAATTATTATCTCACTCGTGAGCTAATGTTCCTTCTTTCGAGTGATGCATTTTAAAAGGAGTTCGACACTTGAGTACCTACATTTTCTGGTTGCTTCTAGTAAACATACAAATTTAAGAATTTGGAATTTACGCAAACATTTTTATTAACGTTTAAACTATTTAGTTTTGACTCATCTACAAACAACCTACGAATATAGAAAATTAATTTATAGAATTAATTTTGTAAGCATGTGTAATAATTTCCAAGAAAAATACTGTTAACATTTTGAGAATTTGGGGTTAGAGAAACGTATCCAATCGAACGAGCCATCGACTATCACAGTTTTGTGATTTTCCGCTGGGAAAAACGAGCGGTGATTCCCTCAGTTTGTAGGTCGCGTGTGGAACCAAATACACACATGTAACGAAAGTAACGTCATGAGTGCGATGCTATCACGGCGAAACGTGTTTTGTTTACATCGTAAAATTATACTAGAAACAAGGTGAACGAATTTTGAAATTGTAGTTTCTTAACTTCCTTTTTTATAATCAATGATATTTTACATATTCTCGGAAGTCTCTAAGATAGATATAGTCCAAACAACATTTACTAGTTAATATAATTTGTGAAATTAACAAAAAAATGCGAAAAGTGGGTAAAAGTATAGAAGGAATAAGTATTTGTACGATTCTTATGACGAACCATTTACACCCAGATAGCACAGGGACGTCTTATGTACGTCCATAAGACGTCCGGTACTGGACGTTCGGGACGTCCTATGGACGTCCAGATAACATCCAAACGTCCCCTGAACGTCCTGTGAACGTCCCTGGAACGTCCCAGTTACATCGCAGGACGTCCCTGGAACGTCCGGCGTGGACATTCTATGTACGTCCCTGGAACGTCCGATGTGGACATTTCCAGAACGTTCTCTAAAATTGAGATTTAAAAAAAAATTAAATTTTAATTTTATATACTTTCTTTTATTTGTTGGTAGATTTTAGTTAACTGTATTTATTTCTTGTAACTGGATTCCATGAAAAACGACGAACAAATATCTTTCACAATTTTTATTTACCTCCGGCGGGATTCGAACTTACTATTTTCGAACTACAAACCGCAACCTGCTTCCTCACTTACCCATAAACGACTTTGCTAAACCGTCTCATATTTTAGGCTTATATAGTGACTCGCATTAATATTCGGATACTTTTTAAAATACAATTCCTTCTTTTGAAATTGGTCTAAATGACTTGAACTTTTTTTTGAAAAGTTAGAAGAATTAATTTACTAGGTAATTCTGAATAGTTCCAAATATTACATACATATCACATCCCATATGTACAAAAAATATTGTATTCCTATTATTGAATAAACATTTTGTTTTACATGTTCAAACATATATTCTGTTGCGAATATTAGATAAATATGTGTTTTATCTACGGAAAAAAATATTCTGTTGTGAATATTAAACAATGATTGTATACCCAGATAGCACAGGAACAGGAACGTCTTATGTACGACCATGGAACGTCCGGTGCTGGACATTCCTAGAACGTTCTCTGTACGTTCTCTGTACGTTCTCTGTACGTCCATGAGACGTCCGGTGCTGGACATTCCCAGAACGTTTTCTGTACGTCCATGGGACGTCCGGTGCTATCTGGGCAGTAGAGTTTGTAACGTAAACACATTAGTTTATTGCTCCGTGCGAATTAGAAAACATCAATTTTCCAGGAAAGTACTTTTAAACAGTTGTGCGGATAGTTATTTCTTCAATATTTCTATCGATTAATTGTTTTTTTCTTGTTATTTTCGCAACTTACATAAATTGCTATTTTTTTTCAATCTATCTATTCTAGAGATTTCCTAGAACATGTAGAATGTCATTGTTTAGAAAAAATAAGTTAATAAATTAGAATTTTACACAGTTATTTTGGAAATTGATTGGTGTACGAATACTTTCTACACCCACTGTATGTAGAGATAGTTTGAACTTCACTTGTGAAACTGTTTATAAATCGAAGGAAACACCTTTACATGGTTACAATATATATGCAACTTCCAAGAATTACGGTTTTTAAAAGTCCCTCAATAATTTGTTACTCAATTGATTAAAGCATGTCATACTATCGACCGCCCTAGTGTTTCCCTTGCCTTACGAATTCAAGTCCTATCGATTTCTCTTGGTTATTACAGGTAGATTCTATAGGGTATAAGTCAAGGAATTTATATCTGTCTAAGGCGGAGAATGAACGAAATGCAACCTTTGACAAGGTTGCTGGTAATCCATTTGTCAGGGTGCTTTCAATTGATCCGTATATTCGGTCAATAATTGCAAACAACTCGAAGATGCTTTAGTTGTTTCGATTTAAACTGAAAATGGATTTTCCAGTGCCGTCGATTTCATTTAACTCTTATTTCGATTTAATCTTAGACTACTCATTCTAATTACATCTTATTGCTAACAATGAGCGTTCCTTCCATATCTATTCATATTAAATTGATTTTGATTTATAAGATAAATACGATCAAAAATGTTATCACATGTCACGTGGAACTAATTATGGCTATGCAAGCAATTATCACACTAGCATTTTAAAAACAGTTTCAGAAAGTATGTCTTATGAACAAATCTTTGTACGATATTCAAATAATTTGGAGGTCGTGTTTCTAAAAAATTCAAATGACACTCTAAATGTTCGGGTTGGAGGAGACACTAACGTACTGTATATATTATTATTTTCCCGAAGTTCCGAAGCATTGGGTAACTCTAGTTTGCATAGAGTATAAGAGGATTAAAAATTCAGTGCCTAAACTGGTTAAGTGGCCAACCTTGGTAGCTTGACCCCACTTGGTTTAACAACCTACGAGAAATCAGAGATGGGCGTATTCATGTTCATAAATTCACATGACGCGGATTTGTGAATACGAATATGAATACAGTTATCAATATGAATATGAATAAATTCACAGGACGCGTATTTATGAATAAAAATGTGAATAACGCGTTATTCATATTCATATTCATACATTTATTCATATTTATATTCATAAATATTTGTCTTGTGAATTTATTCATATTCATATTCATATTCATACATTTATTCATATTTATATTCATAAATATTTGTCTTGTGAATTTATTCATATTTATATTCATAAATATTTGTCTTGTGAATTTATTCATATTCATATTCATATTCATACATTTATTCATATTTATATATAATACTCGTCCTGTGAATTTATTCATACTATTTATGAATATGAAAACACCCATCTATGGAAGAAATATAGTATGTACTTCTATAATTTTGGAGCTTGTTGTGTTTCTACAGTAGTTTGGTTGCACGCCTAAGAAGGGAAATTCAAGGAGATCCGCTTAATAAATACAGTGAAACTGCCACAGAAAGTAAGTTCAAAAGGTCAATGTTTTAGCAAGAAGTCAGGTAATCCCTGTCAATAATTACAGAATTCTAATCAAACATAGTTAAACATAATAAGAAAGAACCTAGCGGTTGGGAGTGGTAGTTGGGAAGTACTGGGTATAGGCTCCAAGTGCTCAGTGTTCAACATATTCTTATGTATTTTTACGTGGATGTAACATCATTTTTCTTAAAATAACATAGCCTATGTTACTGCAGAGAAAGCAAGGAAGCTACTGTTAAAATTTGGTATTGATCGGTTAACTAGTTTTTAAAATTTGTGTGTACATATGCTGTCTCTTTATATAATAGTAAGATAACAAACACAGTTTTCGGCACGAACTTATGGCAGGACATAATAGTATGCAAGATAACAATAATGAAAATACCCCATACCATTAAGAAAAATGCCAATGACCTTAGAATCTCGTTAAAAATTATCTTCAGAGAAAAATGGCCTCGCTATTGCATGCGCTCCTTTAGTGCTAACTTTGTCCTATAGATTTTTTTCATAAAACCAGAAATAATGAAGATATTTGGGTGTTTCCATTTAAACGCTCAACTCTGTATATTTTTCTTATCACTAATTTGTTAGAATAATCCAGGCTGTATTTGCTTAAATAATATAGCGACATAAGGCAGAAATGGTTGATAGTACAGTTTGAAGGCATATAATCACTCACATTCTTTTCCACTGCTCGTCTTTCGGCGAGACATAGTCCTTTCAGCTTCCGATAACTCGATCTCAGAACTATGATCCAGATAATAAGCAGCGGGATTGCCCTTTTTATCGCAGATACTCGCGTCGCAATCGCCTCCTATGAGAACATCCCAAACTGCCTCGGGGTCCTTGCAAGCAGCACAGTAGTGTAACGCTGTTCTACCTTCCTGGGTATTAAAGATACTCGCATAAAAATCAATTATAATTGTAGGCGATACAGTAAAGTATTGTAGTGGAAAGAAACAATATTCAATAGTAGAGTTCGTAAAAGTATGAAAAAAGACAATTATAGGTGATTCTATATATTGATTTTTTAAAAACATGGTGTCATCCCCTGGTGTGACTCAACTAATACGAAACTATTACGCACGACAATACACAGTCTGTCCCATTTCGGATGAGACTGGTCAAAAATAAAAAAGAAGACGCTCTCCAGTGCATTTCTTCCATCGTATTTATTCAAAATAATCCCCCTCCGAGTCAATACAGTGTTGAAACCGATCATAAAACTTGTCGAAGCATGTCTGGTACTCGGGGGCCGGAATAGCGTTCAGGATGTCGGTCGAAACCTTCTGGATGGTAGGAATCGTACTGTAAGTGTTCCCCTTCAACGCTAATTTGAGTTTAGGAAATAGTCAGAAGTCGCACGGCGCTAGATCCGGCGAGTACGGTTGGTGGTCGAGCGTTATGATGCTTTTTTTGGCCAAAAACTCGCGTACAATTAGGGTTTTATGCGACGGCGCATTATCATGCAACAAAAACCAACTGCCAATTTCCTTGTACTCCGGTCGAACATGTTGAATTCTGTTCCACAATCTCTGCAGAATACCCAAATAATATTGAGCATTCACAGTCTGACCTTGTGGAACGAATTCCTTATGGATAATGCCCTTGGAATCGAAGAAAACGGTAAACATCGTTTTGATTCGACTCTTCTGCATCCGCACTTACTTCTCTTTCGGCTCATCTGGTGACTTCCATGTCGCGCTCTGCCTTTTGGTGAGTGATTCGTATTGAAGGCACTACGTTTCATCGTCAGTTACGATTGATGACATGAATACAGGGTCCTTTTTTTGGGCAGATTTCATGTCTTTGCAATGACTCACTCTCATGTCTTTTTGCTCCTCCGTGAGAGATTGTGGAACAAATCGCGCACAGATCTTTCTCTTAGGGCTTTCTCTAGCCCTGGTTTTTCTGAACGAGATCGCCACGGAACATTCCGTTCGTTTAGCTCGGACGAAATGGTCGACGGAACGAGTATATAATAAAATAATTAAAGCATGAAAATATTTAAATTAACAAGAAAAAAAAAAGTTTTCAGGAAACGAACACGGGACAAGCATAACGATAGCCGACGCCTTAACCGCTTGAACACGCTATTCACTTGAGAAACATGGTGAAGTCACGAGTACACATGCTACGCAACGTACACATACAGTTAATACCTCGAAAATTAACTTTTGATTTTGTTTTTCGCTAGAGGATAACGACATTCATATTGAATAAAACGCTAATTGATTTATTTACTTCGGTTCATTTGAACAGTAGAAATTAAGTCAACCAGTGGCCAATGTGTTTATTGCAGCGTCACGATCAACGGACTGTAACATTAATATTTTTCGACAAATCTTTCCATAAAAATTTATACATCATACTAAAATAATACTAGAGACGTGGGTTAAATTTCAAATTAAAATCTTGCATACTTTATGAGAAAAAAACTGATAAAGATGTCACATTTTTGGTGCAGAAGTAAGAATTCCCCATTCAATATAATTATTGTTATATGGTGAAAATCAAAATTTCCAAGAACATGTATCCTTAATTATAACCTATAGTTTACACATAAAAATTTTCATCAATAAGAAACAATATTTAGTAACATAAATTAACAAAAAAAAACCATTTTTTCAAAAATAAATTGTTTAAATAAATAAATAAACAATTTCTTCTGGCATACATAAATCACCCATTCAAAAGCGCATATTTAAAAACAAAAATTTTTGTCCTAGCTCCTCTAGTTTTATAGATATTTAAAAAAACATGGTTTTCACCCCAAACTTTAGGGGTTGTTTTTACCCCTTCAACATGAACGATTGCCGATAAAAAAAAATACGTGTGAAATATTTTTTTGAGAACTACCTACCACATAAATTTGATCAAAATCGGAGTGTGACAGTTGGATATGTTCCCTTGTAAGTCCATACATTAGGTAGTAGATACACAGTATGTCCCCATTTCCGATGAGACTAGTCGAAATTAACAGACGAGTGCAGCGCCATCTATTGATTCATCTATTGAATTTTGCAGACACATTTTTCATCTATCTTCACACCGATTTTCGTAGCATTTCCATTCTTTTGTCAATAGTTACGACATTATAACTAACCGTCCACTGTGTCAGTCTGTCGAGAAATCGCTATAGAGCAAAGAGCAAATATCAACTTTTGTTTTAAGTTGGGCAAAACTGCTCAAGAAACATTCGTTGAAACATCGTTGAAAAACGTTTACGGTGACCAGTGTCTATCCCGTGCACAAGTATTCCGCTGGTTTGCTAGATTTCGTGACGACCTTGAAGACGACGAACGCGCACCGAAGCCGAGAACCTCGAGGAATGAAGAAAACATTGAGAAAGTCAGCCAAATTCTGCGCTCTGACCGTTGTGTGTCCGCGAGACTTATTTCAGAGTATGAGCAAGAATTTTGTACAAGGATAAATATGATTCGGTATACAAAATTCAATACACCAGGTTTAACGGGGTTAAAGATGGAATCTTTGAACTACTTGCCGGACTTATCGAATAAATTATCGCTGAAACTTCGTCCCGTAGTAGTTAGCGAGAAATATAATTGCGATTGTTAGAGAACGAATACTGCGAAGGAACAACGGCCCGAATGCGAAGTCGACGACAGTTAAATGGTGAATATATATAGGACTCGAATTTAGATCGAGGGTGGGAAAGGAGTGAAAAGGTACCCTTTGACGTTGCGTGCGCGCGGACACGAAGTCGCATGGCTGCAGGGAAGAACAGGTGGTTTACACTTTATTATTAAGTCGCGTCACGCGATGCGGGAAAAACGCGACCGTCGGCGTCGTTTGGAAAAATGGCTTTCCGATTATACGGAAGCCGGATATCTCGCGAGAAATGCAAACGTCCCCGTCACGATACGATTTTGATGTTTAAGCCAGGGTTTCTCAACGAGGACTATACAGGGTGCCCCAAAAATGTTATAACACCTTGAAAGGTGTGGTTCGGGAGGTGATTTGAAACAGCTTTTTCCTTAGCGAAAGTGTTGTCCGAGGCTTCGTTAAGGAGATATTAAGAAAAAACCCCGACCAA
>NC_071982.1:8872493-8905414 GCF_026283585.1 Hylaeus volcanicus
TCTAAGAGTAATTTTTTGTTGGACATTTATTGTAGAATTGACACCCTTATGTCCGGACTTATACGTAGACACCCTGTATACTTTACGTTCATTTTATAAATATTTTAATGCACATATTTAGTAATATTTACCAAACTGTGTCTCTGTAACCCTCCCTAATAAGGGGAATTCACGGAATGAAGCGTGTATCTTTTATTCATCGTTGCCGTCTCCATTAGCCCCGAATAGGCTTAGCCTAGCGATTATCGATGGTTATTTTCAATTCGCGATGTCCCAGGCCATCGTTTTATTTGCTCATTTAACTCTTTTACTTATTTCATTTGCAACTCCATTAATCAATATTCGTTGGTGCAATGACACACCTATCGGGAATCGTTTATAAATGACGAGATGTACAGGGTTATCCAAAAGTACCTTTAGGATGTTGAATGAGAACATCTATCATACGCCATGTTTATTTGTTGTCACTTTCTTTTATTTCTAACCTACAATGATAGACAATTTTAACTATGGAATCGTATGGATTGAAGAGCATGTTAAAGTGATTAAAATTTATTTTGAAAATCAGTGTTGAATAAAAAATACCCATTGTAAATTACGTGATTTTTTCAGCGTATATAATCGTCCATCGGAGCAAACAATTAGTAATTTGGTTAAAAAATTTGATGAAACTGGATCTGTTCATGATAAACCAAAGTCTGGCAGACCAAAAACAGTTCTGTCGAATGAAAACATTGCTGCTGTTCGTAAAAGTGTTGCTAATGATCCATCAACTTCAATTCCACGTCGTTCTCAAGAATTGAGTATTTTTTATGGCAGTTTGTGACAAATTTTGCATAAAGGTTTGCATTTGCATGCTTACAAAATTTAATTAACTCAAGAATTGAAAGAACGTGACCATTTGCATCGCAGAAATTTCGCAAATTGGTTGTCAGAACATCGTTCAATTGATCCATTGTTTTCACGCAACATCATCTTCAGCGATGAAGCTCACTTCACATTGGATGAACACGTCAATAAGCAAAATTCTCGCACATTGGGAGATGAAAATCCAAGAGTCATTAAAGAAAAATCACTTTATCCAAAAATAGTTACTGTTTCGTGTGGATTTTGGTCGAAAGGCGTAATCGGTCCATTCTTTTTCGAAAACGAGAGTGAAGATGCAGTTACAGTGAATGATGCACGTTATAATGAAATGATTATTGATTATTTATGGCTGAAATTAAATGGAATCGACATAAGCAATGTTTATTTTCAACAAGACGGAGCTACGCCACACACAACGCGAGAAAATATTCAGTTTATTGCGATCGAAATTCAATGGTCGATTAACTTTAAGTAATGGTGATCTGAATTGGCCACTTCGATCGTGTGATTTGACTTCATTGGATTTTTTTCTTTGGGGTTATTTGAAAAGTAAAGTTTATGCCAGCAAATCAGCAACATTTCATGACTTGAAAAACAACATTAGAAATGAAATTGGTGAATAAAACGAGCAAATATGCCAAAATTTTATCGAAAATTTTGATTTTCGAATTGATGTCTGTAAACATGGTCGTGGTGGTCATTTGACAGATATCGTTTTTTAACACATAATTGTCATAGATAATACCTGATAATAAAATAAAAAAAATACTAAAAATTAAAAAGAGTATCTATTTTATTTAAAAAAAACTTCCTATAGTCCAGTTTGGATAACCCTGTACAATTACGTAATTAAACACTCATTGAGGAAAATTCGAGTTGGACGTCCGGTATCAAAATATTCTCTGTGTTTGAAAACACGTTTGAAGAATCTACTTAACGTCGAAAACACTTCAATTCTTTTAAAATAGTCGTGTAATTAAATTATATAAGTATGGTCTTTTTGTATATTAATCATGTACTCTGTATTCGGAATCTATAATATAGTTTTGGTTGGAATATGAATTTTGTTGGGCACTAGAAAAAGTAGAGACACAAATTCAATTTGGACTTCATTAAGAAATAGGAATTTTTGAGAACACAGCCCAAGATTAAGCAGTTTTCTATCGATTTCAAGTATTTAGTGAAAGACTCCGGCTAAGCTGAATCCTCATAAAATTCCGCTATCTATAAATACATAATAGTTATCACGCTGTATGATGCTGTAAAATTAATTAGTCTACAAACTAATGTTCTACTATACCCATTTTTTTATTTTTGGCTATTTATACCACTTTACCTTCGTACTTATAGACAGGGTGTCCTAAAAATGTTGTAATACCTTGAAAGGGGTGGTTCGGAAGGTGATTTGAAACAACATTTTCCTTAGCGAAAGCGTAGCGAGGCTACGTTGAGGAGATGTTAACAGAAAACACTGACCAATCAGAGCGCGAGTATGCCGGTGAAGCGCCCGCAGTGGCGTAAGCTACGCGCTAGACGGCCGCGCTCTGATTAGTCAGAGTTTTCTGTTAATATCTCCTTAACGGAGTCTCGGACAACATTTTTGCTAAGGAAAAAGTTGTTTCAAATCACCTCCCGAACCACCGCTTTCAAAGTGTTACAACATTTTTGGAACACCCTGTATATCGAACATATATCTAAATAAATAGAAGAGGAAAATCTCTAATATTATTTAAATATATCCTCAACGGCTGCAAGCATATGACCTCATACTTATGTTTGTAAATGCATGCAAATTTAATTAGATATAAAAGTTTTACAATACAAAATAGACCAATACTCGTGCGAATGACATTCGATACATGTATGACAACTGACGCGTACAACATTTGCGATTTACAATTTCGTTGGTGCAGACGTCAAACAAATTAACAATATATTCTATTATTCAACGAACCATTTTCGCGTCCTCTGTATTACACCATTTTTGCCGAAAACTTTGCAAACGGCGATTCTTTAATTGGCATTTTCCATATGTTTCAACTGGCAGAAATCAGTAGCCATAACTAGAAAATGTTCACAGTAAAAACACGTGTGAAAGCTACGATGTCTATCGTTCAACTGATGTTGCGTAGTTTTCCACGTGTCCAGGTCAAACATGGATTCTATTATTCAAGAAGAGTATAGTGTAATAGTTTCTAGTTCTTAGGAACGGCGTAACAAAGTCAATGAGATACTATGGTCAATGATACTAATCAAACGTGACGTGACGCTCGAGTGAGCTTCGAACTGTAATATCGCCGAATGTTTTCTAACACTACATCTTGTCAGACAAGGAAAAACGCTATTAAGGATTATTATCGTCTAGAAACTTCGAAAATTCGATTTTTTTTCATTTTCTTATCATTTGGGGTTTTCATTTGAAATTCGTAAAGCTCTCATAATTACAGAGGGTTAAAGGCTGTTCACCAGTATTAGTGCTAAATGTATAGCAAACTTTAAACGCGTTTTTCTCGAAACAACATTTTGCAAGTCGGGCTCACGTTTTTTTCAAAAACTATTGGACCGCCTGACTTCTGGTTTTACACACATTTCGAGGGCACCATCACCTATGGTCTGAACTAGAATTATACCGATAGCTTGAATATTTTAGCCCTGCTCTCATATTTTAGTTGACAATTTTCCGGGAAAATTAAACCTTAATTTTCAAACAGCTGCGATTCCGATAAAAAATTTAGTATTTACTTAATTCTAGTTCAGACGATAACTACATTCATATAGATTGAAAAAAAATTTGTTTTTCTGTCTCAGACGACTAGAACCGCCACAGTCTGTGCGCCCGATTGAACGAGCGTCTCACGCCATAACCTTGCATAACAGCGCATAACTTGTATAGATTTCAATGAAGTATTTCATAAAAATTTGTGTTGTTAGTTGAAACGTGTTTTATTATGCATAAGAAAACCTGGTACTGTAGGTTTGATAGTTTTTGCAAAATTAATTTCTAAAAATTACTGAAAAAACAAACTTCTAGAGTCTAGAATCTAGACGATAATAGATCATATTTCAGGTCATAAAATGCATGTTGCACAGGAATTTTATTGCGTTTTAAATCAAACAAAATTGTTATATTTGTATTAATAAAGGTATCACATAATGTAACAAAATAAATATAATAATCACATTTATAATTTTAAGAATATTAAAACATAAACAATAAATAAAAATATGTTTTTTTGTATTACTCCCCAAGTTGCATGGTGGGACGAATAAAATCCCACCATACTTTCATCATTTGTAAACAAATGTAATCTTTAGTTTTTATTATAAAACACTTCACTTGTATATATAGAACTAATTTTTATATAAATTAACTTACCTCTACGATTTTTCACATAAAACCAGGAAAGAAATATTATCGCAATAAACCTTCCGTTTACAACAATTGTTGAACCGGTATTAGCATGTTGAAAGTTGCCAAAATAAGTGCATACATTTGTAATATTGGATGAATATATTACCAACTGCTTTACATAAATAAGACGAAATATAAATCTATAGACATGCAGCTATTGCAAAATTTCGACGTGGGATTAAAAATGTCCCACCATGCATTACGGTCCATTAAAACGGTTGGACACTTTTAATCCCACCGTGCCCCAAAGAGTTAATGATTACTTTGACTAGCAAATGTATTGATGCACGTATCGCACAAAGGGGTTTCGTACTAATTACAGCGATAAAGCTGTAAAAAAAAATCAATCTGAAGAACTGGAATATATTTTTAACATCTATCAGTGTCAACTTTAATAGGACGAATAGATTGATGGTTGTGAGTCGATGTTGAAAATAGATAATCAATGATAATGTGTGTGAAGATAGCCCCGCACTTTTCGAATTTTGAGTTTTTCTTTATTGTGCCGAATTGTGCCGTAAACCGCAACTCTGTAAGTCAAAGCGTATTCAAGAAAATTGAACAAAACAAAATTTTTGATAGCCCCGCACTTTTCGAATTTTGAGTTTTTCTGTATTGTGCCGTGTTGTGCTATGTTTTGTGTTAAATTGTGCCGTAAGTAAGAGATTAATAACATCAATAACAATTAATAAAATAAATAAAACCAAAACTATACTAGCCCCGCAATTTTGCCGAAACTTTTTTTCTATAAAAATAAAAAAAATAAAAAAAGAAATAAATATACATATCGAATTGAGTAACCTCCTCCTTTTCGAAGTCGGTTAAAAAGATGCGTACTAACTTGTGCTACATTGTGCCATTGTATATTTGTGCCAGCACAAATATAGCACAATACGGCACAAGAAAGAAAAACTCAAAATTCGAAAAGTGCGGGGCTATCTTCACACACATTCAATGGTAATGCTGATTTCTGTACTAGTTGCTATCACTGCCAATAAACAATCTTCCTCTTGTATTATCTACCATTCTTTTCTCTGGTACTTAGTAAAAAAAAAATAGATTACATTGGAATGTAGTAGAATTACTAGCTTTCATAGAAAGAACATGAAACTTTTTCAGATCTTGTATACAGTACAAGTAACTCCAAGTTACTTCCGTACCTTTTTTTTTGCTTCATACGTATGTACTTTTTAACTTCCTGTTTAGAAGGAAGTTTTAGTTCACCTTATCAACTCGTGTTTATATCAATATTCACATTCGTATAACTTTTATCTCTTATATGTAAATTTATAATACTTATAATTTGTAGTTAGAAGTTTTGACTATTGGGGGGTTTATTGTAGTCTAGAACTTTCAAAATACCGTTATTTTTTGCATTTTCCCAAAGTGTAGACCTTTAAAAATATACTTGGAAAATTAACGACGTTACAAAAAGTTGTGTACGTTCGTCAAATGTCTTTATACATTAAAAAACGAAACTCAAAAAGAACTAACAATTGACTGAAAATAGACTAGAATACTCCCTTAAAACCAGTTAATGAAATATTAACATAGCATATTTGTCGCTTCAAACTTGCAGTAAAACAAAGTGAAAGAAAAATCGATAATACAAATGAATATTCCAATACAATTTTTCGTTCTACTTTTGCTACCTTTAGTCAGTGACATGTTTTCATTGAATTCTTGAAGACTTGACAAATTCCAATGTTTATCATGCTGAGATCAGCAGGTATCGGATGTGTTGGAAATTTTAATAACATCAGTCAGTATTCGAATTCACTTCTTCATCGACCTCGTTCCAGTGCGAGTCTCCAATTTATGTTTGATAAAATGAAGAAAATTATATTAAATATATCGATCGTGATATTTGTCGGTTCTGTTGTCTACGCTAGTGGTAAATACAGTGTTTCTTCCTCTTGAAATTTATTCTATGGAATATCGAAATTCTTGCATATTTTGTGATACTGTTTAGAACGAAGCCTCGACAGATCAGATTTCAACTGCAGTGGTCACGCTCATTATAATGTGTCTTTGTCTGCGTATTATCCTGATTTTAGTAGCGATAATGAATCCGATTACTTGGACGCTAGAATGAAAAAGCTGAGAAATTTTCAGGTATATTTTTTCATTTATTTCTGTGATAGTTGCTAAAACCATACTGTTTATATATAATACTGAATACTGTATACTGAAACTATAACTTGAAAGATAGGAACACGAAAACTGGTTCTTATACAATTATTTAATTTTAATATGTTTATAGTAAGACAGATATGTAAGTGGGATTATAAATTTGTTTCCTATGTTTTCCAATAAAATTAATATTTAAGTTGGAGTACAGATTAATATTTCATGTCTTTATTTAAGGATTTCCTTGATGGTCGCGTGGAATTCGTCTCCATCTCCATGGATCTAGATTCAGGAATACCATATGGAACAAAAGTATGCATACCAGAGTTGAACGCAAAATTCAGTCGCCAAATTCCGTTACAGGTACGACTCAGTACAACATTATAATTAGACTGTTAATCTTTATGCAAAATAATATCTTTGGAAACTTACCTACAAAAATTGAATCTAAATAGTAATTTATAATACTCTGAAAATATTATAATATGAATTTTGTAGTTCTTTATATATTCAAATTTCCTATAAATCCACAAAAATTTGCAGTCTAATTATAATATACCTACTATACAATGCAAATATGTCTATTTGACTTTTTTACCGGCTTATAACTATTTTCCATGCCATTTTAAATTTTGTAATTCTTTATATATTCAAATTTCCTATAAATGCACACAAATCCGCAAGCTAATTATAATATACTTACTATACTATGCAAATATGTCTATTTGACTGTCTTACCGGCTTTTATAGCTATTTTCCATGCCATTTTAAATTTTGTAGTTCTTTATATATTCAAATTTCCTATAAATGCACACAAATCCGCAAGCTAATTATAATATACTTACTATACTATGCAAATATGTCTATTTGACTGTCTTACTGGCTTATAGCTAGTACAATTACTACAAGAGCTACTACAATTGATCCTACTAAACTGTTTGGACACAATTGCATAATTCCTTTCCCTTATGGGAGGTGAACAGGTCAGGCACATGACAATTTCATGAGTAGTCAATCGTGTGAATTATTTAAAGAAGTTCCATTGCATGTATGTCCTATATGATTTATGTATAACTGTGCACTGAATACATCTCAGCCGAGTAGTCGGACAGTTCTTGGACAAACAATGTTGTAACAGATGGATAGGATGTTTAGAATATATTGTCTGGTCTGTTCGTTTTCTACAGGGTGTTTCATTTAAATTGGAACGATTAACTATCTTATGACGAGCTGAAGTTATCGAAAAAATGTTTCTACAAAAGTTATTTGGTTCGAATGGACAAATTATATCATGTGAATAATTTTGTTCTAAGTAAAGTAGTGGGGAAGATTTAGAAAACAAATCATTTGACCGTCTTCTTCAATGAAAACATTTTTTGAAAATATCTGGAGATCTAATAATTTTTTTGCCACGGTACCCTAATCATTTTTTTACGTAGAATGAACAGAAGAATCGATCTGTGTAAAAAAAAATATGCATTTCTATTTAAAGAAATGATGCAATTGTTAATTGCATATGCACTGCTGTATCTAAAAAAAATTTAATGTCCTACAGATGTAGTGCTCTTCGAACCATTTATCTTTCTCCTTTGGCATTTTTTCGTAAATGCAATAATAACGGAGTTATGACTTGAAACAATTGCGTGGACCACCCTGTATATGGAGAGTACTTTAAGAAAAGAAATTCGATTTGTGATGTCCCCTTAGTGGTAATCCCTTAAAAACAATCGTTTATTCCACATTCTTTGCCATTTATATGAACGTTTTGAGTTCCACATATTAGGGTACATTAGCTCATTAATTGTATTTATTAGGCCAGGGACAGGAGTCACTACAGCGATGCTAAAACAAACTCACCGGACTTTTCGCATGTGGAAATTTGCGTGAGATCTGAAGAGGACACGTACGACAATTCCGTGAACGGTCTCGTAACTCTTTACATATAATTATGTGAAAAACTGGAATGAGTAACTAATAACGTAGCAATAAAAACATAGTATATTTATTTGATAATACTTAATACAAAATAAAAATAAATATATTAGTAATGTTTCATGGCGATATGGGTTTAGTATCTATGGATTCGAGCACCACTTTGGCCAGGTTTGAATCAATCTGTACAAACTGTCTCCTGGACAGGACGTTGAGGTAACTTGTTTATGTCCCAAAATTGTGTAATCATCTTGTATTTTTCCAATGGACACCCCGTAAGCTATCAAGCTCTGAACCGCTCTGATCGCTGCTACATTTGGATTGCGATCTACAATTAATTTTGTAGCATTGATATTAGTGAACGCCAGTTTCGATTTTTAAAAGTGGCTTCAAGAAACTTTTAAATTACGCCATCATTAAACTTTAATTACAGGCTGGTATTTGACATAAACGAGCTAAAATTCGACAAACTTACTCATAAAACTTCCGATTATGCAGATTCCAATACTTTTAGAGTTGTAAGTCGTCGAATGCGAGCCATGTTTACTCCAGCCTCTGCCTTCGTAAATGTTACCGTCCTCTCCAACCAGAAAATTATATCCTATGTCATCCCAGTTTTTCTCATTCATATGATAGTTCTGGAAATAAGAATTAAGAAAAGTAAAAACCAAATGGTCCTACTTTGTATTATTAATCATACACATGTAATTATAATAACAGATAAAGTCTTGGTCACGAAACTGCAATTACGATGTTTTATTCAGCATACCCATTACAACTACAGCTAAATAAACCTTAAAATATTTAGAAACAAACTTTCGATATACTACTTCGAGACTTCGGTTAAAGTTTGCATTCCAAATGATAAATTAATTACCTGAAAACTTCTCACTCTGGCTTGACAAATTGCTTGCGTCGTACAACCGTCGGTATGCGAATGATGAATTATTATGTATTTGGGCGGATCTACTCGAAGACTTTTTATCGGTTGTGTCGATGGTGTAGCACCCCATTCTGATCTTGATATTATAGTTGGCCGAACTATATAAAATTAATATAATTAAAACACTTAGTCAAGTATTAATTAGAAATGTAGGATTTCTGCAAAATGTTCGAATCCATTGTGGAGTCATCGCATTAACGTCACGCTGATTATTATTAGGTCGTCCCATAAGTTCGTGATGTGTGTGAAGTTAGCCCCACATTCTTCGAATTTTGAACTTCTTTCTTGTGCCGTATTGTGCTATTTTTGTGCTGGCACAAATATACAATGGCACAATGTAGCACAAGTTAGTACCCATCTTTTTATAGAAAACAAAGTTTGTTTCGGCAAAAGTGCGGGGCTAGTATAGTTTCGGTTTTATATCTTTTATTAATTGTTATTGATGTTATCAATCTCTTATTTACGGCACAATTCAGCATAAACATAGCAAAACACGGCACAAGAATGAAAAATTCAAAATTCGAAAAGTGCGGGGCTATCTTCACACACATAAGTTCGTGCCGAAAACTGTGTTATCTTACTATTCTATAAAGAGACAGCGTATGTACACAAAAATTTTAAAAACTACTTAACCGATCGATATCAAATTTTAACAGTAGTTCCTTGCTTTCTCCGGAGTAACATAGGCTATGTTATTTTAAGAAAAATGATGTTACATCCACGTAAAAATACGTAAGAATATGTTGAGCACTGAGCGCTTTGAGCCTATACCCAGTACTTCCCAACTACCGCTCCCAACCGCTGGGTGCCTGCGCGTTCGTGTTTACTTAAAAGAGAACTCACATAGTTTGCATGATATATACAAGTTCGTTTCATCTACACTACTACCAACAATTAGCGGGACACTTTTTCAAACCGTCGTAACTATGGGAGTTTTCAACCGATTGAAATGAAACTGCATGAGGAGTACTTTTGAAGTGTCCCCTAGGCGTGTGTAAAGTTGCATTGGCGAGTGTTGACGCGGAGGGGTTAATTCACCCTCCTAAAGGGGAGGGTGTAGAAAAACGCCTCTTTGAAACAGGCCAGGAATGACGGAAGGGGTTGAAAAATTCAAAAAAAACTTTGGGGCGACTCTCCTTGATGCCTTCTACAAAATTCACCCCTTGAAATCCCTCTCGAACAAACCCATCCCCCACAACCTCCCACCCCTTCTAAAATCCACAATTTTTTGACGACGGTCTCGATTTTGGGCTCAATGCATTCTCTGGACCCCCCTGATCCAAAAAATGGTATCACCCATACCGTTCCCCCCATACGCACCCTTTGGGGGGTGGAACAGCTCGCAAATTTTCAACCCCCTTCATAAGGAAGCACTTCCTCACATCGGAGGACGATGAAATTCACCATGTTTGTTCTTGATACGTTAAGGATGAATGCCGAAAAGGTCTCATTTCGAAAACTGCCCCCAGAGCTGAAGGAAGGGGGGCAGAGGTAGAGGTGGTCCACCCCAAAGTGTAAGGGTTGGAACGATGTTTCGTTGCATGGAACACATGTGGTACAGTCCAAGGCATTGAGGCGACACAGTTTTGATGTCTTTTTTTCGCGTGAATGGCAATAAAATACGAAAATGTCGATTTTTTTAAAAACTCGCTTCCAACTTCAGGCCCATCTACAGGGTGAACGAGTAACCCCACGTCAACGCTGTTCGCGGATTCTGACGCGTGAATGCTTTATTAAGAGATCCCCAAAAAATCAGATTTTTTGAATCACGCTTTCATTGTCAAATTGGAGCAGATTTCAAAGAGTAGTAAGTGGGCCGGCATTCAGAAGCGGAGCGAGAGCCTGCTACTGGTCAGACCAGGCCGGACTCCAATTTAACGTGGGCTGACCACTACGGGCGCAGGGTCTCGTACTACTTTTGAATGCCGTTTCCAACCGGCCCACTTACTACTCTTACCCACTTACACCCTTCCCTTTATGGGGGTGAACCCCTTCGCGTCAACCCTCGCCAATGCAACTTTACACACGCCTAGGGGACACTTCAAAAGTACTCCTCACGCACTTTCATTTCAATCGGTTGAAATCTCTCACAGTTACGACAGTTTGAAAAAGTGTCCCGCTAATTGTTAGTAGTAGTGTACTTAAATTCGTCTCGAAATCGAATTCCAGTAATACGGACAATTATATACTGGACTTTCGAGAACGGTAGCAGGAGTATAAGTGGCATGAACTTTTAGGACGACCTAATATACAGGGTGTCCCAAAAATGTTGTAACACATTGAAAGGGATGGTTCGGGAGGTGATTTAAAACAACTTTTTCCTTAGCGAAAATGTTGTCCGAGGCTTCGTTAAAGAGATATTAACAGTACAATTTCTTACGTACAGTAAGAAAAGTGGGTTTGGGGCGAGGCTCCTAACAACGAATATTGCAGCGCACCACGCAGGTGTGTATATAACCGTATATATACTTCCATTGAGCTCTATCCTAACTGGAGTGTGAACTCCTGTAGGAAGAAGTAGAGGCGACGGAGGTCCGAGAGAAATGGGTGGTTCCGGTATTATCCTATAGCAAATTTATTTGTAGAGAGGGAACAAACGTACGCCGTAACATAACCTCACCGAGCATCGCTGAGCATTGTCGAGTGAGTTACTTTCAGATTCTTTTCCGCATAAAATTGGATAAATACAATATAAATTGAATTGTGACAAATAATAAAATTTAGCTCTATACCAAATTGTATATATTTGTATGATGTAAATTATGGTATGTAAATTATGTATACTATTTTATTACTATGTCATTATTATTAATGTTTCTATCGTTTTATGTGGGTTTCTATTTTTAGTGAGGAAGGGGGGGGGGTGTGAATAAAGACAGTATTGAAAGAAAACGAAATAATATTTAATTAAAGTATGAATAAAAATTATGGTATTTCTCGGATGCCCACGATCGATTGACCCTCGTTTTCTGATTGTTGTCTCGATCAACCGTTGCGCATCTTATGTTTTCAGCTAAACCTTCTCACACACACATTCTTACATTCTGCAGTCTTTCCATTCTCGCTGCATGCACTCTTACATCACTACAATCATCCTTCATTCGGCCATTCCTGACAATTCTTCGGTCCCCGAAGACTACGCTTTGTAACGTTTCATATGGTCCGCTGATGTTGTCGTAATTTTCTGTCCTTCTCCGCCGCCGAGTTTTATGACCTCATACCGGTCATTTCCTTTTACCTGGGACACGACGTAAGGCCCTAGAAATTTCCTTTGAATTTTCAGGCCTGCCCCGAATTGAGTTCGCTTTACGGCGACTATGGCTACGGTTACTATGGATGTGAATTCGGACGAAAATATGTTCGGACGAGTTCTGACGAATTCGTCCGAACAAACAAACGCCTATTTTTCAATGAGAGTGTTTACACTAGCGACGATAAACATGTCAGAACATTCACGACGGCGTCAGAACTAGTTGAGGATTCAAACAAGTTTGATTTTTTCGTCCGAACACATTTTCGTCCGAATTCGCATCCATAGTAACCGTAGCCTATATCACCTTCTTCGTACACAGTTGCCGGTTTGGACTTGTGGTCGTGATACCGTTTGTTTTCCTCTTGGATCTTTAATATATTTTCTTTTGCTGTGTTGCGTAGACTTTCACGATCTTTATTGAATAACTCCATCGTTTCCTGCTCAATCATTGAACTCGATTTTGGGAATGCCTTTACGATTTTTCGCTTTTCGTCCTTATATTAGCATATTTTGGGCTGAATGGGGGCTCATTTGAAAAAGAAAGGTTCAATACATCCGGGGCTGGTCATCGTGTGAGTCACAAAACTCTTATAGTGACTTACAAATACTTGGATTCTGCAGATGTATTCTATCGTATTCTTTCTCTACTTTGGGCACTCATATTATTAGATATTAACAAGATCTCGGTGAATTATGACCAGCCCCGGATGTATTCAAGCTTCCTCTTTCGAATGAGCCCTCATTCAGTCTAAAATATGCTAATATAAGGACGAAAAGCGAAAAATCACGGACCCCTCTTTACGCCCAGTTTTGCCGGTAATGTCACCTCACTGCATTATCCGTGTCTATCCCCAAAATGTCCGTTCTCATGCGCGGCTTTAATATGTTCAGCGTACATACATTTCGGTAATACGATTAAATTCTTATCACCTACGCGTTTCTTAAGAATATGATTTTCAACGAGGTAATCTTCATACGGTTCGCGCTGTAGTACAGTTTTAATAGCACGAAGTCGATCATCTTCATCCTGTTTTTTACAAATCATAGCTACAACAGTATCTGTAATTGTCATTACCGGAAATCGACTTAGCGCATCAACGTGCTTTAATCGTTCACCAGGTTGGTGTTCAACTTCGTACTCAAATTTCTCTAACATGAGCGCCCACCTAGTTACTCTCGGAGGTAAATCTTTTTTATGTAATGTCATACGAAATGCTGCACAGTCCGTAACAATCTTAAACTTTAGTCCTAAAAGATAAACACGAAATTTTGTAATTACATTTATGATAGCTAGAACCTCAAGCTCATATGAATGGTATTTTCGTTCCGCATCCGACGTTTTCCTACTCATATACTGTACAGGATGAAAATGATCTTCATTTTCATATTTTTATACAAGTACGGCACCGTAACCTTCTTTCCTAGCGTCCGTGTGTAGTTCGGTGATAGCTGTAGGCTGATAAATACGCAAAACCGGTTTACTAGTCAACGCAATTTTCAAAGCAATAAACACACGTCGTTGTACATTTTCGAAACAAAATTTCGTATCGCTTTTAAGTATATTTGACAACGGTTTAGCTATCATCGCGTAGTCTTTAACAAACTTTTGGAGATACCCTGTTAGGCCTAAAAAACTTTGTACCTGCTTTTTATTTTGCGGAATTGGAAACTGATCTACTGCCTTAACTTTTGCCGGTGACGGTTGTATATGACCATTTTCGACTATGTAGCCTAAAAATTCGATACGTTTTTTCAAAAATTGACATTTCTTCCAACTAATCATTAAGCCATTTTCTGTTGCAACTTTCAGCGTTTGTTCTAATTTTTTAATGGCGTCTTCGTTATCAGTACCAGGAATAACTAAATCATCAACGTACGTAAAAACTACTTTGTTTTTAATCAACTCGCGAAAAACATTATTTACAAAGCGAAGAAAACTAGTCGGACTGTTACATAAACCAAATGGTGTTTTTAAAAATTCATACTGTCCATCTGGCGTTACGAAAGACGTATATTTTATGCTCTCTTTTTCTACTGGGACATGAAAAAAACCATTTTTTAGATCAACTACTGAGAAAACTCGTGCATCTGTAAGCGAATCTATGGAATCTTCGATAAGTGGCGTAGGGAATCGATCCCGTACAATTTGTTGATTTAATTTTCTATAATCAATACAGATTTTATATGACCCATCCTTTTTCGGAACAATTACTATAGGACTTGCATACTCACTCTTACTTTCTCTGATGATACCTGATTCTAACCATTCCTTTATTTGTTCGCTCAAGATCCTTTTTTCTTTTGGTGGCAATCCTCTCGGCTGTTGACAAATCGGATTATCGCACTTTAACGTGATTTTAGTTTCGACCGTCGTTTCTACATCTAATTTAGTCTTATAGTCCCTAATCAAGTTTTCAATTCTTTCTTTATACGGTTTTTCCGCATCAACTTCGCACTCCGACACATAAAACACTTTTGCCAATTTCGCAATTTCACAATCTTCCTCAGATGTTCCTGCTTCTTCTACGGTGTTCCCCTGATCTTCTCCATTTTTGGCCGCCGCATCCGGATGTAATCGTCTTATTATTATTGATCCTCCTCGAATCAAAACCTCCACCTTTTTCAACAGTTCGTGTCCTAAAATCACTTTAGATGTCATCGCATTTGTAGGCACCACAAATATTTCAGTCGAAAACAAGTCATCGCCGATGATTATATCCGTCGTAAACTTTCCAACTGGTCGCGTTTCGATATTGCCCAAACCAATAAATATTCGTGACACCTTGTATAATTTTGGTCGCCCTACTTTATTGTAAACGTCTTCACGAATCAGATTAACATCGCTACCCGTATCGACTAAAGCGTCGCAATCTATCCCGTTGATCTTCACTGTTACCGGATTATCGTTTATACTTGTCACACAACTGACTTTCGACAATTTTTTATCTGGCGTTGAAGTTACAATTTTGCATATTATGATCTGGCGATCCACACAAGAAACATCGTGACTTTTTATTGTTTTGCCAACGCGCACTTTTAAAATCCTTGCCGACTTCTTTCTTGATTATTGTTTTTTTCTTATTTGACTTGTCCTTCATCAAGTCATACTTTTCCAGCTTCTTCTTCAATTCGTGTAAAGTTTCTGCACTGTACAAAATTGACTTGTTACATTCATCGTCCTGAATGCCATCTATTATGTGTTGCATCAAAGCAGCATCTTCAACATGACTCTGACTTGCGATTTCCTGCATTTCATATACGTATTGCCGTCCACTCTCGTGTGGCAATCTTTTCCTCGCTGCTAATTGCGCGTGTATTAGCGCACTGTTCAACTCACGCTTAAACTCATGTTTTAGCCGACACTTCAAAATCTTCCATGAGACGATGCCTGTTTCATACGTGATGAATTTCTTGGCCGAACCTCGCAACATACGTTTCCCGTATATGAACAGTTGAAGATCAGTCCATCCAAGTAATGCTGCCATATCTTCGAAATCAGCAATCCATTTCTTGATGTCTAAGCCATTATCTCCTGTAAATGGCATTATGCTTTCTTCGACGTCCTTTATTGTAAAACTGTTTTGTTTGGTCATCATGATGAACTCATGATGAATTTTTTGCAAGTCGCTTTGTTATTTCTCCCACTTCGTCATCAGAATCTTCTGTAGTATAATCAACTTCTTGATTTTCATTTTCGTCATCGTCATCGTCGCTGTCACTTCCTTCTTCATCTTTTTGCTTTTCCATGCGTTTTACATAGTCTTTTAGCGTATTTTGTAAATCCTTTTTCTTTCCGCTTGTCGACAGATGTAATTCTTTTAAAAATACTCTCAATCTGCTTATTGGCAACGAATCAACTATTTCTACTGTCAATTTATCTGGATTGTTCGTTGCTATTTCTGGGTTATTCTTCTTAATTTTACTCGAACTGGAAGCTGTTGCTTTTTGATTGCCAGCCTTTGTTTTAGACGCTCGTGTTTGTTTAACGGCATCTTCGTCCTGTGCTGTTACCTCTACGAGAGTGTTATTTCTGTCCTCACACTCACTCTCACTGCTTCCAACACCACTGTTTCTATCTTTGTTGGACATCTTCGTAATTGTAAGCAGCTATTTTTACGCAGAACAGAACCGAGAACCTCTTTTTGTTTAAAAAACTACAACGTTATCCACTAAATCGATTACGACTGTTAACAATTTCTTTCGCCATACTTCTGTTCCTCGTTCAACTACTTAACAACTTATTGGTTTGACGCGTGATCAACTTATCACTTCGTCACAACTTTCCAACTTAAATTTGATAAACTAAGGTTCATCAACGTGACGCGAAAATTGTATTCGACACCTTAACCGGTCAACTGTATCGCGCACTATATCGCACACAACTTTATACTTTTAATTGTTTAATATCTGCTTTACCGTTACCGCTCGATCCTCTATCCCGGATGAGCCCCCAAATGTGGGATTCTACTTTTAGTGAGGATGAGGGGAAGGTGAAATAAAGACAGTATTGAAAGAAAACGAAACAATATTTTGTTACGTATACAGAAACTCTCCGTTTTTAGAAGCTCGCGTTTATTAATCTTATTTTATCTACCCTTCTGGAATTTGGAGCTCGGTCTCACGATAGTTTCTAATCTACCCTTTTCCCAGGGCACACAGCTGCCGACCTCAGAGCAACGAAAATCCTAACCGTCAAATTTCCTAATATGGAAATCACTGACGGTTCCCCACCAACATTTAGGGGTATATAAACCCGTGATTTTCGTTGCTCGGGGGCTAGTACGAAAGAGTTACTCGTTAGAGACACGTTGATCGTCTGCAGAGTAGTACTCTAGTGAGATCGGGCTTCAGTTCCTTTCAATCATAGTTAACCTTATAGATCCGCGAAGACGGGTTTCATCTATTACGGCCATAAAAGTACTCTCGACCCCCGCATCGCCAGTGCGTCAACACCGCGCAACATTTAGGTAATTTTAACTTCATACACTAACCGCGACAACACGACACTAGACACTTGTAATTAGTATAGTTATTTTGAATATATACTCTTTGTATAAACTTAAAAGTCTGTAAGATTAATCATCAAACCTTTACTTTGAAATCACCAATCCTAGCCAGTGTAACGATCCCACAACATAATAACTTTACCGCTCGAGTTATTATTCTATTAAATTAACAAGTTGCGAGGCTTTATTAACGACGCGTAGTATTCATTATCGATACGATTTAGTCATTGTGTACTCAACCAAGACAACCAAACACCTTACCCTACGGTTACCCTTCACTGGGAGATACCGATTCCCGCAGCTATCTGACTTCGCCTCAGAGTCGTCTGCATTGTCTAATCTATCCTCGGCCTTCGGCACCATTGATACACAATAAATAATCGTATTGATTCAATTCTCAAATCTATCCCACTCGCTGGGCTCACACGCGCGTCGCTATCGCCCTGGCTCGTAACAATTTAATTAAAGTATGAATAAAAATGATAGTATTTCTCGAATGCTCGCGATCGACTGACTCTCGTCTTACGATTGTTGCCTCGATCAACCGTCGCGCATCTTATGTTTTCAGCTAAACTTCTCACACACACATTCTTACATTCTTACACTCCTTGTTGGGGGCTTCGCCCCCAAACCCCCGAACGGGGCCAGGCCCCCGGACCCCCATTTCTTTTACTGTACGAATAAAGATCGAATTAGATCGCGCATATACCGTTGGAGCGGCCGTGGTAGCGAAGCCTACGCGCTGGCGGCCGCGCTTGTACGCGACAATCGAAGGACATTGACGCGGCCGCCTAGCGCGTAGCTTTCGCTACCACGGCCGCTCCAACGGTATACGCGCGCTCTGATTGGTCGGGGTTTTCTGTTAATATCTCCTTAACAAAGCCCCATCCGACATTTTTGCAAAGGAAATTGTTGTTCAGAATCGTCTCAGCTATACCCCATTTCCGGCTCCTACGCGACTTTTGGGACACCCTGTATAGTGTAGTGTGTTATAGAAATGTATGATCTTCATATGCAAATATCTCGGAAACGAAGGCCGTGCGGCGGTAATATATATAAGGAAAAGTTGTTCAGAATGATGACCTTGACAACATATTTCAAGGTCATGGAAATCAGTGAGGAAGGCATACTTCTAAATAATTACCACGAATGCGGGTTTAATTGTCTAAGTGTTTTAAACCTGGCAATTATAACAAGTGAGTATTTACGATATTAGATAGTTAAAACTAAGTAAGATGAAACGAGACAAACACAGATGATTCGAAGCCACACATGCGATACCAAAACTTATACACTAATTTCGTTAAATACATGATATTCGTTTATTTTAAAGATTTTAGATGTTAAAAATAGAAAGTCTCACAAAGATTCGTTACCAGGTGTTTCGTGCACGGCGCCAAACGCTGGTTGATAAGTCACCAATATTAGGACCGTTAAAATTGTGCTGTCCATATTGTTCGATCAAGAAATACTGACATTAGACCTTTTAAAACCTAGACATTTATAACAGAACTGATAATATGTGTCGTCACGTCGTGATCTTTGATCGCAGCAGCCAAAGAGGGGACTTCGATGTGGTACACTTGTATGGATGCAAGACTCATCTCTATCAGTTTCGAGCTGGACTTTCCGGCCAGAGTAAGAAACAACGATTATCGCTCCAAAAAATTATTTAAAGCACACGATATTATGAAACAAATCGGTATTATGATTTGTGATTGTTGAATATGTACTTTTACTCTCAAGGAAATTCCACGTTGTATTAATTGTTCTTTAGTGGAAGCTCTATTTACACGAAGAGAAACTACTTTCTTGTGTACGTGAACCAATTTGCTTATTTCGTTGATTCATTGTCTATACTGCGTGTAAACATTGTGTAACCGCTTCGATTTTGGAGGTTTCAGTATCTTAAAATAGTTTCTTATGAAAACCAAATTCTTATGAAAAAACCTCAGGATAACCATTTGCATTTTAATATTGAAATAATTAATGTTACTATAGCTAAAAATTGATTTCTATACCGTATCAAAAATATACGAAAGCTTATTAAAACAACAGTTTTATTAAATTTCATATCAAAATAATAGGTTTAGGTTTTTCTCTAGGTTCAGTTTAAAATTTTAATGAATTATACCCAGTAATGGGGCGGTCAATAATTGTTACTTCTTTTTTTTAATGGTTTATAATATCAGTTTTTACAACATGTCAAATTTTCAGCAAGTTCCTAAATAGCATTTTCATTTAAATTGAAAAAATTCCTATGAAAATCTCTATCTTCCATAAAAATCTGTGTTAAAATTACAAAATCTTGATATCGTTTTTCATAAAACTGGCATGGTCAATTTCAATCAAAGTATGCTAATATGATTCATATTTAATCAAAGAACAATCGAATGAAGTTTTGTTCAAATCCTATATTAAATAAATCCACGAAACAGCTACCTTAAAATACCGAAACCTCAAAATTCAAGTGCTCGTATATTTAATACCCAATGTATTTCTGTGTATGTTGACGTGGTATCGGTTCATTTATATTTACATTTTTTTTGTAATTTATGGTAGATTATTGAATACGAGTGTTTACAAATACGTAGTAGATGATTACAACCAGGAAATTCATAGGGAAACAGGTTTTGCACAAAATGTTTACAGTGATTTCACAACATTGCAGTTCAATTGATTTATTGCGTACGTACAAATCGGATGAAAATACTACCATGTTCGTTCTTCGACGTTTTATATGATACGAATACTGTAGGATTTCATACACATAAGTTTATACAGTGACGACCAAGATTAACAGAGGTGTTTTATTGTTAACCTCGTAGAAATTTTCATGATTATCAGCCTGGCAGTCAACGTGTCAAAAGTTTTACACGTTAACATTTTGTTTTAGACACACTTTCTATTACAATATTTCTTGCAGGCATTTATTCTTCTTTACACTTGCATATATACAGGGTGTTCAAAAAAAGCATTCAATATTTATATGGTGTATAGGGCACACTGTACTGAGTAAAAAAGCTTTAGTAAACATAGGTCCAAAGGTCAACCGTTTCTGAGATATAAACATTTTTGTTTGCTAGTATCATGATTGGCTTACTTGCTTTCATCGCATGCGATGTTTATGTCAGTGCTTATAAATTGCGTTCTGAATGTTCCCATTCAAGTGCCGACAATTTCGTCAATTTCATTTTTTTCAATTTCGTGTACAAAAATGAACGGTGGACACGTGGAAAATCTTCTATAAATATCGAAAACCCAGTAGTAAGTCAATCATGATACTAGCAAACAAAAATGTTTGTATCTCAGAAACGGTTGACCTTTAGACCTATGTTTACTAAAACTTTTTTACTCAGTACAGTGTGCCCTATACACCATATAAATATTGAATACTTTTCTTTGAACACCCTGTACATACATTAAACATTGACCATGCTTTATATTTAAATATTTACCATCCTTCGAGGTAGACATACATTTTACTTGACTAAAGCGTTTGTGACTGGTAAAACATTGATTAAAATTGTTTTTTTTTTTGTAAATGTTCTAAGACACCATCACCGCAGACGACGTTAGCTGCTTTTAATCGCATTCAAGGTGTCTTCATTTCCAAACAGTTATTGGTGCTACATCAATCGGTTCAGGATGCTTTGTCCATCGTGGATTTGTTTGCACAAATTTGAAGAATTCTTCGCCAGGGCACAGCGTTTCTCTGGCTTGTCTATGGCCTATAACGTGGTAGTTCTTGCTTATTTTCCCAAGAAACACTCCATAATCGATCAGACCATTTAGAGTTTTTAATGCCGCCTTGTTGGGGAGAAAATCTGATGAAAAATGACGAATAAAGTGAATTAGGTATGAATAAAGAATTCATTCGTTACCATGAGATCTCCGTTTTATCATATTGTCGAGTAGGAGAAAAGAATTACGTTTTCATGAAACATGTATAAATAAATATGGAAGGATAAAAGTACTATCGATAGTATTCAATTCAATAGTAACAAATTTTAAAAATACACGCTTTTTTCAGGTTCTGAAATAGAAGATCATCTTTGACGTAGTTATTTCGAGATAGTCAGATTCAAAAATATAATTGGAAACTTTCGTAAAAGTATAGTCTTACTGCTCTCACACACGTTTATAGTAAATCAATATGTATGTGTATACAAGGGTGGTCTTTACTTTAATCATTTTTTAAATCTCTGTTATGCACCCCCTAAATACCTTGCAAATACATACAACAAAATTCCTGCAATATTTGTGCTCTCAATTTTAACATTAACACGTGCCCCAACCTTCGAGAAGTTTAAATGGAAAATACATGGATTGTTTTCAATCGATTACTTTTTTTAAATCAATGAAATGATTTAAAATTTGGTAGAGTTACTTACTTATAGTAATAGGAACAAGCCCTCAAAATTTCAAATTTTTATCTTAATTATTTTCTTATATACATATCAGCACAATAAATATGAATCTGTTTTCTCTACTTAAAATATTTTTGTAGTATTATCTTAAATGCTTTAAATATGAATTTAGTTTTTATTTTTTATAAATGTTCTATAAACAATAATTCTTTTTCAGGTAATCCAAAAATTGAGTACATCAAAATTCTTCTTTCAATAACAATTTATATTTAAAACATTCAAGATAATACTATAAAAATGTCTTAAGTAGAAAAAATAGGTACATATTTACTGGGCTGATATATAAGAAAATAATTAAGTTAAAAATTTGACATTTTTAGGACTAGTTCCTATTACTATAAGTACCTCTAACAAATTTTAAATCATTTCATCGATTTTTACCGGAAATATAAAAAAAAAAGTAATCGATTGAAAACAATTCATGCATTATTTATTGACCTTTTCGAAGCGTTAGGATAGGTGTTAATGTTAAAAGTGAGAGCTCAAATATTATAGGAATTTTGTTGTATCTATTTACAAGGTATTTAGGGGGTGCGTAACATAGATTGCAAAAATTATTAAAATAAGGATCACCCTAATGTACTCATACATTCGTAATACTCGAGAAATGATTGTAGCAGAAACGCTATTTCTCTACTTGCTGTTTCAGATTTTTATGAATTATATCTCAGCAACGACGGGGTCAATTGTTTTTTGGTAAATATTTACTTTAGGGGAGGCATCTCCGATGGCCTTGACCTTGACATATGTTGTCAAGGACATGTTCCCGAGTAACTTTTTCTAATAGCTCACTGTTTATCAAAAAGTTAGTAATAAAAATGTATTATAAGTATTATACTAGAATTTGCCGAATCTGAGCAAAGCCCTCAACAACGAATATGCAGCGCACCACACACGTGTGTACACGGTTACCCTGAACCCGTGTGAAGCTGGCCCCACCTATATGAAAAACTCAAAATTTTCTTTTTGCATACGTTTGCTCGTCGTTTGGTCAGGAATGCTCAATTGGAATTTTCGTTTGCCCCTCTTTAGTTCAAAAGATACAGGCGATTGTTTATACGCTCAAGATGGAACTATGTCAATTATTAACAAAATTCAAATTATCCTTTTTGCATACGTTTGCTCATCGTTTGTTCAGGAAAGCTCAAGTGGAATTTTCGTGGATTTCAAGAGGTGCATTTTGTAGAGGGCATCAAAGAAAGTCGCCTTAAAGGTTTTTTTAATTTTGTTAACCCTTTCCATTACTCCTGGCACCTTCAGAAGTGATGTTTTTCGACGCGCCCCCTTTAAGGGGGTGAATTAACCCTTTCTCATCAACCCTCGCCAATGCAACTTTACACACGTCTAGGGGACACTTCAAAAGTACTCTTCACGGAGTTTCATTTCAATCGGTTGAAAACTCCCATAGTTACGACAGTTTGAAAAAGTGTCCCTATTTTTTTGCGGGCCAGTGTATTTATATCGTATGTTAAATACAGGAACTCATGCAATAGCGTGGTGACAGGTTCAAAGTAATGTTCACACTAGATGTGCTTCGGTATCCTGTACTCTATCATTTCTAGTTCTTATCATTGGAATGTTGACATTTGAAGCACGCTAGTGTGTTTACAGCGGTCTGTTACGCGACCGTACGTACATGTACGCAGATTCTAGTATAATACTTGCAATACATTTTCATTAATAACTTTTTAATAAGCAGTGAGCGCCGGTTAAGTTATTAGAAAAAGTTACTTGGGAACATGTCCTTGACAACATATGTCAAGGTCAAGATGATCGGAGATGCCTCCCCTAATGTAAACAATTACCGTTTTTTTTTAAATGGTTTACAATATCGGTTTTTATAATATATCAATTTTTCAGCTAGTTCCTGCAGGATTCATGAATTGCATTTTCATTTAAATTGAAAAAATCCGCATGCTCTGTATGCTCCATAAGAGTCTGTGTTAAAATTACAAAATCTTGATATCATTCTTTTTAAAATTAACGTGGTCAGTTTAGATCGAAATTGGTTCATATGATTCATGTTTAACCAAAGAACAGTCGAGTGAAGTTCTGTTAAAATCCTTCATTAAATAAATCCACAGAACAACTACCTTAAGGAAACAAATAATAAGATACCTACTACTCGAATGACCGATACCGCATGTTCTAATGCTTTAATATGCAAGGAACAAGATACTGTCGATAGTATTCAATTCAATAATAACAAATTTTGAAAACGCACGTTTCTTCAAGGTTTCGAAGTATAAAATCATCTTTAAGGGGTAAAACCACTCTAGGATTTTCAAAAAATCGATTTTTTTTTGCTTAAAGGATACTTTAGGGTCATAAAAATAATATGTCATTTGATTTCTAGTGAAAAACAAATGTTAAAAGGTTGAATTATCGATTTTGCCGCAGCGCCTCAGAGCGCGATTAAAGTGTTTATAAAACTTTAAACGCGTTTTTCTCGAAACCACTTTTTTCAAACTGGGAGGACGGATTTCTCAGTGACTACTGCATGGATCGATTTGAAATTTTTACAATATTCTCTTTGGAAGTTCGTAGCCGTTTTTTGATTGAATGTAAACTTTTTTTTATAAACAATTTAATACTCATTTTTAGGTCAAAAAGTCGATTCATTCCTTAAAAAGTGCGCACTTCCACAAAAATTGATTAAGAAGAAGAACCCTACGTACTTCCAAAGCCAATTGTATATACAGGGTGTCTCAAAAATGTTCTAACACCTTGAAAGGAGCGATTCGGGAGATGATTTGAAACAACTTTTTCCTTAGCGAAAACGTTGTCCGAGGCTTCGTTAAGGAGATATTAACAGAAAACCCCGACCAATCAGAGCGTGAGTATCCCGGTGGAGCGCCCGCGGTAGCGAATGAGCGCGGCCGCCAATCGCGTGGTCTACGCTACCACGGTCGCTCCAACGGTATACTCGCGCTCTGATTGGTCAGTGTTATCCGTTAATATCTTCTTAACAAAGCCTCGGAGAACAACATTGTCGCTAAAGAAAAAGTTGTTTCAAATCACATCCCGAACCACCCCTTTCAAGGTGTTACAACATTTTTGGGACACCCTGTAGTTTATAAATTTTCTTTAGTTTTTGTTCCATGACTCATACATGCCGAGAAATCCATCCTCTCGTGACGGTGTTTTCAAAAAAGGTGTTTTCGACGACGGGCTCTGTCGCCGTCATTTTGTATGAAAATAACAATAAAAAAAATGTTTTTCGTTGTTCAATATGTGTTAAATAAACCCTCTGAAAAGAAATTCTATTCCATTTGTCACAATCCCAAAATAAATTGTCAAATTTAGGTCTTTTTTTCTGCTTCTAGAGTGGTTTCACCCCTTAAGGAAACAAATAATAAACCACTTACCACTAAAATCACCGATAACGCATATTCCAATGCTTTGATTGTTATAAGGAGGTGCATGAGCTCCAACGAAATCCCAGCCCCGACCTTCGTAAGCGTTCCCGTCTTCGCCAATAACGAAGTTATAACCGATGTCGAACCAGCCTCGATCGTCGATATGGAAATTCTGATACGATTTTACGATTGCGGAACACGCCTTCTGATCGAAGCAGTATTCAGCTATGCCTCCGTGATGGATCACAACGTAAGGCGTCGGTGTCACATTCATCAGCACTCGTTCTGTCGGTGGTCTCGCTTTCCATTCGTCCCTGCTTATGATCCTTGGATCTTTCAAAAAATTTCTGGATGAATCTTATTTTCAAATCGTTGGTACAAAATAATCGAAACAATTATGATCCGTGAGTTAGCGATAGATGTCTCGTATGATTCAAACGAGTTAGCCGAGAGGGAATCACAATCACCACACGGAAACACAGATAGCGTAACCAATTAGTGTACTGAGTTTAGTGTTCAGTCTGATGTCGTTAAGTCAAGGAAGTTGTATCGTCAATTTGCTGCGAAGTATTTTGTATCGGTAAACAATTGACGCTATTCTTTGAAAACTTAGTTCGCCTTTGAAATGTTTATATGAAAAGATAGTTATCTCGTATTGCTTTAATGTCTGTTAGAAATTATTCTGCAGTTTTAACTAGTTCTAATATTTATTAGAGAAATTTTTTGTTTTGTTATAGAAAAACTGGTGATTTGTAGAGAAGTAACATTTTCAAATGCAATGTATGACACGATTAGTGAATTTTTTTTCTGTCAAATCGTGGTGAAGAATTACTCCTTACCAGTGACGTTTTCCAAATTTGTCCAAGTGGTTGACAGGGCGAAAACGTTACGTTTAAACGATAACATTGAAATCGAAACGTAGACAGTGGCTATAACGATAGCAAGCGACCCCATGATCGCCAGCACCGTCACAGCTATTTTAACTGAACGAGAATCGTGTAACGACATCAGCTTTTAAACGAAAAATTGAACGTAACTGGGAAGTCCCTCAGAAGCGCAGGTTGAGTCTTTTAACCCTGTCCCCTCTTCTAAGCCGTCATATCACGAAAACGCGAATAAACTTACAGTGAGAATTTCATACGTTCACTCAACAATAGGTTTTGGGCCTGTAATGATCGGTAGAAGTTGATCTGTAATCTGTAGCGTGCGTAAAAATCCAAAAGATAGTAGCGCAACATGTTGTGTAATGTTAAACGATAAGATACAATATTCGATAAAATCGTGTTTGTTAATAATATTGAGTAGACACGTATTCGATAATAGATAAATCACATAACTTTCTACGTATTGATTGGAGCGTTTCATTAGAGAAAGTTTACTTTGTTCCTTATTTTTGGCAACCACAACGCTACTGAAAGTAATTCTACGAATTTAATCGTTCCTAATCGTTCATTGTTATTTGAGTGAATTTATTTAGTAAGTTTTGTTATCATTGTTACGTTGGACGTATAGAGACGTATTAACAGACAAGCATTTCAAAGTAAAATGAATGCAACTATAGTTCTGTATATTCTGTATCTAGTTATGACGTGTGATAATTATTTCCTTTAATCTAAGTGTATACGTGACTTATACTATAAGTTACTTTGTAATCCGCAACGTATTTAGGACCGTAGTTTCTTATCTTGACTTGAAGTTTTTGTAAAAAAAAAAGAAATAAACTTTAAAATCAATTCGTTTGTAACTATCTCGCTGCTAACTTCGTGCTGCAGTGGTTGTCTAAAGATAGTAGATAGATTAATAATTTATTCCTTGTAATTTTTATATAAGGAAGAATTTTTGCTTGCATTAGATCAATTACAAATTGCATCTTCCTTCTCTCTCCTCATTCTTTCTTTCAGCACATTCCTATCCATTCCACACCTTCACCTTCATCCCCAAGAACCATTACCAAAAGTAATTGTGCTAGTTTTTTTTCATTGTTCAATTATGAGAGTAAAGTTAAATTGCGAAAAAATGAAAAAAAAAATGATTTTCAATTCAAACAAAAATATAAAGAAATTCGACCCATGATGTGTCTTCCATCATAAATTGGCGAAAAATCAAAGTTTTTAGGGAAAAAGAAGAAAAAAGTTAAGTGTCAAAATTTGAAAAATTAATGTTTCTTTCCTGAAAAATAAAAAAAAAGTATACAACACGAATTAAAATATTTTAATTTGTATTTTTTGCGAAAAGTTCATTCGAAAATGCACAGTTTTTAACAAAAATATCTAATTTGGTCAATTTTCAACGTTTCTTTTTTAAAATTCATAACTTTTTTTTGATTCGGTACAAAAATCTGCAAAATTTATAAACAGGTAATTAGTAGGGTGCTATAATATAAAAAAATTTTAGCCAAATAAATAATGGTCAAGTCCAAGAGTGGTCGAAATGTCTTGGAATGCTTTATATACATTTTATAAATTTTATGTTAAATTTTATCCATGAATTAATCGACAGATGTCGTTGCTCCGAAATAACCATTTTGAGTAGAACCCGACTTATATTAGACGATGTTAATGGTGCGCAGGAGACAAACTGGCGCCACCAACGGAAAGTTGGTGAACTACTAGATAGTTATTCCCGTTTATCAGCCACAATAATGAAAAAGACATAATAATTATGCATTTCGTAATCAGGGAAAGTAAATCTATCGTCTCGTCAAGCGTTTTTTGGAAAAAATTGAAAAAAAAAAATTTCCTGCCTTTGAACGTATTTTTAGTATGTTTCAAAAGCGAAATTGCAAAATGTGTAACTATCCCCCGCAGCGGAATTTTATAAGGAACAGTTTAAAAAAGAATCAGCCGGAAAGGTCGCTTCCTCGCCTCATAAAATTACATTGGTGTTGTCGTTATGAAATCAAGAAGACTGATGCGCTTGCACAATGGCTTGAGTTTCACGCTCTCCACCACAACACACCACAGCGCTAGTGTCGTCTCTTCTGCTGCTGGTATACCGATAATCTACAAATGCCTTTCAGTATGGTTCAGTACCGTACTAAGAGTATGAAGCGCCCGAGTTTACATATTTTACTTTTGCATATGTATATATATTCAATATTATATTGTTAAGAAACGTCATGTATATGTTAAGGTTGTTTATATTGCATTGCAATTAATTGATACAGAATAGTCTGTTACGATAATTTCAAAGAAGTAAATAATAAAAAACTGATATGATATATTTATAATATGGTACGAAAGTAATAAAGTACTAATTTGTGGAATGTAATGATAGTATGCAATGTAAAAAATATTGTATAATAAAAAAGGTAAAACGTTTATGAACATTATTTTTGAGTATGCGTAATTACATAAGAAAAAGCACACTAACAAAGGGTAGGCACGGATGTTGCAATCGCTTTTGCAACGACACCCTATGGGGGTCGTAGTACTGCAAAACCATTTTGGCTTTTTCAGAATGGGTGTTTGTTTTCGATGTACAATAAAAGTATCTAGCAAGGTTCGTTGAATACATTGGTAGAGTATTGTTGGAAATTCTGCTTATATTTTTCTCCTAACACAGTATTTTCCTTTGCCTTCTCCAAACCTTAACTTTTTCTTTTCCACCAGGTCTCTGTCCGTCAAGAACTCATAAATTTCCCACCGCCAAAAATCTTTCCCCACCCCAACCGACCTCGCTCACGGTCGCCTACGACCGATTCAACAGATCATTCCGGGCAGTCAACCGAGCTTCTTCATGTACATTTTAATGTTAGAAATCTAGAGTAAGGAGTAAGAGTGTTTAATAAATAATTTGTTAAAATTATTTCCTTTTAACTTCTATCTGGTTCTCCAACACAAATTTGGTGTCATAAGTGGGATATAGATGGGCACTTGCGTTAGCAGTGGCATTTTTAAATACGCAGATTCAACCCTGTGCGTGAGTGGCAATTTTAATTGCGAAGCTGATTAGATTATCCGAGGAAGTCCTCAAACAAGAAGAAGCAGCACGGTAAGTACCTGAATTCTAGTATTCTTTCAATATCAAATATTTGCAAGGTCAATATTCAATCTCTATCCTAATCATTTGAATCAAAAGATCTAATCCTGTTGTTTGATAAGTTGTTCTTAAGAATTCAATTGCAAAATGTCGCCTCCGACAACGTCTTCAGTGCAAGAAACGGAAAAACTCAGTTTAGAGTTCTTGGTTCGTCTAATTCCGGATAATTTTGACGGTGATAGATTAAAACTTCGGAGTTTCATTAAACAGACTGATGCCGTGTTTGAATTAGCCAAACCAGAGCAACACGCAGCGTTGCTATTATTCGTAAAAAGCCCCATCGTTGGTAAAGCCAGAGAACAAGTTGACGTTCATTGTAATTTAACCACTTGGGACGAAATATCGGGGTTATTAATGCGTTTATATCAAGATAAGAAATCAATTGATCAGATGTTTGAGGAATTGAGCAGCATCCGGCAGGAGCGTAACGAGAACGTCTCCCAATTTTATCAAAGGCTAGAAGATCTGTCTTCAAAAATTTTAGGAACGGTACATGTAAACAGTTCAAACGATAACACTTTAAGAGGGCGTTTAGCAATGATAGAAGAACTAACTTTGAATAGATTCATATACCATAGCCACCCTTCTATTTCACAAATTCTAAGATATCGACAATTCGACAAGATCAATGATGCTCTTACAGCCGCGGTTGCAGAAGAAAAAGCTCTCAGATTACAATACGATAATTCACAAACTCGCAGTTGTAGAATTTGTTTAAAGAGCAATCACACCACTAGAGATTGTTACCAAAATAAAAGTCGTAATAGTTCATTTCAAGCTCCACGTGCAGTCAATTATAGCAATCCTATTAGACCAGCAAATTCACAAGGTTACTATGAATCTAATGAACAATTTCGGAATACATCAGGGCCAGTTAATTATTCTAATCAACCCGTAAGATATCAACAAACACCTCGAAACAATCAAGTTCCAAATACTGCCATTAAACAATGTAATTATTGCAAAAATTTCGGTCACCTTATAAATGAATGTCGAAAAAGGCAATACAATAATAATCTTCGACGTCAGGGCTCATCGTCAACTGCTACTAACACTCCTGTTGTAAATAATAGGAATGTCCATTTTCAAAATCAGGATTTTCACAAGGTTCATCACGAGAACAATCCGCTCCCATGTACATTCTAATCCGAACCGACACATGTTCCAACGGTGGATCAAATCACTCAGGAATTCAACAATTTCCTCTGTTGAAGAATAACAATACGTCCTACGAGGGAGATTTAGTTTATGTTTTATTCGACTCCAATTCTTCAAAGTCTGAAGATAAAATTCTAAAATTTTTAATTGATTCTGGCGCTTCGGTCTATCTCATAAAAGCATCTAGCATTGAAGGGTTCAAAATTAAAAACTCAACAATTCTTTCATTAAACGGTATTTCACTTAATTCACCTATCAGCACTCTAGGAGAAACGGAAATAAAACTCAGAATTCATAATAAGGAAATTGACGTAAAATTCCAAGTGCTTTCAACAAATACTAACATACCGTTCGATGGTTCAATCGGTACTGATTTTTAATCAGTATTCTAATCTAACTATTTCAATTTCCCCAATTCCATTTCCTGTACCGATTTATCTGAACGTTACACAACCTTCTACTTCGTTTATCTTATTAAAGCCTAGATCAGAAATAGTTGTCAAGCTAAATGTCTCAAATCCTTTAAAATTAACAGAAGGAATTATTGCATCACAAGAATTAGACGATGGATCGGTATTAATTCCTAATGCAATTTTAAAGGTTGAAGGTCAGAATACTTGCATTATCACGGTCATAAGTACCTCATCCGAACTAAAACAAATTCCAATCCCTCAACTCTCACTTGAGCGAATGTCTAAAACAAGCTCGAATTTTTAAATTAGCCCCAGGTCAAGGAAATAATCAATTGGAACAAAGATTAAAAGTATTGCATGAAAAACTCAACCTTGATCATTTAAATCCTGAGAAGCGCGATTCCATTGAAAATTTATGCAGAGAATTTAATGACATTTTTCATTTACCTACGGATTTGTTGACTTGTACAAACACAATGTCTCACAATATTGTAACTAGCGACGAACAACCAATTCACGTAAAATCTTATTGATATCCAGATATTCATAAAAATGAAGTCAGCAAGCAAATCGAAACAATGCTACAACAGGGTATAATTAAACCGTCTGTTAGCCCCTGGTCTAGCCCCTTATGGGTTGTCCCCAAGAAAGCGGACGCCGCAGGTAATCGTAAATGACGTATCGTTATTGACTAGAGAAAGCTAAATGAAAAGACAGTGGGAGACGCTTACCCGCTTGCAAATATTGAAGACATCCTCGACCAGTTGAGCCATGCCCAGTATTTTACAATTTTAGACCTAGCTAGCGGTTTTCACCAGATCCCAATGGATCCTCTCGACAGTCCTAAAACTGCTTTTACAACACCCCAGGGTCAGTTCGAATTTACTAGAATGCCATTTGGGCTTAAAAACGGGCCTGCACGATTTCAGCGTTTAATGAATGTAGTTTTAACGGGATTAATAGGAACGCAATGTTTTGTTTATTTTGACGATATTGTTGTGTATGCCGCAGAGTTACAAGATCATAACCGAAAACTTAAAAACATATTTTCCAAACTTCGTGAGAACAATCTTAAATTACAACCGGACAAATGTAACTTTCTGCAACACTCGTGCGAATTTTTAGGTCATGTAATTACGGATAAAGGCATTCAACCGAATCCAAGAAAGGTAGACGCAATCGCAAACATGCCGCGACTTCAAAATCAAAAGCATATAAAAATGTTTTTAGGAATGACCGGGTATTATAGAAAATTTATTCCAAATTATTCTACTATCGCTAAACCTCCAACACAATTATTAAGGAAGGATATAAGTTTTGTGTGGTCAAACGAACAGGAAGAAGCATTTCAAACTTTAAAAAATAAATTAATAGAAAAACCCATTTTGCAATATCCAAAATTCAAGGAACCTTTCGTTTTAACTACCGATGCATCAAATGTAGGAATCGGTGCTGTATTATTCCAAGTCAACGAAGGTCGTGATTTACCGGTTTCATACTATTCAAGATCCCGAAGAAACTATTCGACAATAGAAAAGGAGTTATTGGCGATCGTAAATTCCGTGGAACATTTCCGTCCTTATTTGTATGGTCGAAAGTTTAAAATTTTTACCAACCATCGACCCTTACAATGGTTATTCAGTTGTAAAAATCCAACTTCTAAGTTAGTTCGATGGCGATTAAGACTAAGTGAATATGAATATGACATTAAATACAAGCCAGGTCGTGTAAATTCCAATGCAGATAGTCTCCCTAGACTCGGTTCAAAAAATAATCAAGGTCAAGAATTCGTAAATTTAGTTACTACGTTAACTTATCAGGACTTCATTAAATTTCATTACACGAATCAAAACATAATAATTTACGAAAAAGAAAATGGCCCCTTAGTCAAAATAACGGATCCTATCGTATTAATATGGTCACAAGACTTACAAGGGACCATACCGAAGTGTAAATGATCAATCTTGATGAAACTTG
>NC_071982.1:8975414-9028347 GCF_026283585.1 Hylaeus volcanicus
TGGGACACCCTGTATTGTTGCAAATGGGATTATCAGGAATACATGTGCAAATACATGTGAAAGGATTGATTGCGTTTGGTAAATTCCTTGTCGAGCTACACCAGAACATAGCAATTTTGCACCAACAATGATTTCAAACAATGAAAGTGTCCATAAATTTTTGTAAATGGGAACATCACGAATTCATCTATTATGAAATGCGGAAGGTTCCATCGCGCTCGGTAATTTCCTCACCGAGTTACATCATATAATAGGAATTTTGCGATAACAATAGTTATAAACAATACAGAAATTCATAAATTTTTGCATCTGTGATCATTGCGAAAACCTCTCTGCCAGCAAAATGTAAGGGGTTTCACCGATTTCATCGGTTTCAGGCCAAACATACGTGAAATAGTACGCTTTTTGTGATAAAAAGTGATATAAAGTGGTAAAAAATAAGACAAAGACAAATGTTTTTCTATGGGACCAAATGACAAATGCTCTTCCAGATGCAAGAAGTTTCAATCTGATTGGTCCATCCGTCTCGGAGTAAGAAGCAAGACAAAATTTTCCTGTTTAAAAAAAAAACGGGTAAAAAATGACAAATCACAAAATGTTTCTTTTACGCGACCAACTGGAAGAAATATTCGACAAGATGCAAGATGCAAGATGCATTTCACTCCGATTCATCAAGTCATCTCGACGTAATCGGCAAGCATACCTAAAGATCACGGTTTTTTGGTAAAATGACGGGTAAAAAATGACAAATTGCAAAAAGTCGTGATAATGGGACCACGGGGGGGCATGCTCTACAAGATGCAATAGGATTCATTCCGATTGGTCAAGCCATCTTGGCGTAATCGGTGAACAGACACTTAAAAAAAAAAAAAGAAAAAAAATACATGTTGAATTGAGTAACCTCCTTCTTTTCGAAGTCGGTTAAAAATATCATTTCTTTTTTCTTATAGAAATGCCAATTAACACCCCGCCTCTATTTAATGACGTTCCTGAGGATATCGAGGAGTTTGACTTCGATGGGGTGCTCCCAGAGGAGCACCCAGACACGTATCAATACCTGTTGGAACTGGGGTGCATGCGGGAGCTCCGGTCATCATACATCATCCCAGAAGCGGACGACCCGTTTCGTCGACGGGTTTGTTTATTTTGTTGGTGGGAGCTCCCGCTGGAGGCGAGGGTGCTTTATTTACCATCCGGGGCGCATCTGGCGTTTCCGCGGTTGCGGTTTATAAACTTCAGGAATTGCGCACGATGCCACTGCCAACTCTACACGTGCGCGCCTGCGGTACGGTGCTCCCGCGACATTTTGTATTTACTCCAATGAACCACTTTGCATCAAGACGGGGACAACCCGTTGACATCGAATAGTTTTATTTTATTTTATTTTATTTTATTTTATTTTCATATTTTTATAATAAAAAGAATATTTGCGAACGTATGTTTGTGGAAATCAATGCCCACCTCCCCTATCTCCAATATTCTCATCGCCAACGAATGATGTCACCTCTACCGTTTCTTTAATATCTAGTTCTTGACAAATTGTACCGCGCAAATAAAAGATTTGCTGCCGGATTGTAATTTGAAAACTTTGCGTTTTTGGATCTTCTGCTCGAGGCCATCGTCGCGAGACGTTCCTACCGATGGCTGCGTCAAAGATTGTAATGTAATATTGTATGTTGGACGGGGCATGAGTGCGAGGAAGAAAATACTCGGGCGCGAGAGAGAGGGAACCTGCGAGGCCCGCAACGACCCCCCCACTCCTACGCGCGAAGGGGACGGTTTCCCCTACCCTTACGCGCTTATTTCGTTACATGTAAATTTGCGTTTTTCTTTCTTACCGATCACTGATAATTACCGACCGGTGGTGTCCTCCCTCTACCTTAACGACCGTAGGTAATAATTACCGGACCCCCCCACCACCACCACCACTCGAGCCCCCTCGCCCTCGGTTCCCCCTCCCCACACCTCCCCTCGCCCGCGATCCCCCCCCCCCTCCCCGCTCCCTGCTCGGAGCCCCATGGCTTAGAACCCGCCTACCTTTACTACTACAGTCACAGCAAAACCCAAGTCAGCGGCTCGAAAGCAATCAATGTAAACTATTAATTATTACCATCTCGCCGAAAACATTGTGGGCGCACTCTCTCTCTACGGGGGGGGGGGGGGGGGGGGGGGGTGTTGTGCCCTGACACCCGATTATTGCAACATATGATCGACCATCGCTAATCGAGTAACGACCCGATTATGCCCGGTCAAGAATGTCCGAAATCAGCGACATACTTTGACGCGAGGACTGCAAGCTTGCAGCACTCACGCCTAGCAACATGACCATATATGGTCATGCCAATTGCCAATAAAGACTATAAAAACAATAACACCTTGTAAAAGACAGTTCTGAGCACATTTTGAATAAAGTCATTGTTGAGAGTACATCGCTAGAGTTACGACTTCGACTCATCATCGAACACCGGTGAATTCCAATTCTTTAAACGCTCCGAAACCCACGATATCCCAAAACTCTTTAAAAAACGCCTGAGGGCATAACAAAATCGGCTCTTTCAAGTGGTTCCAACCGTTCGTCGTCGCACTTAGCAACCTTTTGCTCGCTAGTAGTAACGTGTTTTCGAACAAAATCCGGCGGGCGTGGACAATTTATTGCTCGAGCACGAGCATCACATAGATGGGACCTCACCTTAAGATTCTCGAGAATTCGGAAGTCACGTGACTCGACCCATGTTGCCGAACGTGGGGATTAGAACAGGGGAGTCTTGCGAAAACCACGGAATGAGTCGGGCGTGTTCTGAAAGCGTTACGAAATAAATATATATCCATAATCTAAAGACTTACAGCTAATTGTTTTAAAATAATTTTCGCGTGTGTTGTGCTTCTCTTTTCAACAAGTTTTCCGAGCAAATCACAACTTATTTTAAGAAGGAAGGAAGCCTAAAAGTAATTTGAAGAGTGGTTACCATTCGAACCGTTCAAATTACGATTAACAATATACAGGGTGCGGCAGAAAATTTGACCTCTAAGTTGTATTCGTCCTAGCACGAAAGTACTTCAAGTTTGGAATTTTTTCACGTTTGTGTTCGATTCTCGATTTAAAAAGGTTCGTAAATGTATTTTTTTCAGAATTTTCCAACTTGTTTAAGATGTTCGTTTCTCTTACTGAGCGGCATGCATGCAATAGCGGTGGCTCGCGCTCGCACCACCGCGCCACCTCGTGGCTCGCGCTCGCGCCACCGCGCCGCCTCGTGGCGAGAAACAGAAATAGCAGCGCGGGCGTGAATGTGTTAACTGTACTTTTCTGAAATGGCTAGCAAAAGTGAACAAATTTTAACGTTGCATCAGCTGGGAAATCGCTACTGCGACATTGCGCGAACGCTTGGTATCGACAAGTCAAATGTTAGACGGACCATCAAGCGGTTTGAGGAGCTCGGTCACACTCGCCGCCGTTCGGGAAGCGGCAGAAAGCGCACCATCAGAACCGCTAAGAACCGGAAGCTCATCCGAGACCGCGTCAATCGAAATTCGAGAGTCTCGATGAGAAAAATCGCGCGTGAATGTAGAATCAGCGACAGATCCGTCCGCCGAATGACAAAAGAGGACCTCAACTTGAAGCCTTACAAGCTCCAAAAAGTGCAGTTCCTCACCGCCGAGAACAAGAGAGTACGGTTCCAGAGATGCGGACGACTCCTTCACCGGCATGCACCACTGGACTGGGACCGCATCCTGTTCACAGACGAGAAGCTGTTCACCATTGAGCAGGCGCACAGTCGCTAAAACAACAGGGTCTGGTCTGCGGAGAATCCCGGCACGTCGGCCATCGTCGAACACCGCCAGAATCCACAGTCGGTCATGGTCTGGGGCGGAATTTGCGCCAGCGGCAAGACACCCCTGATTTTCCTTAACCAGGGGGTTAAACTCAACAAGGAAGAGTATCGGCTGCAAGTTTTGGAGAAGGTACAACCGTGGGCCCAGAACCACTTCGGTGGCCATCGTTGAACGTTTCAACAGGACTTCGCGCCATCCCACAGAGCAAAATCAACTCAAGACTGGTGCAAGAACCATTTCTCGGACTTCATAACATCAGCGGAATAGCCGCCCTACTCGCCGGACTTGAACCCGATGGACTATAGCATCTGGTCCATTTTGGAGGCTAGGGCCTGTGCTAAACCGCACAAAAATTTGGCAGCACTGAAGCAAGCGTTGGGCCGAGAATGGGCTCGAATCTCGCCGGATGAGGTGCGCGCTGCGGCTAAAAGTTTTCGAAAACTTTTGACGCTCTGTACAAAAGCCCAAGGAGGCCACTTCGAAATCAATTAAGTATGGTATAGTCAGGGGTATTGTTTATAAACCCCGGGTGTTCAAATTTGTCTTTGTTAAAAAATAAACTTTTTATGCTATTTTATTAAGAGGTCAAATTTTCTGCCGCACCCTGTAAAAGAAAATTAGTGGTGAGTTGTTTCCTCTAATACAGTGTTACATCCGACCCTGCCGAATGGTGTCCCTTTTCATCGACCTCGCATTGCGCATAGCGAGATCGATAAACTCTTAAGAATGCGCTCGATAAACGATGCAGAAATCGTTCCTCGGGAACGGAATAATGCGAACTGCAAGTCAGCAAACGGGCGTCAGCGATGTTAGGCCGTTGCGTCCGAATCACCCATCGAACTTGCGACTTGCTCCAGATTCGGAAATGTGGAAATTAAGATTTCGAAATCACGGATTGCGCCAGGCGAGGATCTGGGGCTATATAAACCCGTGGTCACGGCCACGGAGAGCTCATTGTGTATTATTATTTTGAGAGTTATTATTCTGTAATCGCGGACGGGTTAATCTCTCGCGTTAGTCTCATTTAGGTATCGTGTATCGTATCTCCAGCTAAGTAAAGAGTTCGCGTAAGTGAGAACATACGCACTAAAGATAGTGTCACCGCCGAAGGTCCGAGATTAATTATTCGCCAATTATTAAAGTCCCGTGTCGTGAGTGTTACACAGCCGAGCCCGGGACAAACCTGACAACGCCGCCGATAGCATAAGATCAACGATTGGTATTGTTAAAATCCCTTTTCAATTGTAGAATTTATATTCTCGTTTGTATGTAATCCCAAATTCAGTTTTTGTTTAATAATTATATTTGTTAATGTTTAAAACTTAGTAACGATCATTATAGAATCCTAGAATTCCTTCTTTTCCTAGTAAAGTACAGATAAGGTGAGCTTTAGCTCTTTAACTGAAGATAAGAATCTCTAAAAGAAAGTCCCAAACATAGTTGAGACGTAACAACAATATATATATTATATGTGAACACTCTGATTGTGATCACTGGGATATCAATAAATGAAATATTTCATTTCCGGGGTAACCCTCAATTGGTATCCTAGGATAACCTTTATATTTGATACTGATTTTGTTTTATACTGTATACAGGGTGTTAACAAATATGTGGGAGATTTTTTCAGGATCAAGTTTTTATACGAGTACAAATCGAAAAGTCCTTTACAATTTTGCAATCTGAGGCTTCGTTGGTGAGATATAAGTGATTGAAATTTACAGTTGTAACTTCCAACGCGGTCGCACATGGACGGCACTCACACACGAGAAAGACGCACCGATATATACTCACTAGCGTCATTCCGCCGACCAGCTGATTCGCAGTTGATTGTGAGTGTGCATCGGTGCGTCTTTCTCGTGTGTGAGTGCCGTCCATGTGCGACCGCGACTGTAAATTTCAACCGCTTATATCTCAACAACGAAGCCTCAGATTGCAAAATTGTAAAGGACTTTTCGATTCGTACTCGTATAAAAACTTGATCCTGAAAAAATGTCCCACATATTTGTTAACACCCTGTATACAAATATACATATACACTAATACGCAAAACTTAGCGGACAAACTTTTAAACGGTTCGAAAACATGTAAGTTTTCAACCGATTGGAATGAAACTCCGTAAGGCATAGTTTTGAAGTGCCCTCTGGGCATGTATAAAGTTACATGGGCGAAGGTTGATGTGAAGGGGTTAATTCACCCCCTTAAAGGGGGGCGTCAAAAAACGTCACTTCTACAGTTGCCAGAGATGACGGAAGGGGTTGACAAAATTAAAAAAACATTTAGGATGACTCTGCTTGATGCCCTCTACAAAATGCACCCCTTGAAATCGCTCTCCGACAAACCCCCACCCCCTCTAAAATCCACAATTTTTGGACGATGGTCTCGATTTTGGACTCAATGCATTCTCTGGGCTCCCCTGATCCAGAAAATGCACCATGTTTGTTCTCGATACGTAAGGGTTGGAACGTTGTCACGTTGCATGGATTACATGTCCAACAGTCCAGGGCATCGGGACGACACAGTTTTGATGTCTTTTTCCTTCATCAATGGCAATAACATACGAAAATGTCGACTTTTTTTAAAAACTCGCTTCCAACTTCGGCCCATCTGCAGGATGAACGAGCAACCCCACGTCAACGCCGTTCATAGTATCTGATGGGCGAATGCTTTATTAACAGGTACCCAAAAATTCAGATTTTTTCAATCACGCTTTTGTTGTCAAATCGGAACAGATTTGAAAGAGTAGTAAGTGAGCCGGCATTCAGAAGCGGAGCGTGGGCCTGCACCCGTACGTGGTCAGACCAGACCGGACCCCAATTTAACGTAGGCTGACCACGTACGGCTGCAGGCACTCGCTCCACTTCTGAATGCCGGCTCACTTACTACTCTTTCAAATCTACTCCGATTTGACAACAAAAGCGTGATTAAAAAAATCTGAATTTTTGGGTACCTGTTAATAAAGCATTCGCCCATCAGATACTATGAACGGCGTTGACGTGGGGTTACGATCCTTCGTTTACGATCCTTCGACTCATCATCGAACATTGGTGAATTCCAATTCTTTAAGGGCGGAGGGTCAAGTAAAATTCAAAATTTTGACCTGTTTTTTTTTTGTTTGAAAATTAATTTACCATCTGGAGAATGTGCCCCGACCATTTCAGCTAAAACTTCGAAGTCTAAGTGTACCTACAAAGTCATTAAAGTGATGCCCTCCGAACGGTACACGAAGGACTATTTTTAGATCCGGAAACTTTAAACGCATTTTTCTCAAAACACAAAATTTCGCGTGCCGTGCAATGTAGCTTAAAGGTTTCTCAGCCGATTGCTATGAAACTTGGCACAAAATATTCCTTAAACTATTCTCCTTTGCATCAACCTAAAGGTTTTTATAAAAATTGAAATAAACAATGTTTTTAATAATTTTTTTTATAACAAGATTTTTTTAAATTAAAAATTTTTTTCTTTTAATCTAGGTTGATGCAAAGCGGATTACTATATTTTAACGAAAAATTGGTGGATTTTTGATTTCAAATAATTAGAGTGTTATAAAAAAAATTATGTAGATTATCTAGATGCTACACAATATCAAGTAATTAGTTGTAAATAAATATATATTACGCACTCTTCAAAAATAATTCGCGAAAAAGCGGTTGTTTACTTGATCCTCCCCCCTTAAACGCTCTGAAACCCACGATATCCCAAATTCCTTAAAAATCGCCCGAGGACACAACAATTTGGTGGCAGCGGTGGGATTTTGGTACTCAATGTGGGAGGATACCTGGGAGGATGGTGACATCTTCCAGCTTCGACGTTTGTTTGGGGACAAACCCTACAGGGGTAGTATTAACGTTCTTGCGATGTTGAGTGAGATTTATAAACTAGTTTTGTTTTACTAACTTTATGTTCTTCCTCTCTCTTTTTTTTTAGGACTTACCCCAACTACGTTACATAATTAATGTAACTAGTACTGTAGCTTTTCACTTCGTTTTTTAATAAATTGAATTGTGAAATTTATTTATACTATGTAAAACTGCATTACTATGTTTCTTATTCATACGGAAACTGGTCTCTTTCCTAAATCTGGCTTCAGACACATTTATATCGTAGACTCTACGCTTATTATAAAAAAAGACTGATGTATTTTTATTTTAAGCTCTATGTTAATTTGCAATTAAAGTATGGTTTGTATGTGTTATTTACAGATAATTGAAGCATAGGATGATGCGGTGTCCGCAACATAAATTTACTGGTATTTCTATTAATTTATGAATTGAATGAATAAATGTTTATGATTAATAAATTAATATCATATCAAATATATATATTCGCTTTCATTACTCCCTCTCCTTTTCTTTTCCTCTATTCAATTAAAAAAATAAGGAGTCTGTATATTAATCACAAAATTAAAATTCAGTTTTTCGTATTATTTCATATGGATTATTTTAGATTATACATATTAAAAATATTATAGATATGTAGGATTAATTTAAGCGACGGTGGTTTGATTGGTTTATTAGTTTATTCAAACAACTATATTTTAATTTCTTAACAACACGTTAACTCTTTAACTCTTCTTACTCTTTAACTCTTTCGTTCTTTTACTCTTTAACCTTCTGTTCTGTCTGGCTCTTTGTTCGATTCTCTATTTATATGGTTCAGCTAATTACATACATTCTCACACACAGGTATTCCGCGGTTATCGCACCTTACATTCTTTCTCACTCACTCTGTCGTTCTCACTCTCTCACACTCGCACTCTCGGTCAATGTCCTTTTTATTGTGTTTAGGCGACGGTCATTACTTCGGTCATCTGTGCCGATTTCGACAACGCTTTTTCATCGACAGCGCCTGCCGGTTCGCGAAACGTTCTTATCGAAGAGAGCAATGACCATTGTTTTTGTTTTAACGTTAGCTCTCCTACAGATATATTAACAAATAGTGGATCTCTTTTTTAATTTTCTCACTTTATCTCTAACATTTAAATTTCTTACAACAAAACGTTTTTCCATGCGTTGTGTGTATTTCTGAAAACTTAAAGGACTGAAACCAGTATTGCAATACAATGAATTGTGTGTTACAAGTAATGCATTTCTTATTTAATTTGTTCATTTTATCCTTAACATTTCAATTTCTTGCAATCATAAGCTGTTTCAGGCACCATGAACTCTACACAAAGTACGATATACATAGAATATAAAAATTATTTAAAGTCATTCACTATGCAAATTATCTTTGTAAAAATATGTGAAATCCCATAAAAAACTTCAAAAAAGTAAAAAAATTACGCCAAGTACATGAAAAAGTGAAGGACTCAAGGAGTTATCATAGAAAAATAAAAGATTCCCATAAAAAACTACAAGAAAATAGAAAAATATGTGAAATCGAAATGAGCTGCCATAGCTCTGTATACACTGTATCGATCACAACATTTTAAATATTTTTTTGAAATATGGAGAATAATTATTTTCAAGTTTATTAATTGACCAGCGTATTAGCTCGATTTTTAATGAAAAAAGTAAATTACCGATGTAGTTTAATATGTTTACTCGATTATGTCTAAACGAGACTAGAATCAATTTTCTTCTTAAAGTATCTTTAAAATGAAGAAACAAACCCCGTTTGTCTATTTTTGCCTATGAAGATATTAATAATATAATACTATATGTATTTTCATGTAGACAGTTACGGCGGAATACCCAGAATCAAAAAAAGCCATGCATGTGAATCTGTTGTAAAAAAAAATGTCTTGAATTATGTTCATGTGTTAATAACATTTTATAGTTAATAACAAATTGTTATTAAAAATAAATATATTTAATGCTAAAATTGAATCTGTACTACTTCATGAGCGAAATACATAAATTGTTGGACTATCTCGTACCAGTATTTCACGTCACATACAATGTGCTCGTTTTTACATTCAAATTACACAATAAAATCGTTTTCTTTAACAGTTTTTCTCTTTCTACATTTATAGTTTTTATTATCTTTAAGAATTCTTATTTTATTTTCCTTGCTAATTCAAGTTGTTTATAAAATTCAAAAAAAGGCTGATATTATACTCAAAAATAAAGTTTTATGTTAGTATACTTGGAATACTGATAATAAAAGAAAGTCACATTTGGAAACAATAATGGATTATATAAAAAGAGATAAGAATTACAACAAAATGCAACTATTACAAATAAAAAATGTCTCACTTGTTACGTATACAGAAACTCTCCGTTTTTAGAAGCTCGCGTTTATTAATCTTATTTTATCTACCCTCCTGGAATTTGGAGCTCGGTCTCACGGGAGTGCATCCTGCAGCTGCATCCTTTTTATATCACCTTTGACTCGCGTTGAGTGGGATAGTTTCTAATCTACCCTTTTCCCAGGGCACACAGCTGCCGACCTCAGAGCAACGAAAATCCTAACCGTCAAATTTCCTAATATGGAAATCACTGACGGTTCCCCACCAACATTTAGGGGTATATAAACCCATGATTTTCGTTGCTCGGGGGCTAGTACGAAAGAGTTACTCGTTAGAGACACGTTGATCGTCTGCAGAGTAGTACTCTAGTGAATCGGACTTCAGTTCCTTTCAATCATCGTTAACCTTATAGATCCGCGAAGACGGGTTTCATCTATTACAGCCATAAAAGTACTCTCGACCCCCGCATCGCCAGTGCGTCAACACCGCGCAACATTTAGGTAATTTTAACTTCATACACTAACCGCGACAACACGACACTAGACACTTGTAATTAGTATAGTTATTTTGAATATATACTCTTTGTATAAACTTAAAAGTCTGTAAGATTAATCATCAAACCTTTACTTTGAAACCACCAATCCTAGCCAGTGTAACGATCCCACAACATAATAACTTTACCGCTCGAGTTATTATTCTATTAAATTAACAAGTTGCGAGGCTTTATTAACGACGCGTAGTATTCATTATCTGGGAGATACCGATTCCTAGCAGCTACCTGACTTCGCGTCAGAGTCGTCTGCGTTTGTCTCCAATAACCAAGACAACCAAACACCTTACCCTACGGTTACCCTTCACTGGGAGATACCGATTCCTGCAGCTATCTGACTTCGCGTCAGACAATGATACACAATAAATAATCGTATTGATTCAATTCTCAAATCTATCCCACTCGCTAGGCTCACACGCGCGTCGCTATCGCCCTGGCTCGTAACAAACTAATAGTTTTATTTCCAAATATTCAAAATATTGGTCAAATGTTAATCGAACACGAGCACTCTTTGTAAGAAAGTACACACAGTTTATTGAAAGCGAAATTAAAATATCGTTTAAAATGATGCACACTAAACCTGCTATTACTACTCCCAATGCTAATGATAGTTCATTGTGAGGCAATATAGGGAATCGTGGTCGTGGTCGTCCACGCAAATGGTATGAAGATTGTGGGAGCAAGACCCAAAAAAGACGGTCACATGAGCTTCGTAACAAGTATAGTGAATATACAGGGTGTCCCAAAAATGTTGGAGGTCCTTGAAAAGGGTGGTTCGGGAAGTGATTTGAAACAACTTTTTCCTTAGCGAAAATATTGTCCGAGGCTTCGTTGAGGAGATATTAACGGAAAACACTGACCAATCAGAGCGCGAGTATGCCGATGGAGCGTTCGCGGTAGCGTATGAGCGCAGCCGCCTAGCACGTAGTCTTCGCTGCCGCGGGCGCTCCACCGGCATTCTCGCGCTCTGATCGGAACCCTCCCGAACCACCTCTTTCAATGTGTTACAACATTTTTGGGACACCCTGTATATGCACCCAACAATAAAAAACATTGTAAATATTTGCTACCGAACAATGAAGTAAATAACGAAACATTTGTAAATAAAATTTTGGCAATGTATATAGATTGAGGCCTATCAAGGAGGAAATATGAATTGCTTCGAATTTATAACAAATGCTTATTCGGAGATAAACTTTATCCACCTTATTCGAAGATTCAGGCTGCTAACAAAAAATGTTACCCTAAAAATATAACTGTAACTGAAAATGGTTTTGAAATTAAATTACAATCCCTGCTGAACCACACACAAGCCCAAATCGTGAAATCCCTACCAAATCAAGTTTTTCTCGATATAAGCACTGAAGAGTTAACATTACATGGAAAGTGGGGAATGGATAGTGCTTCTGGCCAACAAAATTTTAAACAAAAGTGGTCAACGAATAATGACGATGATATAAATTTATGTCTGACAGTACAGTGGTTATAATATGCTATGTGCCGTTAAAATTGACAGATAGTCACGATAGTAGTCATGTTTTATGGAGAAACGAGAGACCATCGTCTGTAAGATTCTGCAGACCACTGAAATTTAAATTTGCCAAAGAAACACCGTCCAACACTTTAGACAATTACAATTTCTATATGGATGAAATTAAAAATTTGCAGCCTTCAGTGGAAAATAAATTCGGTAAATTCTTTAAAGTCGCTCACACTTCATATTGTACGATTCAGATTGATGGTAAAGTGTGTAACGTGTTGACAGACCAGAAATCCACAACATCCTGTAATATTTGTCGAGTAAGTCCAAAATATGTAAATGATTTACAGTATATACAGGAACTACAAATTAACGAAGAACATTATAAATTTGGTTTATCCACCCTTCGTTGCTGGATACGATTTATGGAGTGTTTATTACACATTTCGTATAACTAAGATTTTGAAAAGGGTTGTGCTAAAGCAAATAATAAAACAATACTGTTAAAATAATGTTACAATAACCGAAGCGAAAACATTAAACAAGTGGGTCGATATAAATGATGACGTTTGTCACGGAAAGTCCGGCGGGTGGACTTTCGCGAACGGGGATGCCGACTCAGTCGGTCGCTAGAGTTGCGATTGCTAGGCGGGCGCGGAACTTAGTCTAGTTATACATACACACACCCGAAGCGGTATGCACAAAAAAAAACACAAAAAAACCTTTTCTTAGTCTGATACCTTGTCGCGGTGAAAAGGCTTATAATTGCATACATTTTAAAATGTAATTAAAATATTAAACCAAATCCAGCCACTGTTTAATTCAAAGATAATGTTCAATATTAACAATCCAGAAATCACCACTCAAACAAAAACACACATTGGACTAACAATATTCAAATACTTTCATTCAGTATTCAATAAGTTATTTATTTTTGTCCACATCTTCCGGAATTGGCCAGGTTGGATCAGTTATTTTGCATTCCACAATTCTGAATGCAAATTCAAAATCAGTATCTCCAATAAGTCATGCAGATTAATTTTCCAAAAAATTCATTTAGTTTTGATTTTTCGGTCCGCCATATTGAATCGGCCATTTCGAATGTCATCATTTTTATTCAAAATTTAGAATCTACGTCCAAAACAACCTAAAGATACCAACAAAGAAATTTTTCAAAGATATAAATGATACCATTGATAATGCTGAGGCGTTGCTCAGTAAATATAATTTAACACCAGATTCCAACTCATAAAAATCCAATGATTACAAGTGTGAGTTTCTTTTATATACTAATGAAAAATTGTCTGAAGTATCATGTCTTCTATAATTGAAAACTGTTAAAATATGTTTGTATTATGTTTACTTAATTATTTTTGTACTTATGCGGTTAACTGCATTGCTTTATGCATATTTTGTTTTTCCTGACTTGTAACTAACCTTAGAGTATGTCCATCTGCTAATGATGGCAACATGTGTATTTCCAATGTCTACATTTATCTAGGGACGCTGTAGCGTCTCGACGCCAAGTACATGAAAAAATAGCCTCCCCGTATACCGTATATATATGCCTGGCGCTGACGCTACCGCGTATCTTTACAGGAGAGCAGCTCCATTCCAACCTAATCTGAAACTTCTGTCATTAATATCTCGTCACGCCTGCTGTATTTCCTAAATCTAAAAGCATTTTTCTTATGTAAATCGCACATAAGCTTTCGAATAAAACCAAAATCAATAAAATCGGTCCACGAACAACATATTTAGAAATCGTAATACCATGTCATGATTTTTCCAGAAACGGTAGGCAGTAGGCAGTCTTGTTGTTCTTATTCTGGTTCTTCAAGGAATTTTTCGTCAACCCTTAGCCAGTAGGAGCTAAGGCCGTTCGTCGATTCGTCGACTCTCGGAATCAGTCGGCAGGGCTCGTCTGCCGAAATTGTAATATGGCTGCCGCTCACGCCGCTCATTCATTTCTAACCTGTATAACCTGTCAGTTTGTATTTGTGACATTTGGACGCCGCAAATTGAATAATTAATAATAAGTCTCAGTTTGTGGCTGTTACGCTATTTAGCTTCTTCATTTCACCGCCAAAGTGCGGAGCAATCACTTTACATGAATTGTCATTAGGGTCTGAACGTTCAGCACTGTTGAACGCAGCATGTTAGCTGCGCATAGTTGAAAAGCACCGAATTTTTCATTGTGTTACACAGTGTCGCCATTGCACTTTGCTAGAAAGCACCTTCATGTACTGGCAACTCATTTCGATTTCACTTCTTTTTCTACTTTCTTGTAGTTTTTTATGGGGATCTTCTATTTTTTTGTGATTACTCCTTAAGTCCTCCACTTTTTCCTGTACTTGGTGTACTTTTTTTACTTTTTTGAAATTTTTAGGGGTTTCTTTTATATGTCGAATCCGCAAATTGGTCGTAGGTAAAGAAGAATATAATGGAGCGTAACCGCCATCTACCGGCGTTATACAGAGTCCAGGAGTGAGGTGAAACAAGCACGATAGAGAAATGGTGAACAGTGTTATGTTTTTAACCGACTTCGAAAAGGAGGAGGTTACTCAATTCGACTTTTTTTTTTATGTCTGTTCACCGATTACGCCGAGATGGCTTGACCAATCGGAATGAATCCTCTTGCATCTTGTAGAGCATGCCCCCCCCCCCCCCGGTGGTCCCATTGTCACGACTTTTTGCGATTTGTCATTTTTTACCCATCTTTTTACCAAAAAACCGTGATTTTTAGGTATGCTTGCCGATTACGTCGAGATGGCTTGAGGAATCGGAGTGAAACCTCTTGCATCTTGTCGAATATTTCTTCCAGTTGGTCGCGTAAAAGAAACATTTTGTGAGTTGTCATTTTTTAGCCGTTTTCTTTTCAAAAACAGAAAAATTTTGTCTTGCTTCTTACTCCGAGACAGATGGACCAATCAGATTGAAACTTCTTGCATCTAGAAGAGCATTTGCCATTTGGTCCCATAACAAAACATTTGTCCTTGTCTTATTTTTTACCACTTTATATCACTTTTTATCGCAAAGAGCGTACTATTTCACGTATGTTTGGCCTGAAATCGACGAAATCCCTTACATTTTGCTGCCGTACAGGTTTTCGCGATGATCACATTTCGAAAAACTTATGAATTTTTTAATTGTTTATAACTATTGCTATTGCAAAATTCCTTTTCTTTGCTGAAACTCGGCACGGAATTAACCGATCGAGATGGAATTTTCCGCATTTTATGATAGATGAATTCGTGATGTTCCCATTTACAAAAATGTATGGACACTTCCATTGTTTGAAATCATTGTTGGTGCAAAATTGCTATGCTCTGGTGTAGCTCAATAAGGAATTTACCAAACGCAATCAATCCTTTCACATGTATTCCTGATAATCCCATTTGCAACAATACAGGGTGTCCCAAAAATGTTGGATGTTCTTGAATGGGGTGTTTTGGGGGGGTGATTTGAAACAATTTATCCTTAGCGAGAATGGTGTTCGAGGCTTCGTTAACGAGATTTTGACAGAAACCTCCGACCAATCAGAGCGCGAGTATGCTGGTGGAGCGCCTGCGGTAGCGTAGGCTTCGCAGGCGCAGCACCGGCATACTCGCGCTCTGATTGGTCAGGGGTTTTTGTTTCTGGAATATCTCCTTAACGAAGCCTGGAACATCATTCTCGCTAAGGAAAAAATGTTTCAAATCGCCCCACCCCCCGGAACCACCCTTTTCAAGGACCTCCAACGTTTTTGGGTCATCCTGTATATTGCTCATAACTATTGTTATTGCATGAAATCTATTGATTATAGATTGCCACTAAAAAGAGTGAAATAAAATAATTTTTTGCAATAAAATAATTTTTTGAAATAAAATTTAACCAACTTCGAAAAAGGTGCAGTGAAAAGCATGAAATAATTTCTAGTTAATGTATATGAATACGCACTAGCTCTAGATATAATTGCTTAAAAGTATGGGAAAATGCAGTGAAAAGCATGAAATAATTTCTAGTTAATGTATATGAATACGCACTAGCTCTAAATATAATTGCTTAAAAGTATGGGAAAATGCAGTGAAAAGTGTAAAATAATTTCTATTTAAACTTCATTGTTATTCACCGTCGTTTGATGAATTTGGTTAAATTATTCAATACATTATATTAAATGCAATGCACATTTTTCGGAGGCGGCGCTTAATGTAAAATTATTGTCCTAGCGAATTATCGAGGACTGTCTGGATTCCAAAAAGATCGATATACATACATCAACACGATTCGCCTGTCTCTCTCTCTCTCTCTCTTCTGTCTCTCTGACAATGTTGGCCACCACGGAGAGCGACGTGGTGCGGAGAGACGTAACCGCCTGGAAATTTTTGCGTCCAAATTGTTCTCCGAAGATGGGAATACATAGAGCGTCACCGCTGACATATGTCACGTAATCGTCATCGACGCGTGCGAGAAATATGTTACAAAGCTTCGTGCTTCGTCTGTTTCGAACTGCGAGACTTCTTGACTTTCTTGTGATTCACCAGTTTCACATAAAAATCTTTGTTTCCTTTAGACATCGGTATTTACTTCGTCTGCGAACTGGGAAATTTCTTACGTTAATTCTGTCAACTCGACAAAATTCTATTCGAGCAAAGATACCGAACAACTACCTACAGACAAAAGTACCAAATTTGGTTTAACTATCTGTCGAAGGAACAAAAAATATGAACTGTAATTATTGCTATTATACGTATTCATATTCATACAGTATTTCCATGTGGAGAGTTTTTACATTAGCAGTAATCAATTCTGCCGCCCCTCCCCTACAAAAAAGCCCCAAATCTACTCAAACTATATTTCCGTGTACATACTATATACATTAACTATTAATTCCACATAGACAATAAACACGTATATATTGACAGCATTCAATATAGCTGCCTCTACCAAAAGCTAACCCAAACCGGAATTAAACATTTTTTACATCTGCGCCGCCTCCGAAAAATGTGCATTGCATTTAATATAATGTATTGAATAATTTAACCAAATTCATCAAACGACGGTGAATAACAATGAAGTTTAACTAGAAATTATTTCATGCTTTTCACTGCATTTTCCCATACTTTTAAGCAATTATATCTAGAGCTAGTGCGTATTCATATAAATTAACTAGAAATTATTTCATGCTTTTCTGAACCACTGAAGTACTGCACCTTTTTCGAAGTCGGTTAAATTTTTTTCCAAAAAAGTATTTTATTAGATATGGTGGTGCTCGCTAGGCCTCCTGGGAACTGTTCCGCGAAAATTCATTTTTATTTAATTTATTAATATGACGGAGTCAGATCCAAACCCAATTCATCCACAAATCAACCAGCTTGATTCGATACATATAATTATTATATATTTTATTTCTTCCTTTTTCACTTTAATAAATGAGTATAATAAAAGTTCAGTTTATTTTCTTTAATTCTAACAATAACTCCAGATTATTATGTACTATATTTTCCCTCATTTAAACTTCATTTATTTAGTTAATCCAACAGCTTACTTGGATAAATCTGATACGTATGATTCTTTAGAATCGGATTAGAAAAAACAGTCACAAAGAAAATAAAACAAGTGCAACGAAAAATAATCGAAGAAAAAAAAAACGCGAAAAAATCGCTCCCGCCGTTAAGGGGGTATCCTGAATTAGGAGGTCTAAAAAAGCGGTTTTTCGTGAATTTTTTAGGATGGAAAAAAATAATTAACTCTATCGAACTTTTTATCCTATTTTCATACATATTTGAGTAGTCTGTACAAATTTTTTCAACAAGAAATATTCAAATTAAGTCGACTGTGACGCACATTTGTAGTGCACCTCACAAATAAAACCTCCTAGTGGTGGGAAAGATGCAGTTCGTAATTTTGGTTTGACACAAAAAAACCAAAATAAATTTTCATTTTCATCCATTTTTCTTCTATGTGAAGTAAAAAATTCATACAAAAAAGAATTTTAAACAACTTTTTTAGCAAGTTGAAGTGATTTTTTTCACCCAAAGAACTCGTTCTTTTTTTCAAACTTGCAGTAATTTCACATTTCACCATTTTTGCGGGTTTTTCTTAGTTTTCTGAGTAAAAAAAAGTCAACTCACCTAGAAGTAGCATCAGACTTAATTTTTACCGTTTTCCTTGCAGCATTCAGTGACAGCAGTAGAATTGGCTAAGGTCCACTTAGAGTACGTAGAGTCATGGGAATTCATACACTCACATATGAAAAATTGGCAAGATTGCTGTATGAGATTGGAGCGTGCTTAAATTTAAGGACCTCGAGTCCCTTGGCAAACGATCTCCAAAGCAACTTCCTTTTAACGCCTGATCACTTCTTAGTTCGTAAGCCTCTCACTGGCGTTCCCGAGTCTAACACTGTCCACATCACTTCTGAATCGATCCTAAATCGGTTGTCAGAATCTTGAAGTTCCTCGACTAGTGATCCTGAAGAAGCTGCTATTACCCTAAAAAATGGCTGTATGCTCGTAGTTAACACTGACGAGCATCCTGGAAATAATAGCCCTAGTCCGCGAAGAACTGCCAGAACGTTCGACGGAGTCGTCACGAAGTGCGTCTCAAAAACCGCTATCTCTACAAATTAACATCACTGTTACACTGCAGAATCAACGCACCATGCAAGAACCGTTCCGACCCGCTTCACTCACAAAATAGCCGAACTGTAGTTAATTATGTTTGCGGTTGATCGTAAAATACATGGAAAAGACGAGCGATTGCAATTGTCTGGTAATAAGGAGCCAGCAGTCAGCTGCAGCAGGGCATTCAAGCGTAGAAACGTTGCGTTGGCAGTGGTTGCATTTTAAATCATATTTTGAAACGCGTAGTAAACTATATTCGTTAATTAAGCATAGTCTAATTCTGTCCACCGACTATCGCGGTTCCTTCGCTACTGAAGTCGAAGACATCGGCATTCGATGGCGAGGCCCCCGGCATGTTTAACTCCCTCCATGCACTGAGACGAAGTACGGCGTACTCAGTAGGACGGATACGTCGCTACTTCCTCCTCTTGCAGCGCCCAGTGGCATCCGTCACACAACATTTCCCCTTCTGTAGATACCCATGCGTGCCCATCCAGGCACTCCCTTCTTCTTAGATATCATAGGAGGTACCCAGGGAGGACCCTTTCGGCGTATGAAGCGAGGTACACCGGTGTCATCGAAAACGGATAAAATCGCTGTATTGGACGGAGAGAAACGTGATCTGTATTAAGCTACTATGAGGAAAACAGTGCTTTCTTTTTCCTTTTTAAGTGAATTATATAATTTGAAATACATACCATTCGTCGGCCTTAGGTAACCCATTTTAAAGATACAATACGAGTAGTTTTACAGACAACAGGAAAGTTTCACTGGCAATAATTTTTGGTGGTCGTGCGATGGTTTATATAGTGAGTGATTTGGGCATAAGTGGAAGTGAGATAGGTGGCTTCTGATTGGATATGTTTCACCTCTTGCGTTCAGAAGTAATGCACTTGCGAGGCCTTTTTTGATGACTCTCCTGCGATTGCCGGAGGTTTGCCACGTAACGCACACAATGACGGTATTGCGACTACGTATGTATCTAATGTCCGTGAGAGCTATATGAACTTGGCACCCGACTTTTCAAACATTAATTTTTTTTTTATAGAAAATAATAGTATTTCGTTTGTACTTGATTGTACCACCAATAGTTTCGTTTGTACCTTCATCAATTAATAATTAAAAAAAATTAAAAAAATGGTCAGCACCCGACATTGAGATTTTTGAAATCTGTTTTTCCCCATTCCTAAGAATCATGTGTACCTGTTGGAACCGCTTTTTCTTTCGTTTGTACCTCAATGGCTTAAATTTTACAAGCAATAGTTTATACGCGTAAGAGAGAAGTTCGTCAATTTTCAAGATTTTTAAAATCTGTCCACAGACATCAGAATGAACAATGAATAATGGCCTGTTTATATATCTTTCATTTATAGCATTATTAAATGGTAACCGTGCTTGTTTACCGTTTATACTTTATACAAGCTTCGCATAAGTTATCATTCGGAATAACTTTATGTATTAACTCTATATCATCGACCATTTGTTTGTTCTTTAATTCTATAAATTTAGATCTTCCCATGTGGCCCAAACGCCTATGCCATAATTTATAATTATTAACTATTGTACTGTTTATTTGTAAATTTCATGTTTAACTTAAAATCGACTGCAATTAAATTGTTCAAGAGCTTACCAGTTATTATGGTTTTACCATTTTTTATTACTTTCACACCAATTTTGTCGAACGTGATGCTCACCCCAGCCTGCTGCATTTTTCTAACTGATACTAGGTCCAATATATGCTGTCCAATTCTTTAAGAATGTCTTTTGCTGTGGTTCCTGGTTTTGTAAATCCACTCAATCTCCGGAGCTTTACTGTCAATTACTTGTATCACGTCTAATTCACTCATCAACCCGCGCACTCTAAACTTCCAGACGCTGTACCGTTCGCCGTTAAAAGGTAGGATGTTCCTTTTTGTTTTAAAATTTTCCGTAGTTTTCTTTATTACACTAACTTACTCAAAACAAATTTAACTAAATTTAATAAACTGTTATTGGATACACTCAAAACAAATTTAACTAAATTTAATAAACTGTTATTGGATATTCGCTAAAGTAACACTTAATCACTATTCAGCTTTTAACTTATAGCCACTAAGTATTATCACTAATTGTCTATTACTAAATTATTATAACAAAATCACTTAATAGTGTCACTTTTTATTTAAATAGTAGACCATAAAATAAACGAAACACTGGGCCCATAACCTATTGGAAATGGATGGAATTAAAGTCAGTCTTTTATATTTTATTTTAAACGTCTACTAAGTAGACTCTACTTTATTCAACGTCTTGGAAGGACGTGTTGACCGTTTAGAGACCACACGAGAACTAAAATAAAAGATCAGGTCGCGAAACGCGAAAGAGAAATTCTAACGTCTACTTGAAGAAAAGAAAATTCTGCCAGCGCTCTGTTTATTCCCCTGGCCTACGACAACAAACAGGCAAGGATCCCCAGACCTGGTAGTGTCAGTCCGATACTTTAACCATTAAAGTTTAACGGACAAAAAGGGAAGTGCCTCCCAACGCTAGATTTATTTTTCCTTAACGCAAATGTATCTGTATATAATTCAAGAGGTACAAATGATTCTAAAGGCGATGGAAAAAACAGATTTTAAAAATCTTGACAATTGACGATCTCCACTCTTATGCGTATAAACAATTGCTTGTAAAATTTAAACTATTGAGGTACAAACGAAAAGAAAAGCAGTTCCAACGGGTACAAACAGGCAAGGTCAAGATGTCGATGAATAAGAATTATTTTAAAACGCTAAATAATGAAAGTGTACTCATATTGTCAGAGTTTTTAATTGACAAATTATCTGAAAGCTTGCGAGAGTAAAGGTATCGGCATCGATGAATGACCTTGGAAATATTTTAAAACGCAATACAATGAAAGTGTACTCATAATATTGTCAGAGTTTTAAATTGACAAATTACCAGAAAGTCTGTGAGAAAGAAAGTATGGGTATTGATGATCTAAGAATGCCTTGCCTGGCCACCCCAAGCATTTGACTTCCAGGCCGCGGAAATCTAGGCAAATCATCTGGCAGCTTATTTCGATTTCACATATTTTTCTATTTTCTTGTAGTTTTTTATGGGGATCTTCTAGTTTTCAATGATAACTTCTTGAGTCCTCCACTTTTTCATGTACTTGGCGTAATTTTTTTTCTTTTTTTGAAGTTTTTTTATCTATATTAAAAACAGTTTTCTGTATGAATAAAGGTATCTCGGAATTCAGATTTTTACAACTTACCTTGTAATCAAGATCGATCTACACTTTACAACACTGGCTGCAATTTGTTATTAAACCCTACATAAAAAGTCTATATTGAAAACATTTTGCTGATATAAATATAATTAATAATGCAATAGTGTAAAATCTTTTGACACTAGGCAGGTTATGAATGATGACATCTGTTTCGACTCTCGACGCTCGATGGCCGACGAGCCATGCCGAACCGAATGATTCCCAGAGTCGACGAACGACACTCGGCTTTTGCTTACCTCCTATTGGCTAAGGGTTGACGACGGGAAAATCATACGAAAAATACCGTTTCTGACAGATTCATGACATGATATTACGATATCTCAGTTGTATGTGGACCGATTTTATTGATTTTGGTTTTATTCGAAAGCTTAATTGCGGTTTACATGAGAAAAATGCCTTTAAATTTAGAAAATATTGCAGGCGTGTTGAGATATTCATGAAAGAAGTTTCAGGTTAGGTTGGAATGGACCATCTCTCCTGTAAAAGATACGTGATAGTTCCAACGCCAGGTATATACAGAGTTATCCAAAAATGTTGTAACACATTGAAAGAGGTGGTTCGGGGGGTGATTTGAAACAACTTTTTTCTTAGCGAGAATGTTGTCCGAGGCTTCGTTAGGGAAATATTAACGGAAAACACCGACCAATCAGAGCGCTTGGATACCGTTGGAGCGGCCGCGATAGCGAAGGCTACGAGCTAAGCGGCTACGCTCGTACGCGAACAAGTGACTCGACGTGTATCGAAGAACATTGACGCAACCGCTCAGCGCGTATCCTTCGCTACCACGGCCGCTCCAACGGTATACGCGCGCTCTGATTGGCCGACGTTTTCTCAACGAAGCCTTGGACAACATTTTCGCTAAGGAAAAAGTTGTTTCAAATCACCTTCCGAACCACCTCTTTCAAGGTGTTACAACATTTTTGAGACACCCTGTACACGCGGTGACGGATAATTTTTCATGTACTTGGCGACGAGACGCTACCGCGTCTCTAGATTAATAGTTTTATACAATCGAAAATGATTCTTACATAAGGTAAGCGAAACGTTTTTGTTCGAAGGAAAAATAGTAGTTTCTGAGAAATTTCACGTATGCAACATTTTCAGTCGTTTCATGCAGATTTGTAGTTTATCTGCACGATTTTTATATCCAAAGTGTAATGGTAAATATCATGAATGTCCTTAATAACAAGTAGCATATAACATCGAAATCAACGCAAGCAAGAGAGCAGGAAATACCACGAAATAGAGGATACCGCTTTGCTTCTTCGAGTTTATTATATTATGTTGTAAAGGCAATGGCATTTTTAGAATAATATTAGTTTATTAATAGACGAATACTTTTGCGTTAAAATTTTTCGTTCCATTATGGTATTTCATTTGATTTTTCTGTAAGTACAATAATTATAGATTTCAAAGATTGTCCAATTTTTTTTAGAATAATACAAATGTATTTCTATATTTTTTACTTATCAATTCTTTTTTTCTTTATATTTAGATACATACGCTAAAATCGGTAGGTGGACGAACACATGCAGTGGATTATTCGTGTAATGTAGTACTCGTACATCCTACGCATACACATTTTTTTTAACGTATTCTTAATATATCTGTCGAACTCCAAAACACGATCTCTATACCTTACAAATCAACTTTCATTCGCGACCTGTAAACTTCGAATCTTCCTAGCTTCCATATCGTTCATCAGAATTTCTGACACTCATCCATATCTCGTTGTTACTTCACCTTTTCTACTTTCCCTACTTTCCATACATAATATATCCACTGCATGTTTTCCTCGTACTTGCAACAGATTCTAAATCAAACTAAACCACATAATATTTCAATTTCAAACGTCATTATAAATAAGACCTAGTTCTAAGCGCGGAGTTAGGACTTTTTTAACAATCGTAAGTTCTCATGATTCATTGTGTTCAATATATATAACAATTTATTTTCGTATTTTGTTTAATAATAACTGAAAGTTTGTGACATATTTTTGTTATTTACTTTATAATAAACTCCCCATGCTTGCCCATCAAATTTAATTATTGTACAAAAATATTTTATGTTTTGAAGCGTCTCGACGCCAAATACATGAAAAATTATAAGGCATCGCTATGTGTGTGAAGTTAGTCCCGCACTTTTCGAATTTTTAGTTTTTCTTTTTTGTGCCGTACTATGCTATATTTGTGCTGAATTGTGCCGTAAATAAGAGATCGATAACATCAATAACAATTAAGAAAAGAAATAAGCGAAATAAGCCGAAGCTGTCGGAAAAGATCAAACAATGTGAGAACTCCATGATAAATGCACACTTTCAATCCCGAGCTTAAACCGCATACAAGCTTTCGAATAAAATCAAATCCAATAAAATCGGTCTACGTTCGACAGAGATATTGTAATATCATGTCGCAATTCATCCACAAACGATATCGTCTGATTCTTCTCCAGTCAAATTTTCGTCAACACATAGCCAATAGGAGCCAAGTATCCCTTTGTCGATTCTCGAAAACATTCGGTAGGGCTCGTTGGTCTTATTCATAACCTGCTAAGTGTCAAAAATTATGATACCATTCTGTCACAATAAAATGTGCGTTACAAACAGTAGATATCTTCGTTCATTTTCTCATTTTCTCATTAACATTTAAATTTGTTACAACGAGACTTTCTGCCATGCGTTCCGTGTACTTCTGAATTTTATTCTAAGACAATAAATTGTGTGTTACAAATACTGGATATATTTTTTCATTTTATATCATTACGGAAATTCGCAGGGGAAAAATACGCTTACTATCAGCACTGTCTCAGTTTTGAAGTTTTATATGGGGATTACTAATACTACTGAAAAAAATGATATTCCCATGATCTTGATACTTGGAAATCCAGCAAATAAATATTGTAACCTTACATTACCTTAAGTTACATGGAGAACGTGAGAATGCTGACTCAGCGTATCTCCGTTCTCGGCTGCGATCTCGTCTAAACAGTAACGTCCAAGAACTGGTCACAGGACACCCTTGAATCGGACCCTGAGAAATCAGATCCTTTTTGATAACATAGAAATGAACGTGCAAAAAGTCACATGCAATCAAGTTACACAACGTGAAGAACGTACCAGAACGTTTCGAGAATTGCACTTTTGCCGTTTAGTCATTGCGCCGCGTATTCTTAATCCATTTGCATCCGTAAGCGAAATACTCCGTTTACGACGCAGTTCGCATTTTGTTACCAATGTGTAGACATTTTTAATTAAGGAGGCTGTCTCGCTAGCTCATAAGGTGTGTGAGTACGCTCACACAAGCAACGGCAGCCGTATACCTATATACTATGCTCAAGAGAGAAACTCGATTTCGTAGAATTGATTTTTCGGACAGATAATTGCAAGAATGTAGTTTTTGAGGGTATAGCACTCGCCGTTGAACTTAACTACATGGTAGTCGTGGACTCTTTTTTGCGAAAAAGACACCTTACATTGAAGAAAATTGAATTTTCAAAAGAGTAAGCTTGAGACAGATGCAGATGTCAAAAAAAAAGATGACTGCACGACGGTGCCTCATACCGAATTTCGCTTGTATCCAACGATCTAATCATTTATTCACAAAAAGTCGACAAGACCACCCTGTACAATAGTTGTACAATCTCCTTAAAACAAAGTTTTCATACATTTATCACTCCTAGAAGGAGAAAGAGCGATTCTACGATTGACATTCACTAACATGCAAATTGACACGAAAATAGTTCAAGGTACCAGTACCACGCGTTTACCTGTATTAACTTCCTTTAAATTTCGCTCGACGATTGTACTTGTCGAATAATAATAAAGTACGGATCAAGCGGAATACAACAGTAGAGAAAGATGTGAAGTCAAAATGAGCTCCCAGTACATGGAGGTGGTTTCCAACACAATGCAATGCCTACGCTGTGTAACACAATGTAAAATTCGGTGCTTTCTAACTATGCGCAGCTAAAATGCTGTGCTTGGCGTGGCCAGGCAAGGTCAAGATGTCGATGAATAAGAATTATTTTAAAACGCTAAATAATGAAAGTGTACTCATATTGTCAGAGTTTTTAATTGACAAATTATCTGAAAGCTTGCGAGAGTAAAGGTATCGGCATCGATGAATGACCTTGGAAATATTTTAAAACGCAATACAATGAAAGTGTACTCATAATATTGTCAGAGTTTTAAATTGACAAATTATCTGAAAGTCTGTGAGAGAGAAAGTATGGGTATTGTTGATCTAAGAATGCCTTGCCTGGCCACGCCAAGCACAGCACTTTAGCTGCGCATAATTGGAAAGCACCGAATTTTACATTGTGTTACACAGCGTAGTCATTGCACTGTGTTGGAAACCAACTCCATGTACTGGCAGCTCATTTTGATTTCACATCTTTCTCTACTTTCTTGTAGTTTTTTATGGGGATCTTCTATTTTTCAATGATAACTCCTTGAGTCCTTCACTTTTTCATGTACTTGGCGTAATTTTTTTACTTTTTTGAAGTTTTTTATGGGGATCTCACTTCTTTTTGCAAAAATAATTTGCATAATGAATGACCTTAAATAATTTTTATATTATATGTATTGTATAGTACTTTGTGAGGAGTTCATGGTGCGCGAAGCAGCTTATGGCACTGAACGTATTGAACATTGAACTGTGATAACAACCACAATTAACACTTTTCGAAGGAAAATATATATGCATTTTTAGCATTTCGTGACCAAGCTTGTTTTTCTACTCGTAAATCATCAACGGCTACCCATGTTGTACCTTTACCCCTTACCATACTCGTGTAATGATGGAATTCCAATGACCATCGGAAAGACTTTTACCGTGTTGGAAAATCGCTGAATTAAGCTTATAACAGTGATCTTCCATTTGTATTTTAGTAGTGGGTATTGCTTTGATGCAGAAATTTTCCACTTTCGTTGTTCCACTACTATTGTGTTCGAACAAAAGTAATTTCACAATAAGAATTTGTTTGGAAGCAGTTATATTGACTTTCTTCATTACATTTGAATTTGAACTACCACAATTATTGCAAGGACTTTTCAGATTTATCCATCGTGTGAAATTGTGTTTTACTAAATCTTGAAATTCAAATGATTTTTTCATCATCTTGGGCAGTGCAAGGTGTACCACACAATTTGTACTGATAGTAGTACTAGCGTAATTACACATTTCACATTTTAATACCGTTATTATTTTGTGTTCTACTGCATTTTTAATAAGAATCTCATGATCACAAAGAGAGGTAATAAACTCAGCTGCATGGTGTAGCTGATTGTAAGCGTATTTTTCTCCCGCGAATTGCCGTAATGATATACACATGCGGTGACGGCAATCTGCAAGTGACGTATTTCATAATGAATGTTGCTACTTCTTCCTTCGAGGATTTGTCGATTATAGGAGCATCTTCAATCCAAATTAAAAGATGAAACTGTTGTAATCCCCAGCTTTGGTATTCTCTGCGCCAAAAGTAATGAGTGACCTTCCCAATCGGGTTCTCAGCTAGACTGAGCGTGAGGAACCATGTAGCTGGTTCATAATGGTATACCATACAGTTTAAGTAATTTTTGGTTTTTGCCAATATTGTGCTGTATTACGTAATCTGGAAAATATAGTGTTCGAATTCGTTTAGAATTGATCTTTAGAGAGCTGTTCTAGAAAATCAGCAGCTGTGTACTTTTCACGTGGATTAGCGATATTCGTTTTGTGATAAATTCCAGCGTTCAATTGTCGCATATTGGTATCGTGTAATAAATGAAAAATATATTGCGTGTTCAATCGAAATTGAAAATGCTTGGACATCAGTTTTGACTTAATGAATTCATGATCAGTCAAACGAACCAATCTATTTTCATGCTGTCCGTTCACTCCATAAGGATATAAATCTGGGAAACATTTCATATCTAAGTGTTCAGCACGATGACCTAACGGGATGTCATGAACTTTAAGCATTTGATAGAGCGCAGTAGCAGATACGTTAATCCTTTTGTCATACATTGGATAAATCGTAAACTGCTTATAATAATAATCAGATTGTGACGTTTGCGTCAATAATGCACGTTTGTTGTTTTCGTCAATATTAAGTGTTTCACCTTCAACGTCCTCAATAGTTTCGTGATTATTGTCATTATCAAGAACTTCTTCTTGAAACTCTGTATCTGTTAATTTGGCACTCAGCAGTAAATCGTGAGATTGTGGTAAAACAATTTTTGAGTATAAAGGGTTATTCGCTTTCAACCATACTAAGGCATTCCATACTTTCTTCAAGTTAACTAAATTTTCCCAAACTATTTTGGATTTTGTTGGAACGCCCCGCACCAATATGTATAATTCATGATTTAGATTTAAAGGTTCAGTCGAAGGACAGATTTTTTTAGAGTTTCTTCTAGCGGCAATGGAAGATGAAATGTTCTCCCCTTTACTTTCGGAAACATGTTTCTGCGGGATATTTTTATGCATCACTGTACCCATTCTAACAATCGTTTGAAATGATTTAAATCTTTGATTGAGAATTCGTTCGAACTCGTTCAACACTGCTATTTCTGGAACTGAATGCACATCTAAGTTATTTAAAATACATTTGGGTAGTATAGAATCGTTGCGAATTTTATCGTGACAATATCGACAAATAAAGTACATATCACCATCTTTGTATCCAATATGATTTAACAATGTTTGCATTACATTTTCCTTATATGTACTTTTAGAAATATCAAACTTAAGAACCTCTCTTCTAAAACAGAGTTTCTCGGAGGAAAGACAAGGAATGGGTGGTGTATCCATAGAGCGCTTTGTGAAAGCTTTAAATGCGAAATAATATCGAGATATAATCTCTTCTTCGTTTAAGTTTATTATTTCGGCATTACCTTTTTGTAATGCTTCAGCTTCTTTTCGAGCTTGCTGTGTTATTTGTCGAAGAGTATCACGGTCACTATTGTTTAAAGCTTTGTCTAAATTATGTAACAGTTGTTTACAAATGTTCGCTATTCTGTATATCATTCTCCTCAAATTTCGTAAATCTGAAAAGTGAGGTGCTAAAATCTCTAAGGCTAAAAAATTGGACTTACATAATTTAGGATTTATGTAACATCCATGAGAATGACCAACTTTTTCGGTACGTATTTTATTAGAACAGCTACTGATATAGTTGCTCAACTTATGTACCTTTTTTTATGAGCATTCCAACAGTTGTTGGAAGAAATCCTGTAAATTATTCAGAATTTCAACATCTTTTGTTTTACATAGATAACTACAACACCATGCTTTTGTTGTATTCTTCGATTTTAATACAGGTATAACGTTTATGGCTTTCCCTTCTGAATTCAGTATAATTGATTCAGAACCACTGAAAATATGGTACGAACTTTCAGCAAAATATGATTCAGAAGAAGATGTATGTCTGGATTGTCCACACAAAGCATTAATCTTGTCATCAACTTCTAAACATTCTGCTGCGCGCGTTAAGGAAATTTCCACTTTTTCTTTGCAATCTTTCAGAAGTTTCCTCATTTCCAAAATGTACTTTTGCCTAATATGAAAGCACCATTTTATTATACGCTCAGCTTCCAATCTGCTTTCTTTTCGGGACTGCATTCTAATCATTTTTGAAAGTTTTCGAATATACGTTTTTTTGTTAGTTTTGGTTACTATTATTTTGTTATTGTCATTATTTGTTACAGCAATATAATGATATTTTTTTATTATTTTCTGAGGAGCACGACGCCTTGCTACTTTATCATAATATTTATTACATTTTTTGAAGATAACCTCTTTATGTAGATGATAATAATTTCTTCCCATTTTGTTGTTCATTACTTCTTTATTTTTGTCATAATCTACTTTTGCCTTCTTGATTATAACTTCTTTATTTATCTGATAATAATTTTTTCGTTTTTCGCATTTCACTTCTTTATTTGAATCATAATACACTTTCTTCTTTTTGCTTATATCTTCTTTATTTATCTGATAATAATTTTTTCTCTTTTCGTTTCTCATTTCTTTATGTGCGTTATTACACTTTCCTTTCTTTGCTTTGTAAGCAGCTTTCCTTTTTAAATTAATTTCTCCTTTATGTCTTTTATAATAATTAGACATGTATTCTCTCTTATTTCTTTTTGAACTTGTATGTATGGCGACTTCTTTATTAATTGCACTTCCACTTGGAAATTTATATTCACGCACACAACGTGTCAATTGTTGATGATTCTGAATATTTTGAATACATGGAAAATGTTCTATACAATTGTATTGAAACATATGGATCAAATGTTGACGCATCAACGCATGATTATACGTTACTTTATCTGGTGATATTTTGAATAATAACGAAACTGCAAATGCAATCGCGAAAACTCCGCAATCGCAACTGTTACGTTGATCTTGTGCATGTGGAATTTCAATTAATTTTTCGTCAATTTTGCCGTCCTGTTTATTCAAAAACGGGTATAACTTTTCAAAATAAACCTTATGATGATTATGCAACTTTTTGTAATTAAGAGAATCATAAACATAAAGTTTTCTTTCTTTAGGTTTCAAAATTATCGCATTTGTACAAAATCTGTATGTAATCCTGATTTTCAGGAACGGGAATAATTGTATCAGGGCATTGAACCCTCCATGTCTCGCGTGCTCTATCATTAGAATTTGCTTGTAACAATCTTTGAAAATATTCAATATGGTCATCTGTTAACCATTCGCCTTTATTAATAATGTGGATATTATTAAAATTGAGCGGTACGATTACAGACATGATCGAGTGATTCTCAAGTCAATATACAGCGCAATGCAGCGTATCGAGTGATGATCTAAGATCAGCCGCGATACAGCAGTAATGTTTAAAACTTTCTTTTAATGAACTTTATTTTTTGTATGCTATACTCGTGACATGGCGCAATGCAGTTTATCGAGTGATGTTCTAAGATTAGACGCGATGCAGCCAATAAAGCTTATAAAGCTTATAAAAGATTAGGCGCGATGCAGCCAATAAAGCTTATAAAAAATCAGGCGCGATGCAGCCAGTAAAGCTTATAATTTATATTTGAATATTCAATAATCTGAAATAAAAAAACAGGAATTAGTAATAATAAACACTAATGTCATACATATTATTAGTAAATATAAACGTCACTTACCAAATGTAATATCGTTTTTATCTTCTCCTACTAAGAATAGATCTTCTCCTACTGAGAATAGATTACCTCCCAAAGGACTTAATACTAAAAAGATTTATTTAAAATATTTATTAATTAAGTTGATTGAATTAAATTTGTTTAAATTAATTATTTCATTTAAAAAATGTAATTGATTACACTGTACATAACAAATTTTGTTCGGTAATATCCACTGGGCGATCCTTGTAGTGTTCCTCGTTCTAAATACGAATCTGAAAGTCAAATTGTTCATCATCTTCATTTTCGAAAAACACGAGGTTTTGTAAAATCGGTCGATTTTGAGAGAAACTGTAGTACTACTTGAGAACTATAAATGCTAGAAAGTTCTATTTAGTCTTAAAAGATAGAGAGTGTTTTGTAAATATGGAGATATATTCGTTTAGAATTATCTGCTTCTTTTAATGCCTGGAAATGAATACCGTCAACTTATTGAATTTCGGTGTTCATTTACAAACATTGAAAGAAGTAAATAATTGTAAAGGTATATCTATATATGTATTCGGAAAACTTTCCTCTATCTTTTAAGACTAAATAGAATTTTCTAACGTCTATAGTTTTTAAATAATAATAATACTCAATTTTCTCTCAAAATCGGTCGACTTTATAAAATCTCGTGTTCTTCAAAAACTGAGGGTGATGGAGCAATTTGGCTTTCAGAATTGTATTTAGAACGAGGAACGCCATAAGAATCAGCCAATGATATCGCAACCTAAAAAAGTTAAAATTTGTTGGACAGTGTTATAAGTCAAACCCTGAAAACAATAAATTTGTTATAAGCACAAATATCATACATATTATTAGTAAATGTTAACGTCACTTACCAAATGTATGTATTACTAATTGATGAAACGATTTGAAACATGGCAACGTTGTGAAAGGACCCTAAAAATTTAATAAGAATTTAAATATTTTATTTCAATTATTTCCTTATACATCACCCTAGTAAATATGAGGCTTCTTGTGGTAAAGCTTTTCCAATCGCTTACCTTTTATTAACCGACTTCGAAAAGGAGGAGGTTACTCAATTCGACATGTATATATATATATATATTTTTTTTTTTTTTAATGTCTGTTCACCGATTACGCCGAGATGGCTTGACCAATCGGAATGAATCCTCTTGCATTTTGTAGGGCATGCCCCCCCCCCCCCGGTGGTCCCATTGTCACGACTTTTTGCGATTTGTCATTTTTTACCGGTTTTTTTTGCCAAAAAACCGTAATTTTGATTATGTATATTCGCCGATTACGCCGATATGGCTTGACCAATCAGAATGAAACTTCTTGAATTTGGAAGAGCATTTGCCATTTGGTCCCATAACAAAACATTTGTCCTTAGTTTGTTTTTTACCACTTTATATCACTTTTTATCGCAAAAAGCGTACTATTTCACGTATGTTTGGCCTGGAACCGATGAAATCGATGAAACCCCTTACATTTTGCTGGCAGAGAGGTTTTCGCAATGATCACAGATGCAAAAATTTATGAATTTCTATATTGTTTATAACTATTGTTATCGCAGAATTCCTATTATATAATGTAACTCGGTGAGGAAATTACCGAGCGCGATGGAACCTTCCGCATTTCATAATACAGTAGATGAATTCGTGATGTTCCCATTTGCAAAAATTTATGGACACTTTCATTGTTTAAAATCATTGTTGGTGCAAAATTGCTATGCTCTGGTGTAGCTCGACAAGGAATTTACCAAACGCAATCAATCCTTTCACATGTATTTGCACATGTATTCCTGATAATCCCATTTGCAATTATACAGGGTGTCCAAAAAATGTTGAATGTCCTTGAATGGGGTGTTTCGGGGGTGGAGGGGGTGGGGGGGGGGGGATTTGAAACAATTTTTTTCTAATGAAAATGTTGTTCGAGGCTTCGTTAAGGAGATATTGACAGAAACCCCCGACCAATCAGAGCGCGAGTATACCGTTGAAGCGACCGTGGTAGCGTAGACCACGCGATTGGCGGCCGCGCTCATTCGCTACCGCGGGCGCTCCACCGGGATACTCACGCTCTGATTGGTCGGGGTTTTCTGTTAATATCTCCTTAACGAAGCCTCGAGCAACATTTTCGCTAACGAAAAATTGTTTCAACCCCCCCCCCCCCTTCCCCGCGGAACAAGCCTTTTCAAGGACCTCCAACGTTTTTGGGTCATCCTGTATATTGCTCATAACTGTTGTTATTGCATGAAACCTATTGGTTATAGATTGCCACAAAAAGAGTGAAATAAAATAATTTCTTAGAAAAAAAATTTAACCGACTTCAAAAAAGGTACAGTGAAAAGTATGAAATAATTTCTAGTTAATTTATATGAATATGCACTAGCTCTAGATATAATTGCTTAAAAGTATGGAAAAATGCAGGGAAAAAGTATGAAATAATTTCTAGTTAATGTATTGTTACGAGCCAGGGCGACAGCGACGCGCATGTGAGCCCAGCGAGTGGGGTAAATTTGAGAATTGAACCAATACGATTAATTATTGTGTATCAATGGTGCCGAAGGCTGAGGATAGATTAGACAATGCAGACGACTCTGACGTGAAGTCAGACAGTTGCAGGAATCGGTACCTCCCAGTAAAGGGTAACCGTAGGTTAGGGTGTTTAGTTGTTAGTTATTGGAGACAAATGCAGATGCCTCGGACGTTAAGTCAGATAGCTGCAGGAATCGGTATCCCCCAGTTAAGGGTAACCGTAGGGTAAGGTTCCAATTGTGAAGTTGTTGGAAAAGTGCAGCGACTCTGGCGCGAAGTCAGATAGCTAGCAGGAATCGGTATATCCCAGTAAAGGGTAACCGCAGGATAGGTTGAATAAGGGAATTCGGGTTGAATACACTGAGCTTAAATCGTATCGTTGATGAATACTACGCATCGCGGATAAAGCCTCGCAACTTATTAATTTAATTGAATAATAACTCGAGCGGCAAAGTTATTATGTTGTGGGATCGTTACACAGGCTAGGATTGCTTGTTATATCGTGAAGGTTTAGTAATTGACTTAGGAAACTTTGAATTTACACGAAAGAATATATATATATTCAGAATAACTATACTAAGGTACAAATGTGCAGTGTTGTGTTGTCGCGGTCGTGTGTAGTAAACGTTGAATTTAATTACCTAATTGTTGCACGGTGTTAACGCACTGGCGATGCGGGGGTCGAGTGTGATTCTAAATGCCGTAATAGATGAAAACCGCAAGGTTAACTTGATCGAAAGGGAAACTGAAGCCCGATCTCACTAAAGCACACTCTGCAACGATGGACGTGATGTGACTCTACGTAACTCTATCGTTCTAATCCCCCGAGCAACGAAAATCGTGGGTTTATATACCCCTAAATGTTGGTGGGGATCCGTCGGTGATTTCCATATTTGGAAATCTGACGGTTAGGATTTTCGTGGCTCTGAGGTGAGCAGCTGCGTTCCCTGGGAAAGGGTAGATAAGAAGTCTTCCCACGCAACGCAAGTCGAAGATGATGTTAAGAGTATGCAGCTGCAGGATGCACTCCAGGGAGACCGAGCTCCAAATTCCAGGAGGGTAGATAAAATAAAATTGATGAACGCGAGCTTCGGAAACAAACAGCGAATTTCTGTATATGTAACAACTTAAAGCTAACAATTCAGTCAATTTCCAAAAAAAATAGATACATTTTATATTTCTGGTATTTCAGCCACCAGTTGTATAATTTAAATATATTTTGTAAAGCGCAATTCGTTACATGGTTTACGCATCGCATGGTATTAGTAACATCAAGATTTTTCAAACACATGATACCTTTGTAATCAGCATCCATAGTCTCAATAGTTATATTCGCATTTCTATCAAGTAGATTTTTCAACCAGTCACGTTTTTGGCTTCCTTTGACGTATGCGATAGGCCATGCATCGTCATCGACTATCACCGTTGTAATCAATCGTTTCACCATACTGTATGGAACAAAGCCATCTTCCCACGACAGTCCATGATGATTTGCCGTCAACCAAGAAGCACGAGATTTGTCGGCAGCCGATAGTAAATTCCACGGATACGGGCTTTTGAAAATGTAATGGGTGAGAACGGTTCCTTTTCTCAACACCGCCACTTTCTTTACGATAAACCTGGTTCTGTCGGTGAATCCTTGTATGTCAACAAACGTTGGTACCATCGTGACGATATCTTTGAAACTACGCCACAATGCGAGGTGTCCATCTCTTACATATTACAAATATTGCAGATGCTGCAGTTTATGTGATTTTGCGCACAACGTTGGACAATGGATAGTATTCGATGACGCGATCATACAAAATAATACAGTACGAGGTAGTATTTGCTGACACGTTTTCTTTGCAATCAAATTCTATTCGCACATCTACGGTGGCGCTCTTGATTGATTCGTTCTGTCGCGAGCAATCGATGACTACAAACGGCCCATGCAATATAAAGTTGTCGGTGTTGCAAAGCGTTTCGTAACAGTCGTATCCGTAATGAGCTTTACGAAAATGTACATACATATCAAAAAGAATAGCATATCTGTTTCTATCAAAGTCAAGATTCAAGTCATCGTATGGATAAAAGTCAGAGTTTAGATAAAGTTTCACGTTGGTCAATTGACATGCATCGAAGTTGCTCGCATCTTCAGACATGATATTCTTTCGACCAGTCTGCAGTGCAAAAATGACGTATCGTGGTTTCTCCAGCTGAGTCGCAGTTTTAACGGCCCACGAATGTTTTTTCGTACTTTGCAACAAAGGGTACTCGTACAGGTCCCACGAACGAAAACTCATGCTTAGGTATTGTCCGCTTTCCAAAATTCGCAACAACGATAGTTTATTCCTATCATTCAGTACAACGCGAGACATTCGCCATTGTATCTTTAATAATTCGACCACCGGTTCCAACGTGGAATCTCCAACGATGCAATTATTATCACTGCGCGCGCGTATAAGAATGAGTTCGTGACGAGCGTTGATTACTATACGCCTGTAATTTTCACAAAAACCCAACAGCATGTTGGGCGGTACACAAAAGTTAAAGTAACTTATCGGTATGTTTGACTGTGTGATCCATCTAGCATTCCGTAAAATTAGCGATTCGTCACATGTTAGGGACACAAAATTGATGATGGTGCTTGTTATTCCAACGTTTCTGTTGCGATCAGTCTCCACACGATTGAATTCATATCGAATTTCATCAAACATAAAGGCGACACAATTGTTTCCGAGGTGTGCTTCCAACCCTTCCTTTGGTTTCTTTACCCTGAATCTTCCTTCAACGTATAGAAATTCTGCTGTTGTATAGGTATTCGTATCTCATCGTTGTGTTCAAACGTTGTGTTGGCGTATGGGTTGTATGTGTGAGTCTCAATCTTGGCGATGCTGTCGCCTACTACGGTCGTTGTCTTCGTACATGCAGTCGAACGGTGATCTGCTCCCCTCGAAAATCTAACAATCGACCGTCTTGATCCATGACGCGAATAGTCAAATCCGAAATGCTTCGTGCAGTGATCGGAAGGTAAATGATCTGTGTCGGCCTTTCTGATAACCTATATCCAGGTGGAACGGTAGGCGAAAACTCGTGTATCGTGTGCACGCTCTTGTTATTGCTGTAAGCACCAGCCGTCACGTTGCATTCAATGCGAATAATATTTACGTCCATTATATTGATTGGCGCATCCGATTCGTGCCATTTTCGCGGTTGCAGCAACCGATTCGTAGAAAACCCCGGCAATGAGCCAATAGTATTGGGTTTGGTAAAATTAATGCTGTAAACGCACTTGATTTCGCTCTTCATCGTATAGTTGTTAGCTCTAAGTATCAAGGGGTTCCCCTCATTACCATGCAAAAGCGATCGTCGGAAATACATGTGAATGTCATCCAGCTCGTAGGATCCTTCGGGAATAATGATTTCCTTATCATCGTTATCGTAGTCAAATTTATTTTTCAACAAATTTACATTCGGTATCGTGTAATAAGTCTCAAAGTCCGTAAGACCGAGCTCGTAATCACCATCACCACCACCATCGCTCAGATCGATGGACGGAAAATAGCTTACTGCGAGAATGCTACCTTGGCCGGTGAGTGTTAACGTCAGCGACATGTTCAAACGAATACTGGAGTTAAAGTGTGCAATGACTGCCCTTAAATTGATTGTCAACCGTCTGCAGAAACTGCAAACATAGTTGTCCGCAATTGCTCTGATTATAGCGCTGATAAGGCCTGTGATTATACTCGATTACGCTATTCTTGAAATACTATATCAGTTCCCTCGGCGGTAGAAGATTGCCAAAACTATCGAAATATATGGTGCGAGTTCCCCGTTTTGCGTACGCAACCCAATGAGTACAGGTCCCTCGAAAGTATTCAAATTTACGATTCCGCTCTCGTTCCTATGTATCCCATCTGTTGGTAAAGTATTGCGCATAAAAATACCCCTGAAATATGGAATACGCATATGCTTTGCCTGATGCTGTAGTTGTACGATGGTGGTTACACCTTCGGGCATTTTAATTTTGGCTTTTTTTTTCTCTTTGAAACTCCTCGTCCGCGTTTGTACGGCGCGAGATGTACTCCGCGACCTTCCATAGCACGATTATGCCGTTGCATTTCCTCCAGCTGTTTTCGCGCAGACGTGTGAATGTGCGTACTTTGATCTGGACGATTGTAATGCAAGAGACACCTACGATAAGACTGGACTTCAGGATCAGCTCTTATATGTTTCAGCAGTTTATCCCACGCGTAATGAATGTCGCTACCGAACCGATTAAAGAGTACTATCTTTAGCACGTATTCCAATTGCTCCACAGTCAAGTCGAACAGTGTATCACCATCGATTAGTATGAAAGCCATTTCTACACTGGCTGATACGTCTGGGTCACGCTAGTATAAATACCCCCCAACATCGACACATACGTTTTCTTTCATTTTTTACCACAGCTACGATACGGTTCGTGCGCCAATCACCTGCGATTAGAGTAACTAATGTAGACAAAAAGGCACAGTCAGAGAAAGAAGTACGCAAACTTGGAAATATGCTACCGACCTCTATACGTGGTATCATCTGCGGCCCATCGAATTGCGGCAAAACGAACGTGCTGATTAATTTGTTAGAAAGTCCGCACGGTGTTCGTTTCGAAAACGTATACGTGTACTCGAAATCATTGCAACAACCGAAATACCGATATCTAGAAAATATATTCTCGTCGATAGACGAAATTGGTTATTTTACATTTTCGAATAACAGTGACGTCGTTTCACCGCGCGAGGCACTTCCGAATTCGATTTTTATCATTGACGACGTGGCATGCGATAAGCAAAACGCGGTAAGAGAATACTTTGCAATGGGCAGGCACTCGGACGTTGACTGTTTCTATTTTTGTCAGACATATGCGAAGATACCGAAACATCTGATACGCGACAACGCGAACCTGCTGATCATGTTCAAACAAGATGGTACAAATCTGAAGCATGTATACAACATGTAAACACTGATATGTCTTTTGAGAATTTCTGCAAATTGTGTACCGCTTGCTGGCAAGAAAAATATGGATTTGTAGTGATTGACAAAGACAGTGCTTTATGGAATGGTCCCGATCGATGTGGATTGGGAACGATCCCAAGGAACTCGTAGATCGGTTTCGATTGCTCGAGGCTTCGCGTCAAGCCGGTCACAATGCTCACGACAATGAGATGCTATTGATTATCGAGGAACTTCGCGAGGCAGAATTTATTATAAATTAAGCTACACCTTGGTGATACAGTCAATCGTCATTAAAATGAAAATCAACAAGTTTGGGTCATCGTTTGGAAGAATGGAATCATATTATCACTGGAATGGAGTAGTCAGAAATTATGTACGCGACAGCGCTCTTTGTGTTGTTGGTACCAATTATGACGCAAAGTCGCATAAGATTCGACGGGTAGCACCGCCTGTAGAGGATGGCGATGCTATCAACAAGCTGTACTTGCACGAAAACATAGCAGTTATAAAAAGTCGACAAGACGTATTCGACAAAAAGATGATTATGTTTCAAAATTTCGTTCAGAGCTTGAAAGATGAGCTGAATAAATTAGAGAGGGATATTACCAAATTCCGAAATCTAATGCAGACACATCAATAGCTGGACATTGAGACTATTTACCGACCGAAATACCGATCAACAGACCGGTCAACCGACCGATTAACTGACCGATCGACCAACCAACCGTTGCGTTGAGCACCGATTTGATGTTTGATAAGTCGTGTATGTCAAGTCTTTGCGTCAGTGTCGAGTCATACATGGCTGCAAAGAAAACTCCCAGCACCGAGAAACGGCGTCTCGTGGAAGAATTGCATGCTCCGGCGAGAAAAAATTTTCCCCGAAGACGCGTCATAGTACATGGGTACGACGACTTATGGCAAGCGGACGTGGTCGAGATGCGACCTTACGCGCGGTATAACAGAGCCTTCCATTACATACTCACTGTTATCGATGTGCTGAGTAAGCATGCATGGACCATACCCCTCAAACCAAGAGTGGAAATGAAGTTTCTACAACGATCAGAAAGATAATCCGAAACAGTGGAAGGTATCCGAAAAATTTGCAAACCGACAAAGGAAAGGAATTTTACAACGCAAATGTGCAAAAACTTTTGTTAAAATACAACATAAGTCATTATTCAACGTATTCAGTGATGAAAGCGTCAGTCGTCGAGCGGTTCAATCGTACGCTCAAAAACGACATGTGGAAACTGTTTACGCTTAATGGAAGTTATAAATGGATCGACTCGCTGCAGCAACTCATATCAAATTACAACGCGCGTAAGCATCGAACTATCGGCATGCGACCAATTGACGTTGCACCAACAAACGTCTCGAAGCTCTTAACAACGGTTTATAATCACGTAAAGATTGCCGCTCCAGCACGATTCAGAGTGGGAGATGCGGTACATGTGAGTAAATTCAAAACAATTTTTGAAAAAGGTTACACACCTAATTGGGGTACTGAAATATTTACGATCGCCGAGGTTCAGAAAACTAATCCCGCAACGTATCTGCTGAAAGATGTTTATGGAAAACCAATTGCTGGAGGATTCTATGAACACGAGTTGCAACGCGTTGCCGACGCTGATGTGTACCTTGTGGAATAAGTGTTACTTCGGAAAGGGAATAAGGTGTACGTGAAATGGTTAGGATTGAATAGTGCACACAATTCATGGATAAATAAAGATAATGTATTGTAAAAAATTAACATTTTTTAAATTAAATATTCAGTTTTATACATATGTTACGTCCCAGCTTATCTGAGACTCTTTCTTGGGATCTTTGTCTTCAATTAAAGAGCTAAAGCTCACCTTATCTGTATTTAATTGGAAAAGAAGGAATTTTGGGATTCTATAATAATTGTCACTAAGTTTGAGTATTAACAAATATAATTATGAAACAAAACTGAGTTTGGGATTACTTACAAACAAGAATAAAAACTATACAATTGAAAATGGTTTAACAATACCAATCGTTGATCTTATGCTATCGGCGGCGTTGTCAGGTTGTCCCGGGCTCGGCTGTGGCGAGGATCTGGTCTGGTTGTACACTCGCGACACGGGACTCTAATAATTGGCGAATAATAAACGTCGGACTTTCGTAGGTAACTCCGCGATGACTCTATCTTTAGTGCGTATGTTCTCACTTACGCGAACTCTTTACTTTCCTGGAGATACGATACACGATACCTAAATGAGACTAACGCGAGAGATTAACCTGTCCGCGATTACAGAATAATAACGGACAAAATAATACACAAAAGAAGCGTCCGTGGTCGTGACCACGGGTTTATATACCCCTGGATCCTCGCAAGGCACGAGCCGCGTTCGGGAACCTTCGTTTTTGCATCCGTTGAAATCGGGAGGAATCCCAAGTTCAGCGGATGTGCTGGCGTTGAGTGCTGACGCTTATATCGCTGATTGGCACATCCCACGATTCGGTTCCCGAGAAACGGTTTCCTAATCGTACGTCAAGCGCATTCCTAAAAGTATCCGATCTTAACTTATTCGCAATGCGGGGTCGATGAAAAGGGGCACCGGCAGGGCCGGATGTAACACATATACTAGCATTATTAGTTACATTACAGTGTTTTTTTATTTACAACTAAATGTATATGTACATCTAATAAAATCGAGTAAAAATGATTTACAAAATACATATACTGATATATCTAAAGCGGTATTTTATAATGACCCCACGACAATGTATCCGTTGAGTCGGGTACGTTATACCGCTTATCGTCGTACGGACTCAGAGCGATTTTTGATTCCGCCGTTGTGTATACTTTGTGTACGTTTTGATCTTATACATGTCTGATTACGAATCATTTCAATTACGTTTCGTAGGCACTGCGTGTAGTCGTCGAAAGTTATCATCCTGGAAACAACGTTACTTTTTACACCTTTCGCCTTTTTCGTATCTTTTTTACCATGTACTTGCAGTGCATACATTTTCGCTCTGAGTCCAATAAATTCTGTCATTATGGCCCTATTGTTATCGTCTTTCATCAAACCGGGGACTTTTTTGTTTACAAGCGGTATATCGTAAACGTTCCCTACCGGATAATCGCTTGTATCAAATCGATTAATATCACGTTTTATAGTATCATAAATATTCTCACATTCGATGTGGTAAATTAAACTATCCGTATCGGTATACATAACTTTACATTTATCGCCATGTGTGGGTAACATGTAATCGTGATGGAATTCATACAAACAAACCTTAGATATATCTAGTATACACATACCCACATAGATTGGTTTGTTGAACTTCACCGCAAACTTTCGCAGTTCGATGGCGACTAAGTTTTTCGAAAACACGCTACGGCTGTGGAAATTTGGTTTTGCGATCATTGCCTCCGCACCATATCTCCCTTCCCATTTTGTTACTAATTTTACATCGACGTGATTGCGTACATTCTCCATAGTTTTGCCAAATACCGCATTGTTCATCAATTTATACAAATTCTTTTCAAAATCGTTTGTAGCGAGAGTTCTAAACTTTGTATTTAATTCGATGTAATCGCGGAGCCAGGGTGATTGTGCGAATTGGAGGACGCGGTGTATCTTTGTAATACGAATAGCATGTCGCGTGCATTGCTGCAGGTTATGATAGTGGATAACGTAGCGCTGCTTATCGTATAGAGTTGCGAGCAGCTTGTCCTCTCTTTTGCCAGGCGGTTTGGCACGTGTGGGACAGAACGGCAGGTCCGCGTGAATGTCGTGCAAGCGTTGCGGATATTCTAGATCAACCTCTAGAATATAACCCGTGGGCGAATCGGCAGCAATCGAAGACACGTCAAAGTTTGCAACGTTGTCGACCTATCGAAATTCTGCATACAAATTCACATCAAAGTACGTCAAGTACGACGATGCTTTCGATGGATCGTACGACTGCATGTACTTATTATTGGCTTTCGCGTATCTACCTGAACATTGACTTAATCCACCGCGTATACCGCGTTCGATAAACAGGACCATGTCGATATCTGTTAGTAATTCGAAATTAACTTTTGTATGCTTCAGCATGGCATCCCACGTAAAACCGGGCAGAGTGTAATAATGCGCGGGATCGAGTCCGTAACTTGTTATACAGCTTTCACGAAAATTTTCAAAAATATCGGCCAACAGCAAGACATCTGTTTTCAAATACAAATCGCTATACTCGCCCAGCGTTTAAATGGAAAACCGTGTCCACACGTTCTCGGCGTGCGTGTACTCGCTCTCCGATACTGTATCACCCGTCAAGGAACTGTAAAATGATTCGCGCGATGGCAAACATGATTGTTCCAAGTTTTCGGCACAGTCAATGTACTCGTACGGAAAAACACCCTTTCCCGTCAATAATTCGAAATCTTTGGTAGACAAATTTTGAAACTCGGTTCGTAAAATTCTTAATTTGCTTTTATCTAAGAAAGACGCTAATTTATCGAGACTGGTACTCAAGAATTTGTATGAATCGATGAATCTCAATTTTATACAATTTCGCGACGGTCCATTTGGATCTTCGACACTTTTTGTGAACGAGATGTACTTTTCTTTTGTTATCGGCAATACACTGACGGCACCCTCGAAAACTATAGCTATTTCTTCGATAATAAAATGCGAATCGTAACCGGACAAATTATGAAAAACTATGGGAATGCAAAAAGAGTTTTTATAATTTAGATTACAATTGGAGTGCGCGGGACCTCTGTACCGACCGGTTAGATGGCAATGATCGCGAACCCTCGTATCGTTTTCTTCAAACGGTTTTTCGCAAATGTGACAATGCGTCGCGTCGCGAAATGCCTCCTGCTGTTCGCTCGTTAAATTATCCATTTGTATGTTATTTGATAAAATTGATTTAACAAAATGTGCCAAATTCTTTAATTGTTCGACGAACCAGGAAACACAATTCGCATCACGACGACATTGGTACACCGACAAGGACGAATCGTATGCGCATTGAACATAATATGCAATACTAAATACTTTATGATGCTGGTATGTGGATCTTGGTGCTTCTCGATCAGTTTTCTCCAGAATGTACTCGATATCGGCGTACACCACAAACGGAATTCGCTCTTTCCGGATGTAGTTGTCGAAGCTGAGCCACTTGCTTTCATCATCTGGTAATACGATTGCGCATTCGTTCATCTTCTCGCAATCTACGGTATGAGCTTCCAGCTTCTCACTCGAACTAAAGTAGTGCAAGCATCTGCAATAAAAAGACATACATTTTTTTTCAAACATAACATATTTAAAAAAGAAAAAAGTATTATTATATACATACCTATCGCAAAAGTATTTTCTGCGTTTATGTTTACTCAATTCTAAGCTTACGAGGCGGGACAAGTTTTTGATCCGCGCGAAATGTCCCACGCCGTTTGCTCCTTGTAAATACAGCAAATTGACATGTCTCTCCATCTTTCGTGTGGCGAGCCGTATCGGTAGAACCTTCTTTTCTTCAGTGGTGTAGACGTTGATGGAGATGCTGTTGGCGTGTTCAAACTTTTTAATTTGGTTCAATGTCATTGGAAATTCGATATCCTGGATATTCAACACCGTTGAATAATGAGGATATACCGATGCCCAACATGCGTTCCTTTCGGTTGGATGCAGAGCAGCCACTACTGACCACGCGAAACATGCATTGTCGTTCGAGCATACATTGATTACAGCTGTTTTTAGTTGTATTTCTCGTGGTAATTGTATGGTACATCCAGCATGCAGCGGCATATATTTATTCACGTTAACAATTAAATTGAGTATACGGGACAGCGCCCATCCGCTATCCCGTTCTTGAAATTCTTCCAGCGATGCTAGGATGGGTTCGACGACGTGTTGCTCGTACCACTCTTCGAGATTGATCGCGCCGAAGATTTCACAGTTTTTCGTGCTGATAGTCTTGTTTGAGCGTTTATCACCCGCTACAAACTCTCCATTAAACGCGGTATTCACTTTTAGTGTCTTATGTTTCACCAATGCACCCCGTATATGCTCGAGCACAACGTCTCTCGCATCCTGAAGAAAGTTGCGCGGATCGATGTAGTGCGAATTTAAAACAGCGCCGGTTAATACGCGGCTCTCGAATGCTGTGTCTATTTCACGCCACAAGAGTCCAGTGCTTGAATGGCCGGCACGTTATCGAACGCCGATCGATAATCGAGGGCGTTTTGCTCGACTATGTTCTTTCAGCGACTCGAAGCACTCGTTGCATCGTTCTTCCCATGCGAGGTATTCTTCTTGCGAAGTCAATCGATCGGCCTGGTTCCACAATCGACTTTCCAGTTCCAAGAGTTCTTCCATGATTGCACTCACTTCTTCGCTGGGGGTCACTACAGAACGGTTTGAATGCAGTTCAATCTGCAGCACAATTTTTATACTCTAGGTCACGTGATTTTGACACGTGATTTTGTCACATGATATGCCCCTACTATGATGCCACTGCCTGCAGATTTTCATAATCCCCTCATATTCCGTATCGCTGTTTTCGTGTGTTTTCCTGAGAACGTATATATATTTGGGAATTACACCACTGATGTATCAATTCATTAGAACGACTCCGCGATGCTGAGGGTCTTATTACGTATAAAAAAAATTAGATCACGCGCTACGCAAAGATGTGTATGCTAAAAATAAATGTGGATAAGAAAGTGAAATGTGTGTGGGAGGGGAGATTTGCTGTTTCAGCATTTTTTTTGTCCGTCTAACAAAGAGTGGGGGGTGTTATATAAAAATGTCTAAACGCCTTTTTTCAATCATTGTTTGCAACATCGTTCTATCGCCTCGTATCGAAACATCAGCTATGTGGTCCAATGTTGAAATCGCTCGAGCAACGCGAGAGAATCTTCCGAACAAGGAGTTCAACCAACCATTAACAAAGAAATCGCGCACACAGTAAGTTCTTTGACAACATATTGCAAAATATGCAGTCAAAATTCAATATTTTTTATAATTTTTTGTTTCTCTTGTCAGTGATAGCGATAATGTTCATTCGGAACGTAGAGTAACACGCGTAGTGCGTATACTGGGGAGGAGATATCCCCTGATGGATACATTCTACAAGTATCTCGACATCGGGGTTCGAATCCGTGATTCCTGCGACGTAAGCTGGCTATAGGAGACTCTCGTGGAAACGAAATTAAATTTTCTATGGATACGTGGAAAGATCTCCTACGAAAGAGGCATAACATTCTGCAGATTTTTGCTGATACATCGGGAACCTCGAGTGAGTCGATAAGCATTAATGATGTAACAGTTAAATTCCGACAACTAAACGACGTAAAACTCGCAAAACTCTCAAATTTTACCGTCTCTATGTTCATGAGTGAAAAAACCGTACAAAAGTTGTTCGCTTTCGAATATTGTATCGATCACATGTACAGATGGGTGTCTGAAAACTTATACCTGGTAGAATCTAAGTACAACAAGTTTATAGAAATAACACGAAATGCTGAAATTAAGGATTGTGAAAGGCAATTGTTGAACATGAAAATTTTGAACGTCATTCATATATATGTGTCTTTCTTTCTAGCACATTTCCTCCCATATCATATTCTCATCCGGTGTTATGTTTCCTTCGCACGTTCTCCAGTATTCTCATCATCAAAAGAATGATGTCACCTCTACCGTTTCTTTAATATCTAGTCCTTGAAGAATTGTATCGCGCAAATAAAAGATTTGCTACTGGATTGTAATTTGCAAACTTTGCGTTTTTGGATCTTCTGCTCGAGGCCATCGTCGCGAGACGTTCCTACCGATGGCTGCGTCAAAGATTGTAATGTAATATTGTATGTTGCACGGGGCATGAGTGCGAGGAAGAAAATACTCGGGCGCGAGAGAGAGGGAACCTGCGAGGCCCGCAACGATCCCCCCACTCCTGCGCGCGAAGGGGACGGTTTCCCCTACCCTTACGGTGTGCGCACTTATTTCGTTACATGTACCATTTGCGTTTTTCTTTCTAACCGATCTCTGATAACGATAATAATACTTACCAAACGTCGAACAATTGATGTTCTTCTTCTTCTTCTTTTTTACCGATCACTGATAATTATCGAACGGTAGTGTCCCCATCTACTTTAACGACCGTAGGTAATAATTGCATCCTACCTTACCGACCGTAGGTAATTATTACCGACCCATATCACTCGTGCCCCTACCCCTCGCCTCCTCGCCTATGGTTCCCCCCTCCCCCGCTCCCCCCTCGGAGCTCCAGAGTTAGAACCCGTCTACCTTTACTACTGACTAAGTTCAATATTAGGATATTCAATTAATTGTCTTCCTTATCATGTTAATATAATAAATGTTCCTGTAATTAGTCAAAATAAAATTTGGTTTAATGTACAAAATATACATGTTCCAATTTTATAATATTCAAATGTAGGTAAACTTACTAAAATTGAAATTAAAATAAATAATATCAATTTAAGAAATTTATAAATTTGTCTACATGGGAACATCATGAAATCATCTCGATCGGTTACTCGTTGCCGAGTCGTAGCGAACAATAGGAATTTTGCAATAACAATACTTATAAACATTTAAAAAGACCATAATTTATATCTACAGTACACATCTATATGCACAAGTATACACTTCCTTACTCCTGTATAATTATGGATAACTATACTTTACAACCGCCGACTAAACAGTAAATACCGTTTGAAAAGTTATTCGACCCTTATTCGATAATTTCGGATAAAGGTAAAAGTACGAAAGTTATCCCTCGCGACGAGTGAAACTTCAGTTAAAGATAAAAATGCGAAAATAACCTACGGATGTATATCTCTGGAGAGAAACTAGGTAACTCTAGCTGTCGAATAAAGATACAAACGCGGAAAAGTATCTTAGGGTTGAAACTCTCGGGTAGAAACCAGGTATCTCTAGCGGTCAGTTAAAGTTAAAAATGGGAAAACTACCCAACGAGTGAAACTCTCTGCAGTTAACGCAGGTATCTTTACCCGTCGGATAAAGTTAAAAGTGCGAAAAGTATCTTACGATTGAAACTTTAGCCTTCGAATAAAAATAATTTAAGTTATCTTTATCCTTTGAGTACATTTACTTCGAATACATTTTTTTATTCGGCAGTCATGGAATAAAGATAAAGTTATGTATCTTTATTCGACGAGTAAGAGATAATAATTTTTCATCTTTATTCGATATTTAAAATTTTTATTTAGATAAAGATGTTGCTCATCTCTGAAGCCGAGTGAGTGTCAACGCAGCGCATAATTCTAATCTCGGAATTCTTGTCGGTTTCAGCGGAGCGACCCTTGATTTCGCGCATGCTAGACAAGTTAACACGCGTCCGTTTCTGTCGCAAGAACACAGATCTAGGCATGCACCATATCCGACTTTACTAGCGTCGCAAAACCCGTGCAACTGAATCTTGATCGGATTATCGAGAAGGAGGCGATGATCGATAGATAATTCACGAATTAACGGCAGTTGATCGCTGAATGAAGTCCAAGTTGTGTATAATGTGTTAGGAACGGATTCGTCCCAATCTATTTTGGTTTTCCAGCACATCTGCATAATCATTTTTGCGGTTAATAGTACTGGTCCCAGTAAACCGAGAGGGTAAAAAATCTTGGCTATTTCCGAAAGAATAGTTCGTTTTGTAGTTTTAGAATATCTTTCGATTGAGTTAACAGTATATAAAATTTTGTCTTGTCGCGAATTCCACACGGTGGAATTCCCATTTTTAACTTTAACTCGAGAGTTTTCAAAATAGGATTTACAATATTTTTTCTTCTATATTATCGAGTGCATGGTTATGATTTGAAGCTCATTGTCTGATATTGAAGTGGCCGCGCTTTAAAAGTGCAATTATTTCATCACGAATTTGTAGTATTTCTGGTAACGAATTTGCTCCGGTTAATAAGTCATCTACGTAAAGGTCGCGTTTCAAAATCTGAGACGCGAGTGGAAAATCCGCGCTTTCGTCGTCTGCAAGCTGATTTATAGTTCTTATTGCGAGGTAAGGGGCAGACGAAACACCAAACGTCACGGTATTTAATTGGAAAACGGCAGGTTTACCCTCGTGATACCAAAAAATGCGTTGAAATTTACGATCGTTTGGATGAATTAATATCTGTCTATATATTTTGTCGATGTCTGCCGTAAGAACGAAAGCGTGCACACGGAATTTTAAAAGATGTTCGAATAGTTTTTCTTGAATTGCTGGGCCGACTATTAATTTGTCGTTCAATGAAAAGCCTTTGTTTGATTTTGCAAATGCGTCGAAAACAACTCGTAGCTTCATCGTGGTACTTGTATTTTTAATCACGTCGTGATGGGGTAAGTAATATCCGTCGTCGCTTTCATCAGTAATTAATGACATGTGATTTAAACTTATGTATTCGTTCATGACTTTCCTATAATCAGAAACGAGCAACGGATTTGATCTTAATTTTCTCTCTAACGCGTGAAATCGTCGAAGTGCGTGCAACCGTGAATCGCCAAAACTTTGACCAAAATCGCGAAATGGTAATCGAACCATACACCGACCTGATGGTTCATGCGTCGTAGTTTGTGTGTATAAAATAATTTTTTGGAAAAAAATTTAACCGTCTTCGAAAAAGGTGCAGTGAAAAGCATGAAATAATTTCTAGTTAATTTGTATGAATACGCACTAGCTCTAGATATAATTGCTTAAAAGTATGGGAAAATGCAGTGAAAAGTGTGAAATAATTTCTATTTAAACTTCAGTGTTATTCACCGTCGTTTGATGAATTTGGTTAAATTATTCAATACATTATATTAAATGCAATGCACATTTTTCGGAGGCGGCGCAGATGTAAAAAATTTTTAATTCCGGTTTGGGTTAGCTTTTGGTAGAGGCGGCAATATTGAATGCTGTCAATGTATACATGTTTATTGTCTATGAGGAATTAATAGTTAATGTATATAGTATGTACACGGAAATATAGTTTGAGTAGATTTGGGGCTTTTTTGGAGGGGAGGGGCGGCAAAATTGATTACTGCGAATGTATAAACTCCCTCCATGGAAATACTGTATGAATATGAATACGTATAATAGCAATAATTACAGTTCATATTTTTTGTTCCTTCGACAGATAGTTAAACCAAATTTGGTACTTTTGTCTGTAGGTAGTTGTTCGGTATCTTTGCTCGAACAGAATTTTGTCGAGTTGACAGAATTAATGTAAGAAATTTCCCAGTTCGCAGACGAAGCAAATACCGATGTCTAAAGGAAACAAAGATTTTTATGTGAAACTAGTGAATCACAAGAAAGTCAAGAAATCTCGCAGTTCGAAACAGACGAAGCACGAAGCAAGTAACATATTTCTCGCACGCGTCGATGACGATTACGTGACGTATCTCAGCGGTGACGCTCTAAGTATTCCCATCTTCGGAGAACAATTTGGACGCCAAAATTTCCACGCGGTTACGTTTCTCCGCACCACGTCGCTCTCCGTTGTGGCCCACATTGTCAGAGAGACAGGCGAATTGTGTTGACGTATATCGATTTTTTTGGAATCCAGACAGTCCTCGATAATTCGCTAGGACAGTAATTTTACATTATGCGCCGACTCCGAAAAATGTGCATTGCATTTAATATAATGTATTGAATAATTTAACCAAATTCATCAAACGACGGTGAATAACAATGAAGTTTAAATAGAAATTATTTCACACTTTTCACTGCATTTTCCCATACTTTTAAGCAATTATATCTAGAGCTAGTGCGTATTCATATACATTAACTAGAAATTATTTCATGCTTTTCACTGCACCTTTTTCGAAGTCGGTTAAATTTTTTTCCAAAAAATTATTTTATTATACCCAAAAATCATAGGCCAAGGGGTGGCGGGGAAGTACATTGTACGATTTCGAGATTTCCGAGGGACTACGCCCTAGCTTCGCATTGGTCTTGAATTCCTATGCCTACGCGAAGAATACCGGGTGCGCACATCCGACTCCAAATAAGGAAATTTAGAACGGGAACGTAACATCTCCCCCCTAAGATGAAACATCGTTTATTACGATACTTTCCCAATTTGGAGTTGGATGTGTACCGAAATTATAACTAATTATAAAAAGAAAAAGAAGAAAAAAAACTAATAATAATAAGAGGAAAAGAAAAAAAAGAAAAATAAGAAGTAAATAAGAAAATGCTTTTAAATGTTGACTATATGAACGAAACGGAACTATTGCGGTGTAGTGTGCGTGTTATATGTGTATATGTAGGCACTTAACTGTAGGGGTTTCTTCGGTTCTAGTCCTGGGTGGTGTTGGTATGGCCGGTTCGGTTGTCTGTGGTTATGTAAATGGTTGGGTGTTATTCAGAGTATGCAATTTTTAATTTATCCTGATGTTTTCTAATAACTTTATCTGTTCCTGTTTTTAATACGACATTATTTAGATCTATTACGTATATTACTTCATATGGTCCGACATAATGAGGATCTAGTTTGCTTCTGGGTTCCTTTAATACATAAGCGTAATCACCAATTTTGAATTGAACTGGTCTTGCGTGTCTATCGTAGTAGCGTTTAGATCGTTCCTTTGCAGTGTTTAAATTGTCTGCTGCCATGTTGCGAATTCCGGTTAATTTTGTAATCAAATTGGTGAGGTAAGTTCCATACGTTTCCAAATCATCTCCTTCAGGAAACGAACTTGGTAATCGTGCTGGCTTTCGAAAAATAAGTTTATATGGGTTAAAATTTGTAGCTTCATGAACGGATGTATTGTATGACAGCTTCGCAAATGGTATGTATAGGTCCCAATCTTCGTACGAATCCACGTAGTGTTTCAAATATTCTATGAGTACGATGTGACTTCTTTCCAGAGAACCATTGGTTTGTGGTCTGTATCTTGATGTAGTAACTTGCTTGATTTTGAAGATTTCTGCCAAATGTGTCATAACTTTGCCCATAAAACTTGTTCTTTTGTCCGTTAGAATTTCACGGGGTGTTCCGAAAATTGAAATGAAATGTCTTGCAAATGCATCTGCTATGGTTGTAGCTTTGATGTTTGGTAGTGCAACGGCTATGCAATAGTTCGTCAAGTTGTCCTGTATGGTTAATATATGTAACGGTCCAACGGTGTCCATGGAAATTTTATCAAATGCTTCTAATGGCGTGTCTGTGATCAACATCGGCTGTCGGGTTTTTGCTCTCACTAATTTCTGCTCTTGACAGCTTTTACATTTCCTGATGAATTCTTGGATCTCGTTTCTCATTCCTGACCATGAATATTTTGCTCGTATGCGTCTATAGGTTTTGGTTACACCTTTGTGTCCTCCAAGTAGACTGCTATGTGCTTCTTCTATTATTTGTTTCCTAATATCCTCAGATGGTAGTTTTGTTGTTTCCAGGCATAAAGTGATTTCTATATTAGTATTTTTAAATACTTCAGTAATAAGGGCTTGATACTTTTGAACGGTAGGACGATCCTGTTTCCTAAGTATTGATAAGTGAATAGCTGTTGTTCCTGTTTTTCTGAGAGCGATTCTTAAGTTTTGCAATGAAGAAATAATATCTTCTTCCTTGATTTCCACCCGTGTGAAGTTGGCCCCACCTATATCAAAAACTAAAAATTTTCTTTTTGGATACGTTTGCTCATCGTTTGCTCACGTTTACTCAAGAAAAATTTTCGTTTGCCCCTCTTTAGTTCAAAAGATACGGGCGATTCTTTATACGCCCAAGAGGGAACTATGTCAATTATTAACAAAATTCAAAATTTTCTTTTTGATTCTGTTTCGTCATCGTTTGCTCACGTTTGCTCAAGTGAAATTTTCGTTTCCCCCTCTTTAGTTCAAAAGATACAGGCGATTGTTTATACGCTCATGGAGGAGACATCGCGAAATGTGTTCCGAATTTTTTAATTAGCTTTCTTTCAGATATAAAGAAGGGAATGTAGATCAATCTCTAAAAGTAGTAGGGAGCGACTCTCTTTCGTTCCCAGGGAATAAATTAATAAATATATCTAAATTTCGATTGACTAGTGTCAATCATACAAGTGTTGGAGGTATCGTAGGAATGGTGTGGCACAGTCGATAAAGTCTGAGTTTGCGAAGTCTGTACATATATTGGTCTGACTGGGTTCGATCCCGGTAGGAATAACTTTTTTTTACGTTCCTTTTGGTTTTTATCATGTTTTGTTATGAATTTTACCTTTCTATATATTAAGATTAATTTTATAAAATATCGTGCAATTTTTATGTTTTTTATTCCATTGAAAAAGAATCAAGAAGTGAATGAGTTTCTACAAACTTTTATAAAAACTTACGTCATTATAGTCTATAAATAACACTTAAATTATTTCAAACAAACATTGCACACACCCATTACATAAACTCCCTCTCAATAAAAAAA
>NC_071982.1:9028447-9069382 GCF_026283585.1 Hylaeus volcanicus
GATTTTTCATCACTTATTCGCTTCTGTAAAACCACGTTACAATCTCAATTTTAATATTTCATCCGGCCAGTGAAAATATTTTTTTTTCCAATTCGGTCCGGGGGCAAAAACAATTGGCCATGCCTGGTCTAAACCACGTGGAAAACCGTGTGTAGACTGACGATATAGTAACAACAGAACAGACGACGACAACGCCACAACGGAAAGCGCGACAGCGAAGCAGCCATATTGCCATACAAATCATCAAGATTTCATAGAAATGAAGCTCATCAAGTTTTTTGAAGCGAAGAAGCAGTATTTTCTCACGATTCTTTTTCTAAAATATTCTTTACATCACTCCGCATGGCACTCTAACGCCCGATTTTCCAATTTCGGTCTTGAAACTTTATAAATAATAAAAGTATGGTTTTTTTTTTTCTTACAGAATAAATTTGTTTACAAAACCCTTTTTCCAAAATCGAGCCTTACAGTGGCATGCGCCAAGGTATAAGGAATATTTTGAAACCAGAATTATTAGAAAATATTGCTTTTTTGCTTCAATATCCTTGACAAGAATCATGCTAGTCTAATCTCCCTGTCTTCATCTCTCCTGCAATTGTTGTATCGCCCTCTCTGTCCTTGTCCCGGAGTTTCCTACTTTTTCCGCGACTGTCGCTGAAGTCAACTTGGGGTTTGGCTCTGGGTCCTGCACACCCTTAAGGGGTAGACACGGCACGCGACCTCTCCGATTCGGCAGGTCGGTATTACAGCAGCTACTCTCTGCATAGAAATGGTATTACCATTATATATGCGGCAGCGGAGGAAAACTAGATGGAGCTGCTTGTTTTTGCTATACAGTATAGTTTGTTCTCAACAACATATACTGTATACTTCTTCCTTGAGAGATTCTGAATGCTCAGCGTAGTAAGAGTAGTAGTATTTTGTTCCGCGCTGTGTATTACGTTTGTGTAGTGCGGTCACACTTCACCATCGCGCGTGCATATGCAAATACGAGCTAGGGTGAGGGAGCCTCGGCGCCGCTGCGGCGCCCCGTAGAGTTGCTCCTCGCTATCGAGAATTTGGAAAACTTTAACAATTTTTTACAATTTTTTAGAATTAAAAAAAAACTTTGACCTTAAATTTCGAGGTCATAATGGATTTTGCGGACGGTTTTTTTTGCAAATGTCCACCGATCCAGATGTGTACAATAACTCCTGAAAGTGGTGACCAATAATTTGTATACACTCTGCACACCCTGATTTCATTTGTAATAAAATAATTTTTTGGAAAAAAAATTTAACCGACTTCAAAAAAGCTACAGTGAAAAGTATGAAATAAATTCTAGTTAATTTATATGAATACGCACTAGCTCTAGATATAATTGCTTAAAAGTATGGGAAAATGCAGTGAAAAGTGTGAAATAATTTCTATTTAAACTGCATTGTTATTCACCATCGTTTGATGAATTTGGTTAAATTATTAAATACATCATATTAAATGCAATGCACCTGTTTCGTAGGCGGCGTAGATGTAAAAATTGTTTAATTCCGGTTTGGGTTAGCTTTTGGTATAGGCGGCAATATTGAATGCTGTCAATGTATACATGTTTATTATCTATGAGGGATTAATAGTTAATGTATATAGTATGTACACGGAAATATAGTGTGAGTAGATTTGGGGCTTTTTTGGAGGGGAGTGGGGGCCATATTGATTACTGCTAATGTATAAACTCTCCACATGGAAATACTGTATGAATAGGTTTGGGATAGTATTTGGTGGGGGCGGCGATATTGAATAGTGTTAATGAATATGATGTCTAAAGCGGATATAGTAATAGCAATAATTAATGTCATATTTTTTGTTCCTCGAACAGAAAGTTAAACCAAGTTCGATAATATTTAATTTTGGGGATAGCTGAGACGATGCTGAACTACGATTTTGTTTGCAAAAATTTCGAATGGTGCCGAATATTAACGAAAACGAAGCACTATCCGCAAAGGAAATTGTGGTTCAGAATTGTCTCAGCATTTCCGGTTCTTACACTAATTCAACGACACTCTGTATACTCTACCCATGGAAATACTGTCTGAATAGGTTTGGGATAGTATTTAGTGGCGGCGGCGATATTGAATAGTGTTAATGAATATGATATTGAAGTGGATGTAATGATAGCAATAAATAAAGACCATATTTTTTGTTTCTACGACAGAAAGTTAAACTAAGTTTAGCAATTTTTAATATACTTAATTCTAAATTTTGCGCCGCCACCGAAAAAGGTGCATTGCATTTAATATGATGTATTTAATATTTTAACCAAATTCATCAAACGATGGTGAATAATGTTACGTATATAGAAACTCTCTGTTTTTAGAAGCTCGCGTTCATTAATCTTATTTTATCTACCCTTCTGGAATTTGGAGCTCGGTCTCACTGGAGTGCATCCTGCAGCTGCATCCTCTTAATATCATCTTTGACTCGCGTTGCGTGGGATACTTTCAAATCTACCCTTTTCCCAGGGCACACAGCTGCCGACCTTAGGGCAACGAAAATCCTAACCGTCAAATTTCCTAATATGGAAATCACTGGCGTTTCCCCACCAACATTTAGGGGTATATAAACCCACGATTTTCGTTGCTCGGGGGCTAGTACGAAATAGTTACTCGTTAGGGACACATCGATCGTCTGTAGAGTAGCACTCTAGTGAGATCGGGCTTCAGTTCTTTTCGATCATCGTTACCATATACATCCGCGAGGACGGTTTTAAAATCTATAACGGCCATAAAAGTACTCTCGACCCCCACATCGCCAGTGCGTCAACACCGCGCAACACTTAGGTAATTTTAACTTCATACACTAACCACGACAACACGACACTGGACACTTGTAGTTAGTATAGTTATTTTTGAATATATACTCTTTGTGTAAACTTAAAAGTCTGTAAGATCAATCATCAAACCTTTACTTTGAAATCACCAATCCTAGCCAGTGTAACAATCCCACAACATAATAACTTTACCGCTCGAGTTAGTATTCTATTAAATTAACAAGTTGCGAGGCTTCATTAACGACGCGTTTAACGACACGATTTAGTCATTGTGTACTCAACCCGAACTCTTAAACTTAACCTATCCTGCGGTTACCCTTTACTGGGAGATACCGATTCCTGCTAGCTATCTGACTTCGCGCCAGAGTCGCTGCACTTTTTCCAAAAACCTCGCAGTTCGAACCTTACCCTACGGTTACCCTTTACTGGGAGATATCAATTCCCAGCAGTTACCTGACTTCGCGTCAGAGGCGTCTGCGTTTGTCTCCAATAACCAAACAACCAAACACCTTAACCTACGGTTACCCTTCACTGGAAGATACCGATTCCTGCAACTATCTGACTTCGCGTCAGAGTCGTCTGCATTATCTACTCTATCCTCAAATCTTCGGCTCCATTGATACATACTAATTAATCGTATCGGTGCAATTCTCGAATCCACCCCACTCGCAGGGCTCACACGCGCGTCGCTATCGCCCTGGCTCGTAATAATAACAATGCAGTTTAAATAGAAATTATTTCACACTTTTCACTGCATTTTCCCATACTTTTAAGCAATTATATCTAGAGCTAGTGCGTATTTATATACATTAACTAGAAATTATTTCATGCTTTTCACTGCATTTTCCCGTACTTTTAACAATTATATCTAGAGCTAGTGCGTATTCATATAAATTAACTAGAAATTATTTCATATTGTACCTTTCACTGTACCTTCACTTTACCTTTTTTGAAGTCGGTTAAATTTTTTTTCCAAAAAATTATTTTATTTCACTCTTTTTAGTGGCAATCTATAACCAATAGGTTTCATGCAATAACAACAGTTATGAGCAATATACAGGATGACCCAAAAACGTTGGAGATATTCCAGAAACAGAAACTCCCGACCAATCAGAGCGCGAGTATGCCGGTGGAGCGCCTGCGGGGCCTGTGCTACCGGCGTTCTGATTGATCGGAGGTTTCTGTCAATATCTCCTTAACGAAGCCGTGAACAACATTTTCGTTAAGAAAAAATTGTTTCAAATCCCCCCCCCCCCCCCCCGGAACACCCCATTCCAGGACATCCAACATTTTTTGGACACCCTGTATAATTGCAAATGGGATTATTAGGAATACATCTGCCCCTACATGTGAAAGGATTGATTGCGTTTGGTAAATTCCTTGTCGAGCTGCACCAGAGCGTAGCAATTTCGCTCCAACAATGGTTATATAAACAATAAAAGTTTCCATAAATTTTTGCAAATGGGAACATCACGAATTCATCTATCATGAAATGCGGAAGGTTCCATCGCGCTCGGTAATTTCCTCACCGAGTTACATCATATAATAGGAATTTTGCGATAACAATAGTTATAAACAATACAGAAATTCATAAATTTTTGCATCTGTGATCATTGCGAAAACGTTTCCGGCAGCAAAATATAAGGGGTTTCATCGATTTCATCGGTTTCAGGCCAAACATACGTGAAATAGTACGCTTTTTGCGATGAAAATTAATATCAAGTGGTAAAAAATAAGACAAGGGCAAATGCTTTGCTATGGGACCAAATGGCAAATGCTCTTCCAGATGCAAGAAGTTTCAATCTGATTGGTCCATCCGTCTCGGAGTAAGAAGCAAGACAAAATGTTTCTGTTTAAAAAAAAACGGGTAAAAAATGACAAATCACAAAATGTTTCTTTTACGCGACCAACTGGAAGAAATATTCGACAAGATGCAAGAGGTTTCACTCCGATTCATCAAGCCATCTCGACGTAATTAGCAAGCATACCTAAAAATCACGGTTTTTTGGTAAAAAGACGGGTAAAAAGTGATAAATCGCAAAAAGTCTTGACAGCAGGATCACAGGGGGAACATGCTCTTGTGACGTTCGCATATCGATCGTCTAAACCACGACATATGTACAGTATATTCGAACGTCATCCTATATCTTAGACTGAGAAGCGTTTAGCAAGTAAGAGAGAACCTAAGCGATAACAGCTACGGGTGCGGAGCGAACGATCTACTTCTTGCTACATTATGTGCCTCTGATACGACCACGGTACGATCGCGGCTTATTCACTATCGTGAACCGCGGTTTCGGTTGCTTTATCGCGACGCACGAGAATACAACGGTTCTCCTAGATGTTAAGTCGCAGCTACAGGTCCCGTACAATTCTCAGTACTCGTTACCACCCACCGGAGGGCGGCCAGATCTAACGAGGCCTTGCATCTTTTCGACGAATTCAAGCGTAGCATCAGCTAAGGAACCGTCGGCAGTGGCTATCGTTGGTGTCAGTCACCAAAAACCGATAAGGGGTGGACTAAACACCTAGGAATGATTTCGGGCAAGATGTTATTGCTAACGCCATGGGAAGAAATCAACCACCACCCATCAATTTTTAATAAATCACGTGGTATGATTTTTTCTCCTTCCTTCGGACCAAAGGTCACGAATAAGGGGTATAAGTACGCCCGCAATTCAGGAGCTCGGGATAGTTGCCGTTCGAAATTTCAAACATATAATTGTCGTACTAGATAGTCGTCGCGAGTTATCCAAAATTATAGTCCTTGTCGAGTCGAATCAGACATCGAGTTTTATTGCGAAGCTAAGGTAGTGAATCTTTTTATTCAAACTGTAATTAATTGTAATTGCTATAATAAACGACTGTGCGCGGGTCTTAATAAACAGTAACGTAATTTAACAAATTCACATGTTGCAATTATTTTTTTTCCTTAATCATTCGACGCGTTCGGAGAGGAAAAAGGGAATGAATTATAGTTAAACCAACTATCCTTTTGATTTATAATCGAGGCGTCAAAGCCGGTCATTTAGAAATCTTAAAGATAGAAAAATTGCTCGGCCGTGGGTTTCTTTTCCGTCATCGTACTCAGGTTCCAAGTCACTTTCCTGCTTGCTGTAAGGGTTGATCGAGGCGTCGAAGCCGGTTTTCCCAAATAGTAGCCACGGATTTGATTAACGCGGCTTCTTTTCGATTTAAAGCAGAGCAGATATTCCGATCAGGGTCGAGGCGTCGAAGCCGGCTTTGAAAGGAATAGACGCAAAACCAGCGGTCGTAAAGGGTTGTACGAGCTTGATAACGATTGACGGGACATGAGATTCATCCCCGATTAAAACTATTATAAATTCCAATTTTTCCCTCTCAGTAGATGAGAAACACAGAAAAGGTACGAAAATACCGGTCGGGCAGACGCGAGCAGATTCGTCGGTTGCTAAAAGACTACGTGCGACCAGCACAAACGGGAAAACTTCCGCTCGGGTGCGTAGTGAAGCCGCGAGTGGTGCAAAACAAACTTTTAAAAACACCAGCAGCAGCAACAGTACCAGCACCAGTCTCAGCACCAACATCAGCATCAGTACCAACACCAACCCCAGCACCGATACCTTGGAGGCTCACCCCACTAATCATCCCCGGGGCACGTGAGGCCGTGTGGACCATTCCACCAAACGACCCGCGGTGGGAACACTACATTCAAAAGATGCTCGACAGCACCAAGTAGTAAGTCCGAAAACTTAAAATATTCTAATAAATAGTAATCGCGAGGGTGAACTCAATACGGATCAGGATCCCGTTCAAACGCGAGTCGTTTAAGAGGGGCGTGGGACAAAAGGCAAACATCATTTGATCGAAACGGACGACAGATTTTCAAATCTGAAATCCGGGACGTGACACTCTGCAAAATGCAACAGGTTCCATTCCGATTGGTCAAGCCATCTCGGTGTAATCGGTGAACAGACATTTAAAAAAAAAAAAAAAAAAGACGAATTGAGTAACCTCCTCCTTTTCGAAGTCGGTTAAAAATAAAGAAGGTAGAAGATACCTACATATCCTGAAAAATCCATTATTAATGTTTCCTATTTCCCATAAATATTTTAACAGAAACGTTTAAAAAATATTCAGATAATGTGAAATTTATGTTTAGAAGATGCGTATTGAATATTTGAGCAACGTTGAATAAATCTTGAAAAATAAGAGACTCAAAAAAAAATTAAATCAAATTTTATATTGTGCTTCATTTATTCATAGATTTTACTTTTATTACTTTATTTCTTGTGATTGGATTCCATTAAAACAAGTTACTTTAATTTTTTTTACCTCGATGGGAATTTGAATATCAGATGAATATGTATTTTATATTTAGGAAAAAGTATTCCATTCTAAATATTGAATAGATATTCATTTTATACTTAAAAAAAAAGTATTTTTTCTAAATCTAGAATAAACATCATATATATATTTAAATATTAAAATGAGATTCAATCTCTTTTATTGGATGAATATGTATTCAATATTTTGTGCTACTAGGGTATGTAAACCTGACACCCAACTGCCAAAAAATTAACTTTTTTTTTTACGGAAAATGATAGGGTTCCGCTTCGATTTTAGTATTAGGTTGTTACAATTTTTTTTTCATTTGTGAATTGATGAAATTACAAATGAGACATCGCCTAGTGTACCCCGAATTATTTAATCAAATTTTTTTCATATGTGAAGAAGGGTATGTAGGACAATCTCTGTAAGTGAGAAGGCGCGACTCTCTTTCGTTTTCGAGAAATAAATTTTTAAAAATAGCTAAATTTCGATTGACGAGTGTCATCCGTATAAGAGTGGGAGGTATTATAGAAGTAGCGTGGCACAGTCGATAGGGTGCCATATTGCGAAGGCGATCTTTTGCGCTGGAAGCGGTTTGATCCCGGTAGGAGTCGCTTATATTTTTGTTTACTTTTTTTTCCGTTTGTACCATGTTTTGTTATGGAAACTACGTTTTTATATATTAAGATTATTTTTATAGAATATTCTGCAATTTTTATGTGTTTTATCGCATTGAAAAAGAAGTCAGAAAAAAGAAGGAAGAAAAAAAAGAAAGAAAGAAAAGGAAAAAAAGAAGAAAGAAGTTGTGCAATGTTTATTTAATATAATTAAATTGTTATTTACAAACTATAAGGACGTAAGTTTTTATAAAAGCTTGTAGAAACTCCTTTCACATCATGACTTCTTTTTCAAAGCGATAAAAGACATAAAAATTGCACAATATTGTATAAAAATAATCTTAATATATAAAAAGGTAGTTTCCATAACAAAACATCATACAAACGGAAGAAAAAGTAAAAAAAAAATAAGTGACTCTTACCGGGATCGAACCGCGTCCAGCGCGAAGCTAGAGTTTCGAAGCGACGACGAAAGTAGAAAGAAACAGTTCGATGAAGAAGTAAGAGAGACTGAGAGTCGACGTTGGTAAATGTAAGGATACGGGATCGGGATGCTAAGCGCGATTTCGACCTCAGTGAAATGGCAACAGTGTAGAAAGACGTTGTTGTGAGAACGGCAACATCGCAATTGTATCGACATCACGTTAGCAGTCGTCCTCAGTAAGCGCCATCTCCTATCGATTGTCTGAACTAAATTTGTGACGTAACTTGCTCTGCATTATCGTCAAAATGGCGGAACTCGTCATGGGGAATGCTTTTACGATTTTTCGCTTTTTGTTCTTATATTAGCATATTTTGGGTTGAATGAGAGCTCATTCGAAAGAGGAAGGTCCAATGAAGGGTGCTCTGGTCATCATTCGAGTCACAAAATCCATTTAGTAACCTAAAAATACTTCCATTCTACGGATGTGTTTTGCTCGACTTTTGTTTAACTTTGGACGCTCATATTATTAAATATCAACACACTATCGTTCTATCATGACCAGAGCACCCTTCGTTGGACCTTCCTCTTTCGAATGAGCTCTCATTCAGTCCAAAATATGCTAATATAAGGACGAAAAGCGAAAAATCGCGAACCCCTTTTTAGGCCCACTTTTGCCGGTAATGTCACCTCTCTGCATTACCCGTGTCTATCCCCTTAATAGTTCGTAAAAGAGTGACACTGGCGCCGCCAAACCCCGGGGGCCCGAATTAAATCGGGCTTTATGGTCACATGGTCACAAGAGTAGAGCTTGGGGGCCCTGGTTACCATTGTGCCATTGAATGGCCCATTGTTACTTCGCAAATGACGACGAGTACCGACGGAAACCGACGGCTACCGACACTGACGTTGAAATTTTCATACCGGGTTGGTGGTACTCACCGATACGCTAGATATGGGTATGCGATGCCTACTAGCGCCGCGTGGTTTTGTGTCCCCAACTAAAAACGTAGTTTCTCTACTCCGCAACTGTGCTTGGCCACCCTGGGAGGCCCTGGTTGAAATGTAAACACGCGAGGAAAGTGAATTGAAATTAAAATCATGCAATTCATAAAAAAAAATAATAGTAGGGGCGAAATTCTTACGTTCTTCGTGTCAAAAGTGTTGAAGAATCTAATCGGTGAGTTTGCATATCCTAATTCACAGCGAAGGTTAAAACAAAATTGCGCGTCGAATCGCGACAGGTTATATTTTATACGCGTTCGGTGATACTTGAATCCCGTTTTCCTCTTATTAACTAAGAACCCTTTTCTACGGTATTTATAATAATAACTCGATCCGATTTCGCATGCAGAGGGTTTTGTTTCGACATACCGATATCCTAAGCCGTGTCTCTTTACGTTGCCTTTCGCTATTACAGGTGTTGTTTTGTCCCTGCAGATTTTTCCCCAGTCCTTTGCCCAGAGTGAAACCGTATTTTCTCAGAAGTTGGCCCACGATGCTGCTGGAGTAGAAGGATTCTTGTGCAGGTTTGGTTTCGATGACTAGTTCCTCGTTGACAGGCTGCGTACGGATGATTTCGGCTGCGACATTGTAAACTTTTTCTTCTTTCTCCTCTGCTTCAGGTGAACCCGCTGCTGGCACTGGATTGGTCGTCTTTTTCCTCTTTGGGGTCCAGTTGTGTCCAAGTATCAAGGAGAGTGAGATCTATATCGACTTCCTTAGATTCTTTCTTCGATTTTAATTTGGACTTTTCTTTTCTAGGTTCTCTGACTGGCTGTTGTTCGGTGGTAGAAGGAGCTTGAGTTACCTCTGGATTCGACGATAGTGATTTCTGGTGGTTATTTTCTATTTTTAAGACGACATTTTTCCTGATGGAATGTTTTTCCTTCGTTTCTAATTTGGGTTTTTTCTTTGCAGCTTCTTTGGCTGGTTTTTCTTCTGGTTTTGCAGGAAGTGGTTCGTCGTATTTTTCTTGGATCCTTGCGACAACTTCTTTCTTCGAAGAGTGCTCCTGTTTACATTGTAGCTCGGCGAAGGGAATAATGATGTCTTTAAATTCCAGAAGTCGATTTATGTAATCTAAAGTGCCACCGTATGTTATAAAAAATTAGGTACAGAGAATTCCTGTATGTTCGATGGGAAATGTGCTGCTAACGACGTGGAAGTTGACAGGGTAACCAAATATGGATGAACGAAGAAGTCCCAGTGTTGGAGTGAAATCATGTGTAATACCAGTGAGTTTTATGATTTCTGTGGTGTCGATAATTGCCTGAGGACTAACTGCTGTTTGTTTTATTAAATTTACCTCAGAGCTAGTGTCCAGCATGAAGTGAGCTGATCAAATTACTCCATTTGGTCGAAGGATTGTGGAAGGAAGTCTTCAAGTGATTGGGTTGCTGATTCTGGCAACTCTAGGGGTTCGGACTCGTCGTTCTGCGTGCAGATTGGATGGATTTTGGTGTTTGTCGTCCCACGAGGGGCATCCTGGATCAGTCGTGGAATTGGTCCATTTCCCTGATTCCTGGTTTTAAGGTTTGTTTCTTGTCGACTCCTGTCGAATTGTCTCCTCCTGCATTCGGCTTCGAAATGTCCCAGTCGATTGCAATAATGACATATGATTGGTGGTGGTTTCGTGGGTGGTTGATAATTGTCTATTATTCACTGGTTGATTTCTTCTTTCAAGTGGTGCTTGTGTAAATTTACTGCAGAACCTCGCAGTGTGGTTAGGTTCCCCATAAAGTTGACAGGTGAGTTTTACAACATTATTATTACTATCACCGAACCTGAGTTTGTGTCTGGCGATTTCACTTTCAACTTGCACTGCACAATCGTACGTTTCTTCCAGAGGTCGAGGATTTTGGAACTGAATTCTCAGTCGCATATCTGGAGGTAAGCCGTGGATGAAATTTTTTGCAGCGAAACTGTCGATGATTCTTTTCCCTGTTGCAGATGGTTTCTCCTCCTCGATGATGTATTCATAGGGATCCTTAACACGCGCAGTGTAATTCAATATGTTTTCTTTGGGTGCTTTGCTGATGTTGGCGAGTTCCCCACGACAATGATTGGAATTATAGAGCGGTGGAAAAAACTTTCGCAGTCTTTGCTAAGTTGTTCGATGATTTTTATCTGCCTGTCTTCTATGACTTGGCACGCGTGTCCTTGTAATTTATTTTTCAATAAAATTAATAGGTGCTGGTGCTGTTTCTTTGGAACATCTGGTTCTGCTTCTCTGCACGCTCTGATGAATTGTTGTACAGGTATGTTACAACCGTCGAACTTGGAAACAGATTCTGTTGCGTCTCTTGCTGTTTTAGAGTCGCTCGAAGACGAAGATGCTGCGATGTTGAATGCTGTTGTCCTCATGATGGCTGCGAACTGTTCGATGGCCTTCCTCATAGCCCTGAGTTCGTCTTGCAAGGTTGAATCGATGTCCTCGGTGAGTGGATCCACGTAGATTTTTCTTCTTTCTTCCATTTTTTGGCGATGTTCTAATTCTTTCTGTTTTTCACAGAGCATCGCGAACTGGTGTTCGAAGGGCAACTCACAACTTTTACGAAGTTCTTCGCGCGATTCTACACTGAATTCACCTTCGTAGCTGTTATTAGCATCACACGCGGAGTCTTGACTGTACATTTTAAAAATTTTAAGAATTTAAGCACTGTTTGTTCAATAAATATATATTAAACTTTGAATTTGCGTGTCGACTTATTCACTCTCGCACTTCTTTTCCTTAATGTCCTTAATTTGAACTAATTTCTTAATTTCTTATTCTTATAATTAATAATTACAACTATTTCTTATACCAGAGTACAAAATTTTATGCAAATTACGCCACTTTGTTTTAATATCAAAGTTTTTTAAATACTCGGAATTCTAGACTTCCGCGTCGTCTTATTCTGTTTTTAAACGCAAAATTTTGATTTCTGTTTACTAATTTGCAAGTTTTATAATTTAAATAAGAGAATTCTAAATTTTCGTGTAATAATACTCTGTTTCGAATACAGAGTTTAATTTTTTAGCCACTAGTTCGTAAGATACTTTGTAGGTGTGAAATTAAAAATTTCACGAATCGACATCCCACCGCTGTCACCGGTGTAACGTCCCGAGTTCCGGAGTAGGCGTGGCTTCGCCCGAGAGCCGAAATTTTGGGACGTACCCTCCGATCGAAAATGGCGTTTCGAACGGGATCTCGAATAATGATTGGTAAGTAGTTCTATTTTTGTTTCAGACTTGATTGGCGGAGAAGATCTCTGACAAGATGGCGATTCTGGACCGAGCGGAAATCCAGAATCAACGTGACAAAGCGTGGCAAGTGAGCGGTTAAATAATGCTAATATTAATCCTAATTTGAATTATAATGTGAATAACAATACGATTCTACTTTTACAGTGTTCCAGAATTCGATCGAGCAAGTGATTCGAAGGTGAGTATTATTTATGTTTTTCAGCCATTAGGAGTTAACGCAATTCACATGATAAGTATTATTCATGTGTTTAAAGTCACGGGTAAGTATTATTTATGTATTTCAGCGGCGAAATCAACGTTCCAAGAGGAGAATGTCACCTAAAGGACGTAACGGTTCCCGATTTGAATTCCGTTACATTTTCTTCGAGAATTAACGAATTTTTTGGGTACAATTTATATATAATTCGTATTGGAGAAAGAAGTAGAATTCAAAAGAAAGGTTTGTCTCGATGAGAACAACTTTCGAAGAGTCGTTTCGTTCAAGGGAAGGGTTTCAAAGGTTTTCTCCAAGAAAACGGAGAATTCCTCCATTCCTCGGAGTTCGTTGGGAAAGAAAATATATATTTACGTTCTTTACGAGAACTATCCTGTAGTTTCAACATTAACTAGATTTAAAGAAATAGGAAAGAATAAACTAATGAATCGATAGATGAACGAAAGGAGAAGAACGAGATTTTGTTCGTGAGAGTTTCTGAATTTGATGCGCGCTGTTACAGATTCCACATTTATAAATTATCGTTCTTACAAATTACTCACGTGTGCCTGCTTTACAATTACCGCTGTAAAGATGTTCAGAAGTTGTCCTCCTCGAATTCTTCCTGCTGCGATGAACACTTCGATTTAGAATGTACTGGTTTTATAATATTAATACAAGAGCTTTTCTCCACTAAGGATTTATTATCGTTGTACTAATACAAGATTGATTCGTACAATTGACCGTTCACAGGTCTCACAGTTGTAATGAAGTAGAAGTAAGTCGAAGTGTGTAATAGAAGTAAGTAAGTACTAGAGGTAATAGGTAAGTAAGTGACGAAGCCGGCTGTGGCGGTTGTATTTATATTCCTCTTTCAAGGACGATTGTTGGCGCATGCGTACCCTGCATGGCAACAGTAGGCGTTATAGGCGCGGGCGTTCTTCGCACGGCGACAAATATATGTGTGTGAAGTTAACCCCGCACTTTTCGAATTTTTGATTTTTTTAAATTGTGCTACGTTGTGCTACGTTTGTGCCGTATTGTGCCGTAAACCGCGATTCTGTAAGTCAAAGCATACTCAAGAAAATAGAACAAAACAACATTTTTGATAACCCCGCACTTTTCGAATATTCAGTTTTTCTTTTTTGTGCCGTATTGTGCTATATTTGTGCTGAATTGTGCCGTAAATAAGAGATCGATAACATACAATAACAATTAAGAAAAAAAATAAAACAAAAATTATACTATCCCCGCACTTTTGCCGAAACAAACTTTTTTTTCTATAAAAAGATGCGTACTAACTTGTGCTACATTGTGCCATTGATAGAAACTCGTAATCTCTACTCATTTTGCAGATAAAAAATGTTGATTTTTAAGGAATAAAAAATTTAATATTCGAACAATTTGCGAACGGCGACAGATAATCGAATTCTGCAAGATGTACTACATTGTGCTACTTACAATACACGAGACATATGCGTTAAAAATTAAGATTAGCTCGAGGGTCAACAAAAATTAACAGAAAATGGTGGGGGTGATTAAAAATTTCGATATTTCCTAATTTTTTTTTATTGTGCCGTATTGTGCTAGACTGGCATAACAACTTTTCCTAATTACAAAATCTCGCCAGATCGACAGATTTCGCAGCGTTGGCAAAGTTAAGAATCAGAATATTCTGCGAATATGTTGAAAACGTGTATTTCTCAACTGTAATGAATGGTTATATAAGAAAATATATTTTGTACATTTAGTTTTAATATATGATACCGATAGATAATATACGTAGGATTGCGTCTGAGGGTTGTGTACAAAACGACACGTGTTACACACTAAAAGTTTAATAAAAAACAAAGAAATGGGGTATAATATATCGGTAATATACTACATCCGCACACACAAACTCTCGCACACACGCTTGCATACCCGCGCACGCACCCTTACGCGCACTCGTTCCCTCATACATATACGTATACAACCACCTTTTGCGTTGCTCGGAACCAACAACGTAAACGTAGCAGTATTGTGGCTCCTTTCTGTTATTTTGCATCTTTCATATATTTTTACATATTTTTAATTTATGTTTTTTGTTGTTTTTTTATATTTTTGTTGTTTTTTTATATTTTTGTTTTTTCGTTGTTCATATTAATGTTATTTATAATATTATAGGCGTATATATAAATTATATGTATTTAGGCACAAAACACCAAATAAAATTTAATATTCTGAAATGGCAAAAAAGTCAATCTTTTTTATAAACCATATAAGATATAGATATAAGATTAAAAAAAAAGAAAAATGCATGAACATAATATATTTAAAATGAATTTGCTTCGCATGCAACATAGATTATTTGATTAGGTTCAGTGAGAAAAAGGAAATAAAACGTGCGCAGTTATTTGTGTTTCTTAAATAATATAATTCAGTTTGTGGTTAATTTAACACACTAAATGAACACTCATTATCTGCGATTATTATGGACGATGTCCTTAGATTATAACATACAGTTCTCGAACCACACTTTACTGTTTTACGCTTAGCACGTTCGTTCATTCCGACATTCTAACAGGGCCTCTCCGGACATTCGCACTCGCACGCACTCTGTTGTTTCTCAGTGTTGCCACCTTTGGTTAAGAGAAGCAATACCAATCTCTGAAATTATTTCTCTAACACTCTCTCTTAATTTCAGAAGTTTGATTGCTATTTAACAACTTAATTGATTTTATAAAAAATATAGCATATCACACGACAAACCCAGTCTTACAAAAAACAAACTTATGTGAGTTTAACGCTTTAGTAAATAAATCTGCGTATTGATGTTCAGTCTTACAATACTCTACTAATATTTCCTTATTTTTGATTAGTTCATGTATGAAATGATATTTTACATCTATGTGCTTAGATCATCTATTTACTACACCGTTTTTTATGAGTTGAATAGCACTCTGATTGTCTACTTTTAATTTTACTTGATGTTCTTTATTTGTCAGTTCGTGTAACAGCGACTTCAGATGAAGTAGCTCTTTACAACACTCTGCTGCTGCGATGTATTCGGCTTCAGTTGTTGACAAAGCCACTATCGCTTGTTTTCTGGAGCACCAGCTTATTGGCCCTCCTCCATACATTATGACATAACCCGTGGTACTCTTCCTGCTTTCCAAATCTCCTGTATGATCCGCGTCACAATAAGCTTCTATGATGTTACTTTCAGTGCCCTTGCAGAATTGTATGCCTTGAGTAGACGTCCCATTTAGATATCTCAGCATCCTTTTAGCGTCCGTTACATTGCACCCTTTCGGTTCGTTGATGTACCGGCTTCCGTAATTTGTAGCATACGTTAGGTCTGGTCTTGTCCTACTAGAAAGGTACAGCAGGCTTCCAATAACCTTCCTGTATGGGAACACGCACTCTTTTCGACCAGTAACTCCCTCCGGTCCTTTTATTATTGGAGTGCTGACAGGTTTTGAGTCCTGCATCTTATACCGTTCCAGAATTTTTTTAGTATATTGCGTTTGTGTCAGTCTAATGTTTCCTTTTTTGATGGAGACTTCCATACCTAGAAACACATTTGGATTTTTACAAACTTTTATTTCAAATACCTTTTCCATCTCTTCAAGCAGGTTATTCATTTGGTTTATATCTTTTCCCAAGAGTATGCCATCATCCACATAAATACCTAAAATTAAATTATTATTACTGTATTTAAATATACATTGTTCAGTCTTTAATTGTTCCAGCTTTCTTTCTTTAAGAAACTGTGTGATCTTTTCATTTCATTTTAACGGAGCTTGCTTTAGCTCGTAGAGTGCCTTATTCAGTTTGCACACTTTGTCACCGTAGTCGTACCCTTCTGGTGGTGACATATAAATATCCTCATCTATGTGCCCATATAAAAAAGCTGTCTTTACATCAAACGTTATTATTTCATACCCACGTGCAGCTGCTAGTGCAAATAGCACTCTGAGTGAGCTATTGCCAATTACAGGACTAAATATTTCAGTATAGTCTATCCCGCTCTCCTGTTGACAGCCTCTGACAACTAGCCTCGCCTTTTTCTCTCCGTTCTCCTTTTCTTTAAAAACCCATCTGCTCGTTAATAACTTTCTGTCTTTCACTTCGGCTCTGTCTATTATTTTCCAAGTGTTGTTTTTTTTTTAAGGGACTTCTTTTCCTCTTCCATGGCATTTGTCCATTCAGCATTTTCTGTACCTGTAACAGCCTCAGTATACGTTAATAATGCAGCATAATCATCAAATCTCTTTGGTGGATTCCTTATACGGGTTGATCTTCTTTCTTCTCTTCTTTGTTCCACTTGTTCAGTTTCTCTGTGTTCGTTTTGCTCTTCTGATTGTTGTCTGTTCACATGTTCTCTCGAACCCTCCAAGCCTTCTTCTGCTTCTTGCATGTCAACCGTGTCTTCTTCATGTTCACTTATTATTCTTATCGTCGCGTTATCTTCATTTTGGATGAATTTAGACTTTTCACTTATTTCCGCATCGACTTTTACATTTCTTGCAATTTTTATTTTTCGGTTTTCGGCATCCCATAGTCGATAGCCATTTGGTACATATCCAACGAGAATGTATTTCTTACTCCTCTCATCCAACTTCTTCAGAGGGTCTAAAACTTTGGCAAATGCTGTGCATCCAAACATTTTTATATCTTTGAGGTTAGGTTCCCTCCGATTCCACGCCTCAGCCGGAGTCGTGTTCAGCACGCTTGTTGGACTCCTGTTTAGCAGGTAGGTCGCCGTGTAGGCTACCTCCCCCCACATTTCCTTTTCTAACCTCGAGTCTATTATTAGGGCTCTCGTTTTTTCAATTATTGTTCTATTGAGTCTTTCAGCTCTTCCATTTAGCTGTGGTGTATATGGGATTGTTCGATCAAGTTCAATTCCTTTTAACCTACACCAATCTGCTAGATTTTTATTAACATATTCTCGTCCGTTGTCACATCTTAATTTTGACAAATGCAAATTCCATTTGGCCTCGACTGCATTTGTGTACTCTTTCACCTTTTCAGTGACCTCGCATTTGGTTCTCAGAAGATATATTACTGTAAAACGTGTAAAATCATCTAAGAACGTCAGCATATACCTTTTACCATCCCATGCGTTTGGTCCTATAGGACCACATACATCTGTGTGCACCAACTCTAGTGGTCGCGTTGCTCTTGTTCTGTCATTTTTAAAAGGCTCTCTTGAATGTTTTGCTTTACAACATGTGTCACAGATTTTACTAAATTTATCAAGGTCGGATTTATTTATATTCATACCTTCAGATATATCAATTAGTTTCCTCATACCTCTTATGTTTAGATGCCGCAGTCTTCGGTGCCATTTCTCAACTGAACCTTCCGATGCAGCCATGTATGAGGATTCCTTTCGTTTCCTTCCTAAATTTATTTCATATAAGCCCTTTTCGTTTTTTCGTCCTCGAATTTCCGTTCCGTTTTTCTCAATTTTTACTGTATCCCCTAAGAAATTCACTTTTCCTCCGGTTTCTGTTATCGCAGCCACTGATAACAGATTTGCTGTCAGATCAGGAACGTATACCACATTTGTCAAGTTGCACTGTCCGAGTTCACATTGTCCGACTCCTTCAGCATTCATAGTTTCATCCATCTTTGCAACCTCTATTTTTGTATTAATCTGTTGCACGTTTGTTATCAGACTTCTATCGTTCACCATGTGTGAAGTTGTGCCTGAATCCACTATCCAGTTGTTAGTGGTCGTGTCTCGTGCTAGAAAAGAGATCAAGTTACTTCTCATGTTACCTCTGCTCCTGTTTCTGAAGTAACAATCCTTCTCTTGGTGATTATTCTTTTTGCAGATGCTGCACGAAGCTGAACTCCCTCTTACAGACTTGGGGCATTTTGACGAGAAATGTCCATAGCCTCCACAATTGAAACATTTCTTTTCTTGGTCATTATGATTTCTGCTTGTTTTTTTACAATTTCTGGCAATGTATCCCACGCCATTACACTTGAAGCACTTCACTTCTGACGTTTTTAATGCAACGGGTCCCTCCTTCTCTTCCGAGTTTTTATGTCTTGACTCTTCCGTTGTTAGTCTTGCTATAAGATTTTCCAGGGTTCTTTCTCTGGTTTCCGTAGATTCCCATGCACTGACAAAGTGCTTGTAACTGTCAGACAGTGACGTTAGGATTTTTGACACCAGCATATTATCCGTTATCTTAGTATCAAGGGTATTTAGTCTAACCGCCATGTTCTCAAGCTTGCATATATGTATCGATAGCTCTGTATTCTCTGTGAATGAATAACTAAAAAATTCCTGCAGCAGATTACATTTTAATTGCTCGTTGTCTCTCTGATACACTGCATGTATCCTGTTCCACATGTCCATGGCTCTTTCACAGGACATTATATGCATCACAACCTTTTTGTCCAGGGTTAGCACTATAACTTTCTGTGCTTGAGCATCCTTCTTTGTCCATGCTTCGGTTGTCGGATTCGGACCTGGTTCTAGCACATTTTGGTACAGATTATTTGCTTTTAACAAAATTGTTACCTGGAATTTCCAGAGTTGGAGATTTTCTGGTCCCCTCAGAATTTCGACTTGATGAAAAGTTCATCGTTTGTTATTTTTTGTTCCATTTTTACTAACTTTTACTTCTTTCCTTTATTAGATATTTTTACAGAGAAACAACCTTCCTCTCAATATTTATTTTTACAAACTGCGCTTATTCCTGGGCCCATAACCTGATGAGGTTCAGTGAGAAAAAGGAAATAAAACGTGCGCAGTTATTTGTGTTTCTTAAATAATATAATTCAGTTTGTGGTTAATTTAACACACTAAATGAACACTCATTATCTGCGATTATTATGGACGATGTCCTTAGATTATAACATACAGTTCTCGAACCACACTTTACTGTTTTACGCTTAGCACGTTCGTTCATTCCGACATTCTAACAGGGCCTCTCCGGACATTCGCACTCGCACGCACTCTGTTGTTTCTCAGTGTTGCCACCTTTGGTTAAGAGAAGCAATACCAATCTCTGAAATTATTTCTCTAACATTATTAAATGCGGTTTTATTTTATATTCTTTGGATTTGTTTCTTATATTTTTAATTAAATCGTTGAACTCTATCCATTGAGATCCTTGATACGAATACCCTACATAGTGGCCGTTCTCATAGGTATCACCGTAACGTGCTACTATGCCCGCTAAAAGAAACGAATCCTCGCCAACCTGAATTTTTGTCTGAAATTCTGCAAGAGAGTAGTCTTTCTCTGTATCGTTTTTTTTTTACGTCACATTCTATAAATATTTGTTTTCCGTACTTTATATTTCTGTTCATACGTTGTTTACAGCAGATTGATTTATTATTTGGCATACATTCTGATATAGCCATGGATAGTTCACAATATACGTGCTTTATAATAACATCAACATTAATAGGAATTAATACAGATTGACGCATAATAATGTGTGAATATACGGCGCAAGTTTTTATTTCTGTATAACTAGGATCGCCTTCGAAAACATATTGTGCAACATTTCCTACGCTTGAGAAACAGTTTATAGTTATATAATTTTTGTCGATCTGAGTTTTGAATTTATTAACACCCATTAATATTTCGGCTCTTAGTTTGTATGTGTTTTGACTGCAACCGTTTTTTAAGAAGCAGTTAACGAAGTTCATAATGGTAGTATCGGATGTTTCAATATTATTTTTATAATATTCATTAATGCATGCACATGCAATTATAGAAACAATACTGTCAAATCCGCATGTAACAAGAACTTTTTTTTTATCGATAGTTACAAAGGAACATAGGTTATCATTTTGTAGATTTACAACTCCTATGCGCGTCTTTCCTATATGACTTATATCCCAGTCCGGGCAAATGTCCAGATATGTTTTTTTTTTATTTGTTTGTGTTGTATTTTTCTTTCTCCAATTGTGCTCTAAATTCAATTCGTTTGTATGGCTTGCTATAATACCCTTAGAATTAAATTCTACTTTAATATTTGTCGGAGAATTAGAGTCAGTTTCATACTTTCTTGATTGATTGAGCACAATTGTAGAATTCGATATGTCTTCAGACTGGTTGCTTTCTTCGATAGTTGACATAAGTTCAGTCTTCCTTATCGAACTACTGTTGACATCATTCTTTGTGGCTGACATATTATTATTAGCAGAAAGCAGAGAGTCATCTGTCGACATAGCCAATAGTGATCTGCCCACAAACGATCTTAGATGAGTAATTACAAATTTATCTGCTCTCATTGGACGTTCTTTATTCTTTAATAAGATATGCTTAATATCTTTCATCTCAGACTCTACAGATGATGAACTAGCATTTATTTGTCCATATCCAAAAATAGGAATCATTACTCCCGAATATAATAGAAAATACACAAGGAATGTTTTTAGTTTTTGACTTAACTGCGGAACATAATATGGATTTGCCGTGTCACATTTTATTTTGGTTTCTGGTAACGTTTTGCGACAATCTTGAAGAAGATCATTAGACCACGATGCAATGTTACACATTGTTATTTCCAAATCAAAATCTTCATCTTGTATATTGTCATTATCTTTATCATCTAGTGACACCTCTTCGATGCCTTTTATATGATTTGTTATAAGGACACGAGCAGATTCCGATGGAGAATCATTTCCTTCATGATCTTTTCCAATTTCCACGCTGAGGGATAATAAAATAATATTTTTTGCTATTTCTACAAAATGGCAAAAGTTTGTCTGCTTTGTTAACAAAGCCATAGCGCGTACATAAAATTTTCTTACTTTCGGATTTAGTTGCGAAAAGAATTTCCATTTAGACACCATATGCATATAGTGGCAAATATCAAGCCGTATAAAGCACTTTGGCGTTTCAACAGAATGTTCTGTTAAAACTAAAGCAAAGCAAGTTGTTAAGTAATGTTCCAAGTTAGAATATTGGCCAAAAGCTTTCACAATAGCATTAAGTAACGCCATATCAAAATCGCATACGACTGATCGAGGAAATGGAAAATTTACTTTTTTAATCGAACCAATACGCAAGAATTCACTTAACCAATATTGAATTGCATTGACATTTTGCACAGCGCTCAACATTTGAAATACTGGCATCTTATAATTTCCTGTATTCGTAACGGCTTGATATAAATAAATATGTGATGATAGTTGCCCATTTGGTAAATTAAACTTTTTTATTAATGAACCTGTTCCATCAATATAAATTGTATCGTGACAATGTAAGTAAATAATAATTTGTTCAGGTGTCAAATAATGAACATAAAATGGATCATAACCTATACTATGAATGGAACCTGCATGATTTGTATATTTCATATTTTGCAGATTAGTATATACACACGATCCTTTAACTTGTAAGTTTAGAACTGGTCTTTCTGGTTTCACCTTTCTCAGAGTAGAAGGTTTGTATAGATGTGGGGGTTCCGAATCATACAAACTCATTATTTTTGTAGCTTCTTGCCTTCGCCATGTTGTCGCCGACAATGTACCCATTGCAAGAGATTGCGATATCTCTACTCTTTTTGGTCCACTAAAGGAACGTTTCTTTGTGTGTGTAATGTCTGCATTAAAATTTCTTACACGGCATTCTATTTGCATATCTATGTTACCCTTAGGCTTATTAATAATTTTACCAATAAAATTTGATTGTCAGTCTGGACTTTTTGCATAAATTGTTGCATAAGTGCCTATTTCGGATATTTTGCATCGTTTAAACATAAATGCACATGGTAACTTCGCAGTTTCATATATAAGTTCGAAAATTATATTTGTCCATCTACGGCGTCGTAATGTGTTATAATTTCTCTGTACCTTGCTGTTAGATTTATAGATTACTGATTCGCAATCTATATCGTGCCATGTTTTTAAAGGTATTACCAGATTAAATTCTATATCTTTCACCGTAGATGACAAATTAAATGACGATTCGTCATCATCAATACTTACATCAAATTCAGTAGGTTTATCTAAATTATGGTAACTTAAAACTTTCTCATATAATCTATATCTGTTTTGTAATAAAATGGTGTAAATGTATTTCAGGGAAATCTTTCCCTTTATTAAAGAACTTAATTCCTTATATACAGTGGATTTTGGTCTAACTACTTTTCCATTTTCATTCAAAACGCATCTATATTTGGGACTAAGTAATAATTTTTCTAAGATGTTTACTGCCTCCATGGTCAGACTTATAAGAAAAATTCTGTACGAATTTAATTGTGAAATAGAGAATAAAATCGAAAAAGTATTTTATTTTATTTCATGAAAGAATACCGAATTATAGAATACCGAATATTGCTACGATCAAGCAGTAACTGACCTGTCCTGGGTAGGACCTGCGTCGTTTAATCGCGTTTTGTCATCTTTTAAAACAAACGTGAGAGCCGCGCGATCAACGACCCACGAGACGCACGCATACACACAAATCCAAATGAAACAACAAAGAATGAACGAAGACATAATTGATAAACTTATGCGTCAAAACTGTTCGCGACAATATTTGTGATATTTTTCTAATTAAAATGATACCAAACACGATATAATATGGATCGTATTTACTGGCTTAATTGACGATAATATGTTAAGAATATGTTACGTATACAGAAACTCTCCGTTTTTAGAAGCTCGCATTCATTAATTTTATTTTATCTACCCTTTTGGAATTTGGAGCTCGGTCTCACTGGAGTGCATCCTGCAGCTGCATCCTCTTAATATCATCTTTGACTCGCGTTGCGTGGGATAATTTCTAATCTACCCTTTTCCCAGAGCACACAGCTGCCGACCTCAGAGCAACGAAAATCCTAACCGTCAAATTTCCTAATATGGATATCACTGGCGGTTCCCCACCAACATTTAGGGGTATATAAATCCACGATTTTCGTTGCTCGGGGGCTAGTACGAAAGAGTTACTCGTTAGAGGCACATTGATCGTCTGTAGAGTAGCACTCTAGTAAGATCGGGCTTCAGTTCCTTTCGATCATCGATACCATATAGATCCGCGAAGACGGTTTTAAAATCTATTACGGCCATAAAAGTACTCTCGACCCCCGCATCGCCAGTGCGTCAACACCGCGCAACACTCAGGTAATTTTAACTTCATTACACGTGACAACACGACACTGCACAGTTGTAATTAGTATAGTTATTTTTGAATATATACTCTTTGTGTAAACTTAAAAGTCTGTAAGATCAATCATCAAACCTTTACTTTGAAATCACCAAATCTAGCCAGTGTAACGATCCCACAACATAATAACTTTAACGGTCGAGCTAATATTCTATTAAATTAACAAGTTGCGAGGCTTTATTAACGACGCGTGTTACATTTTAACGATACGATTTAGTCATTGTATACTCAACCCGAACTCCTAAACTTAACCTATCCTGCGGTTACCCTTTACTGGGAGATACCGATTCCTGCTAGCTATCTGACTTCGTGCACTTTTTCCAACAACCTCACAGTTCGAACCTTACCCTACGGTTACCCTTTACTGGGAGATACCAATTCCCAGCAGTTACCTGACTTCGCGTCAGAGGCGTCTGCGTTTGTCTCCAATAACCAAGACAATCAAACACCTTAACCTACGGTTACCCTTCACTGGGAGATACCGATTCCTGCAACTATCTGACTTCGCGTCAGAGTCGTCTGCATTATCTACTCTATCCTCAAATCTTCGGCTCCATTGATACATACTAATTAATCGTATCGGTGCAATTCTCGAATCCACCTCACTTGCAGGGCTCACGCGCGCGTCGCTATCGCCCTGGCTCGTAACAAATACAACGAAGGATAGCGAATGAAAAAGAAAGAGATCATGACGATCGGCAAAGATCAAAGGCGTATTTTGTTTTCCTGAATACCAATAGGATACTAACTATTTTATTTAATTTTTTTTTATATAACTGTTACAATCAAATTTGTTGACTTTTTCTAAATAAACTGAGATCAAACAAGACATAATTGGGAACATATTTACTTGTAACAACTTATTATGTATTAACGGTAACTGAAAAAAGATGCATTGCAAATATAATCCAAATTATATCGTGTTTCGTCTCATTTTATTCAGAAAGATGTCATAAATCGGTTAATAAAAGTATCATACTTGCATTAGTATTGTTTCGCCGCATACGATCATGTTATTTCGGTCCGTCCCTTTACTCACCGTCCTGCCGGTGACGGCAAAGATCAAACAATGTCGGAACTCCATGATAAATGCACACTTTCAGTCCCGAGCTTGTGCATTTATCGAGGCATTACTGTACTCCGCTACACGCAAGCGCGTGCGAATACGAATGCAAATTCCTAACGTCTGATTCCTAACTTTGCCAACGCTGCGAAATCTGTCGATCTGGCGAGATTTTGTAATTAGGAAAAGTTGTTATGCCAGTCTAGCACAATACGGCACAATAAAAAAAGATTAGGAAATATCGAAATTTTTAATCACCCCCACCATTTTCTGTTAATTTTTGTTGACCCTCGAGCTAATCTTAATTTTTAACGCATATGTCTCGTGTATTGTAAGTAGCACAATGTAGTACATCTTGCAGAATTCGATTATCTGTCGCCGTTCGCAAATTGTGCGAATATTAAATTTTTTATTCCTTAAAAATCAACATTTTTTATCTGCAAAATGAGTAGAGATAACGAGTTTCTATCAATGGCACAATGTAGCACAAGTTAGTACGCATCTTTTTATAGAAAAAAGAGTTTGTTTCGGCAAAAGTGCGGGGATAGTATAATTTTTGTTTTATTTCTTTTCTTAATTGTTATAGATGTTATCGATCTCTTATTTATGGCACAATACGGTACAAACGTAGCACAATGTAGCACAATGTAGCACAATTTAAAAAAATCAAAAATTCGAAAAGTGCGGGGCTAACTTCATACACATCGGAAATACATAGAACTGAACAAGCGCAAAAATTAATGACAATTAGTGATCCGGAACCACCGCATCTACATAAAGCAAAAACAATAAGAAATGCTAAACACGAATACAGTCAACAGTTATGCTATGATACAGATCCTCTTAAATCCTTATTAATAGCACAGGAAACTGCATATCATAATATAATACATAATTTAGGTTTAAACCCTTTCTTCGTTCATTATTGGTCAAACCATCAAGTAGCTATTTATAGAGAATATGCTGTATGAGGTAACTGTTCTGTTGCTATTGACGCAATTGGCAGCATAATATCAAAACTTAATAGACCAAACAATAACAAATCCAAGCACATTTTTTTGTATATATGTGTTTTAAATTCAGAACATAACATAAATTTTGCAGTAACACAGATGGTATCTGAAAGTCAGACGACAAACGCAATTTTTTTTCCGCTCATGGAATGGTTGCGAGCAAAGATACCTGTACCGAAGGAAGTAACATGTGATTCGTCTAAAGCTTTATTAACAGCAGTAATACGAATTTTTGCTAAAAGTCAAGGAATAGATGATTATGTTACAAAATGCTGGGATAACGATATGCCACTATGCTACGTTCGGATAGACGTAGCCCATTTTATGAAAGGATGTGTTAATTTCTTTAGTAAAGTAAATCGAAGAATAAAGACATTCTTTTTTTAAACTGTATGGGACAATTAATTCTTGCACAAACATTAAAGGAGGCAGAAGAAATTCTCAGTGCAATTATAATCATAGCAAAAAGTGAAACTGTAGGATTCTTACCTGACGGAACACCAACACATACAATTAGTGAAATATATAAGGAAAGAATGAAAAATATATTAACCAATTGTGAGTCGTCGTTTCCTGAAGATTCCGATTCCATAGAAAATAAAGAACCATGTTCAGAGACTTCCGATACAAGCAATGCATTTAGAAAATGGGCTAATGACATTTATACCAATGAATGGAGATCGTACCAATGCACATTTTTATCCATCATTTGTTGATCGATTAATGCGTGATATGAAATGGTTTCCATTATGGTCTGATATGTGTCAAACAAAATTTGGATATGGTAGGATTCCTGCATCTAGCAGTTGTTGAAGTCGAATTTAATAATATAAAATGCAGATTATTTCCAAATTCCTTACCGAGAAGAGCAGATTTATTTATATTTAGACACATAGATTATATAAATGGACGTACAAAACTTGTTCATGCTTAAACTATAATTACTACATCTTCAGATGATAAAAAAGAGAAGCAATTACTTTGTGTAAAGAATTTAGAAAAAAGTGAATTTACATCTTCAAACAAAGATCTTCCACAATCTTGTGCAGACATATCAATATGTTTGACATGTAAATCTGATGATAAGTCAACAAACATCTACTTATGTAATTGTATTGTATGCAACAAATTAGTACATACATTCGATAGCTGTTCTAAAAATTTTTATTTTGACAATGACAAAATATATAACACGAAAAGAATTTGCATTTTGTCTTAAAATATATCCAATACCGATATATCAAATGCTATTGATAGTAACGAAGTAAAAAATTAACGCAATTTAACATTAGAATCAACGAAAACAAAATCTCGATATTTAGATAAAAATAATATCAGCTTTAATTTAGAAGAAACAAAGCTAACAAATATTCCCATTTTGCGAAACGGAAATAATATCAATTTAAAACCGATTAATATTGAAGGCAAACAAATTTCCGTAATATAGACGTGCGGTTTTGATAGCATATTTCAAATATTTCTTAATATGTTGTTTCAAAGCAGAGATATCAGAGCTATGGCCACAAATTGTAATAGTAAGAGTACCTTTTTCAAGATAATTTTGAACACATTTACACATGGTTTATCAAAACATATATGTCGAATCCGCAAATAATGGAGCGCAAGCGCCATCTACCGGCGTTATACAGAGTCCAGGATTGAGGCGAAACAAGCACGATAGAGAAAAGGTGAACAGTGTGTTGTTTATTTCTAGAATATTATTTAAGGGCTGGAGTTCAGTAAACCACACTTCTGTTAATTAATTAACGGATCTTTATTATATTTCATACAGCTTGTTTTATACTGTATCAAAAGGCAACTAACAGAAAAACACTGCGTCATGAACACAGCGCTGCTAGTCACTCATACCAGCGCATAGACGCATCAATATTCCAATACTCCCTCCTGTCTATGTGCTCATTTACTTACACATTCCTCAAGTAGTCATGCTCCCTACAACTTGAGCTTAACTTAAAATTTATAAACAGATCATAACATAAATTATCATATCATAAATTTATAAACACTTATACAGATATATTCTCATTCATATATACATTTTATCTTTTTTTCTTTTTTTTTATCTTTTCTATTATTATTCCTTTGTCTTGCCTGTAATAGAACCAAAATAACTTGGTTTATTTATATTCTTTTACTATATATTATTCATAATTTTATCGATTAATTTTTTGTGAACTTCAAAAGAGAGAGGTTTAGTAAGAATGTCTGCAAGCTGTTCTTTAGACGAGATCCACTTAATTTTTAAGTATAAACCATTCCTTAACATATTGTTCTTTGATTTCCGTCATATGCCTTAACTTGTTTCCACCATTTGTCTTTGCGCTTGCTTCTGCAGCCTTATTATCACACTATAATAATATTGGATAAAATGAACAATCAAGGACTGATGCTATCGATCTATTCATTGCTATTAGATCTTGACAAGCCTCGGTAATTATTTAGAAGTGTGTCCTCCTCACCGATTTCGATGACCTTGAAATATGTTGTCAAGGTCATCATTCTGAACAACTTTTCCCTATATATGTTACTCCCGCTCGGCGTTAGTTTCCGAGATATTTGCATATAAAGATCATACATTTGCATATACGAACACACTACATATAGCACACAAAAACACACTACACGGTTCAAACTTGTTCTGAGAGCTTGTATCATCTACGATCTTTATTCGTACAGTAAAAAAAATGGGGGTCCGGGGGCTTGCCCCCGGTTGGGGGGTTGGGTGTGAAGCTCCCAACTATGAGTACTGCAGCGCACCTCGCAAGTGTGTACATGGTTACTCTGAAGGATGTATATTGCTCTTAGGGGGGGCGAGGGGGCGCAGCCCCCCGCTCAGCAGGGGTCTAGGGACCCTGGGCCGGCCCGACACCCGCGAAAGAAGCGAAGCACCGCCGATGTGCGCGAGTCTTGTACATCCGCACGCGAAACGACATATACATGTCGAATTGAGTAACCTCCTCCTTTTTAAGGTCGGTTAAAAAGGCAACACACGTCATAAAATTTTCTGACTTTTGATTAAGTTTAGTGTTTCATGAATGTATTAATGAACAAAAAAAGTTTAGTAAATTGTTCCTCACATAATTAACATTCACAAATAATAAAAAGTTTACGGTTTACGCAAAATTTATGAAATTGATTTTTGTCCGGTTTTTCGGACCAAATACCCCTCTGTGGCGGCGGCGTAATTGGTAAACATACCTTAAAAGTAAAAAGAATATACATGTCGAATTGAGTAACCTCTTCCTTGTCGACGACGGTTAAAAACACGACTTATAAAATACATTAACTATCGACGAATGATTTTGCGGATTTTATTTATTGAATATGTTAGTATGAAGACGGAAGTTGAGAATAACCCTAATACTCTATTATTAGGTAAAACTCAGTAACTTTATTTCATTGCAACGTGATCTTTTATACATGTATCTAGTCTTAAGATTATGTAGGGAGTTCTTGGTTTAGACGAAGGTATGGTGCGATATGAATTTTATTGTCACTTGTAGTGCTTGTTTGGGTTTGTATAGTGTGACGTGCATGGCAATAGATACGTACTTTCTCGTATAATGTATGGAGGAGAAAACTTATACCTTCCTAAGAAGAAAAAATAGTTCTTCTCGTTATCAACCAGCGGATTAATGACAGTCACCCGAGAAGATTCGTACAGATACCTAGTTGATTCTTTTAAATGCACTTCGTTGAATGACTTCAATAGCTTACTATTAGGTCCTGATCTTCTTGCGCGTGCCATAGTCCCGCTGAATGACAGCCAGCGAAGCGTAATATTAAACTAATGTGATCCATTTGCAAAAGTATCTCGTAAAGTAATCGTCGGCAAAAAAGAATCATAAATAGCTTGGTTTTAAGCAAGGAATTGTACGGATTATGTCTACGATATACTTAACCGTATATTGCCGATGTAGTTGCAGTAATGGAGGTATCACAGCGGCTACAGAATAATTCAATAACCGAGAAAGTACATCGAAGGAAAAGCAGCAGGTGGCCAGTAAGTGGAGGGGACATTATTTCGTCTGCTTTCACGGTTGAGGACTTCACGTTCAGTGGGTCTTTTAGAGTGATCGATGCTTTTATGTTACCATGGACGAGTGGGAGGTGAGAGCTCGGTATTTGAAAATTAATAAATTCTTTGGCCAATTCACCGGCGTGTGGCCTTATCAGAATCGATTTTTGAAAAATTTTCTGCGATTTCTCACAACTATTTGGACGTTAACAGCATTTGTAACGCAGGTACGAATAATTACACTACTACTTGTGCGTGCAAAGAGTCTTGGAAACGTTGCAATCTGTGTCGATTATTGTATTATGTTTCAAGTTGATCCAGTTCAAAAGCGAAGGTGTAATTTTTACGTTTATAAATGAAATACAGTAATGTCTCTTACGTTGAGACTTAGGCGGTATTGTGTCGTTACAACTTGGTAGACAAGGAAATCGAAATTCAATCGGCTGTTATGTGCTGCAAAGGAGTAATGTTCGCTAGGCTTCTAGCTAGGTCAATCTTGGGGAAGGAAATACAAAGCGGTAATGGATATTGAACAACTGTTAGAGTGAGTAGAAAATTGTGAAAATGAGTAGGAAATTTCTACTTTTCAGTTTTGATAACTCAATTGTAACCTTTGACACAGAGATACTGTTTCTCCCTGATCAAAGTTAACGTTGAACTTGATCAGGCTGAGTAGTTTCAAAAAGTGGTGAGAATACCTTCGTCTCAACTTGATGGGCACTACTGTATTTCTGATTGCACTGATCTGTCAATTTACGTAGTACTACACTAAGGGACGAAATTGAGAGGACACTTTTTCAAAACATCGTAACTATGGGAGTTTTCTACTCATTTTCGTGAAACTTCGTCAGCAGTAGTTTTTAATCGACTTCGAAAAGGAGGAGGTTACTCAACTCCGTACGGCCACACGGTTTGACCGATCGGGATGAAACCTCTTGCATTGTGTAGAGCATGTTTCCCGATTGGTCCCGTTACCGCGACATTTTGTACCAAAAAACCGACAAATTTTGTATTTCTTCTTATGAAGTATGCTCTGGGTGTGTACAAAGTTGCATTTGCGGGGGTTGATGCGAAGGGATTAATTCACCCTCGTAAAGTGGGGCTGCAGAAAACGCCACTTCTGAAGGGGTTGAAAAAATCAAAAAATCCTTTGAGGAGACTCTCCTTAATGCCTTCTACTAAATGCAGCCCCTGGAATCCCGCTCGGACAAACCCACCTGCCACAACCCCCCACCCCCTCTATAATCCATAATTTTTGAACGACAGTCCCCAATATAGGCTCAATGCATTCCCTGGAATCCCCTGATTCAGAAAATGTCAACATCAACGCCATGCGCCCCATAGGCACCCAGTTTGGGGGCGGAATAGCTCACCATTTTTCAACCCTCTTCGTGAAGCTACTCCGCTCCCCAAAGCGGTGCCTATGGGGGGCGTGGCGTTGATGTTGGCATTTCCTGGATCAGGGGATTCCAGGGAATGCATTGAGCCTAAATTGGGGACTGTCGTTCAAAAATTGTGGATTTTAGAAGGGGTGAGGGGTTTTGGGGGGTGGGTTTATCCGAGAGGGATTTCAGGGGGGGGATTTTGTAGAAGACATTAAGGAGACTCTCCACAAAGGTCGTTTTGATTTTTTCAACCCCTTCTGTCACCCCTGGCCCCTTCAGAAGTGGCGTTTTCTGTACCCCCACTTTACGAGGGTGAACTAACCCCTTCGCATCAACCCTCGCAAATGCAACTTTGTACACACCCAGAGGATACTTGAAAACTTCTCTTGATGAAGTTTCACGAAATTCGGTTGAACACTCCCATAATTACGACGTTTTGATAACATTATTTTTGGAAAAAAAATATAACCGATTTCGAAAAAATATTAAAATTGCACTAAAAAATATAAAATAATTTCTATTTCATTTATATTAAATTTGTTGTCCTCTGACACACGAATATTGCAACATATGATCGATCATCGCTAATCGGGTAACGACCCGCCTATGTCCGGTTAAGAATGTCCGAAATCAGCGACATACTCTGACGCGAGGACTGCAAGTTAGCAGCACTCGCGCCCAGCATCGTGATCATATACGGTCGTGATCATATACGGATTGCCAACGAAGGCTGTAAAAACGATAACACTTTGCAAAAGAGAGTTCTGAGCACATTTTGAATAAAATCATTGTTAAGAGTACATCGCTGGAGTGACGATCCTTCGACTCATCATCGAACACCGGTGAATTCCAATTCTTTAAACGCTCCGAAACCCACGATATACCAAAATCCTTTAAAAATTGCCTGAGGGCACAACAAATGATATTTAATAATATATTAAATTTTTATTTCCTTTATATTAAATTAGGTTAAATAACCTTTTCGTAGTCGCCACAAAAATAAAAATTGTTAATTCCTGCTTGAGTTAGTTTTTGGTGAAGGCGGCAATGTTGAATGCTGTTAATGTATACATGTATACTGTCTACGTGAAAGTCCAGGTCGGTCCCCTGAGGTTGTTCATGGCAATATACTTCTCCAGAAAAAGAGGACCCAAAGCAAAACTCCTTACAATTGTTCAAGAATAGAGTTTTACGTGGTTTCCGAGTACTTGCCTCGATGAAATGTAACAATGGAGAGGACTTGTCATACCATTCTTTTTCTTGGTCGACCGTGTGAGGGTTCGATAGAAAAACCCTCACCAGTTGTCGCTGGTACTAATAATGAGTTATTAGGCGCCCGTTTGTCGTTTCACAAATCCATCACCTCCTAGTGGGTGCAGGTATGCCCGTATAGCCAAGGTAATGTCCTATGGAACGCTCAGCCAGACAATAAATGTCTATGTGAAAGCACTGTCTGAGTAGACTTGGGATACTTTTTGGGGGAGGCGCTGATGGTGAAAAGTGTTAATGTATGTGATGTCTAGTCTAAAGTAGATATGATAATAGTAATAATTTAAGGGCATAAGTTTTGTCCCACCGACAGAAAGTTAAACCAAATTTGGTAATTTTTAATGTAAGTCATTTTTAATTTTGCGCCGACTACGAAAAGGTTATTTAACATAATTTAATATAAAGGAAATAGATATTTAATATATTCTTGAATATCATTTAATATAAATGAAATAGAAATTATTTCATACTTTTTAGTGCAATTTTAATATTTTTTCGAAGTCGGTTATATTTTGTTTCCAAAAATTATTTTATTTCACTCTTTTTAGTGGCAATCTATAACTAACCAGGTTTCATGCAATAACAATAGTTATGAGCAATATACAGGATGACCCCAAAACGTTGGAGGTCCTTGAAAGGGGTTGTTCCGGGGCGGGTGTGTGTGGGGGGGGGGGGGGTAATTTGCAACAGTTTTTCATTAGCGAAAATGGAGTTCGAGGCTTCGTTAAGGAGATATTCCAGAAACAGAAACTCACGACCAATCAAAGCGCGCGTATGCCGGAGGAGCGCCTGCGGATCCTACGCTATCGCAGTCGCTCCACCGGCACACTAGCGCTCTGATTGGTCGTGGGTATCTGTCAATATCTCCTTAACGAAGCCTCGAACAACATTTTCGCTAAGAAAAAATTGTTCCAAATCACCCCCCGAAACACACCATTCAAGGACATCCAACATTTGTGGGACACCCTGTATAGTTGCAAATGAGATTATCAGGAATACATGTGCAACTAAATGTGAAAGGATGTTTTAAAACAATGAAAGTGTCCATAAATTTTTGCAAATTGGAACATCACGAATTCATCTATCATGAAATGCGGAAGGCTCCACCGCCAATCGGTTAATTCCTCGCAGAGTTTCATAAAAAAATTGGAATTTTGCAATAACAATAATTATAAACAATAAGAAAAATCATTTTTGCAAAGTGATCAACTCGAAACCCTGGCCGGCATCAAAATGTAAAGGATTTCATCGATTAATTCAGGTCAAACATACGTGATATAGCACAATTTTGCGATAAAAAGTGCAATAAAGTGGTGAAAAATGGAAGTAGGTCAAATGTCGTTTTAAGCTTTTAAGAGGCAACAATGCCCTACCAGATGCGAGAAGATTCAATCCGATTGATCAATGCGTTACGGAATAATAAGAAGCAATACAAAATTTTTCGGTTTTTTACGAAAAAAACGGGTAAAAAATGAGAAATCCCCAAATTTTTTGATAATGGGACCACATGGGAAGACATGCTCTACAAGATGCAACAAGTTTCATTCCGATTGGTCAAGCCATCTCAGCGTAATCGAGTTACACAAAAAATAAAAAATAAAATAAAATATGCATGTCGAATTGAGTAATCTCCTCCTTTTCGAAGTCGGTTAAAAAGTGTCCCCTCAATATCGTCCCTCAGTGTATTTGTATTCTGATTTTGGACCCTCATGGTAGTCAATGTCCGGTTTACGCGTTGTTTTTTATGTTTCACATCTATATACGGTATCATAAAATATTCGTTTTTAACCGATTTCGAAAAGGAGGAGGTTAGTCAATTCGACATGTAGATTTTTATTTATATATATATATATTTTTTTATGTATGTTACTCGATTACGTCCAGACGGCTTGACCGATCGGGATGAAATTTGTTGCATCTTGTAAAGCATGTCTCCAGGGTGGTCCTATTACCAAGAAATTATGGGATTTCTCATTTTTTATCCGTTTTTCTTGCAAAAAACCGAAAAATTTTGTATTGCTTTTTATTCCGAAACGGATTGACCAATCGGATTGAATCTGCTTGCAGCTGGTAGGCCTTCGTTGCCTCTTAAAAGCTTAAAAAGACATTTGACATACTTCCAGTTTTTACCACTTTATTGGCCTTTTTATCGAAAATCGTACTATTTCACGTATGTTCGGCCTGAATTCGATGAAATCGATGAAACCCTTTACATTTTTCTGCCGGACTCGTTTTCGAGGTGATCACATTGCAAAAATGATTTTTCGACACTTGAAAAGTGTCCATGAATTTATGGACACTTTCATTGTTTTAAAACATTGTTGGTGCAAAATTGCTATGCTCTGATGTAGCTCGACAAGGAATTTACCAAACGCAATCAATCCTTTCACATTTAGTTGCACATGCATTCCTGATAATCCCATTTCCAACTATACAGGCGGTCCCAAAAATGTTGGATGTCCTTGAATGGGGTGTTCCGGGGGATGATTTGAAAAAATTTTTTCATAGTGAAAATATTGTTCGAGGCTTCGTTAAGGAGATATTGACAGAAACCCCGGACTAATCAGAGCACGAGTTTCTGGTATATCTCCGTAACGAAGCCTCGAACACCATTTTCGCTAAGGAAAAATTGTTTCAAATCACCCCCCCCCCCCACACACACACCCGCCCCGGAACAACCCCTTTCAAGGACCTCCAACGTTTTGGGGTCATCCTGTATATTGCTCATAACTATTGTTATTGCATGAAACCTGGTTAGTTATAGATTGCCACTAAAAAGAGTGAAATAAAATAATTTTTGGAAACAAAATATAACCGACTTCGAAAAAATATTAAAATTGCACTAAAAAGTATGAAATAATTTCTATTTCATTTATATTAAATGATATTCAAGAATATATTAAATATCTATTTCCTTTATATTAAATTATGTTAAATAACCTTTTCGTAGTCGGCGCAAAATTAAAAATGACTTACATTAAAAATTACCAAATTTGGTTTAACTTTCTGTTGGTGGGACAAAACTTATGCCCTTAAATTATTACTATTATCATATCTACTTTAGACTAGACATCACATACATTAACACTTTTCACCATCAGCGCCTCCCCCAAAAAGTATCCCAAGTCTACTCAGACAGTGCTTTCACATAGACATTTATTGTCTGGCTGAGCGTTCCATAGGACATTACCTTGGCTATACGGGCATACCTGCACCCACTAGGAGGTGATGGATTTGTGAAACGACAAACGGGCGCCTAATAACTCATTATTAGTACCAGCGACAACTGGTGAGGGTTTTTCTATCGAACCCTCACACGGTCGACCAAGAAAAAGAATGGTATGACAAGTCCTCTCCATTGTTACATTTCATCGAGGCAAGTACTCGGAAACCACGTAAAACTCTATTCTTGAACAATTGTAAGGAGTTTTGCTTTGGGTCCTCTTTTTCTGGAGAAGTATATTGCCATGAACAACCTCAGGGGACCGACCTGGACTTTCACGTAGACAGTATACATGTATACATTAACAGCATTCAACATTGCCGCCTTCACTAAAAACTAACTCAAGCAGAAATTACAAATTTTTGATATTGCGCCGACTACGGAAAGGTTATTTATCATAATTTAATATATTATTGCGACGGTATGAAGATGCCCCACTAGAGTTCCGAGTTACATCGTCGCGACGGTGTGAATATGTTGCGACGATGTGAAGTTGTGGAAACGAGTTCCCGCGCTTCCGGTTGTCAGGAAGCGGCAAACTTTTAAAATAGTAGAGAGCGATTCGAGAACCCAAAGAGAGAAGACGTTTCGTTACAAGTCTCCAAGATTATCGTTATATTATCTTTAAATTGTTTAAAAGTTATAGTTTGTTAATAAACTTTATATTTAATTAAAATGAATTCTCGTGCTTCAACCCCCCGGTTCAACAATATTATTCAATATCATTTAATAGAAATGAAATAGAAATTATTTCATACTTTTAAGCAATTATATCTAGAACTGATGAGTATTCATATCAATTAACTAGAAATTGTTTCATATTTTTTAGTGCAATTTTAATATTTTTTTCCAAAAATTATTTTATTATTGTTTGTATACAAACTATTTTACATCAGTGAGTAAAGCTTCACGAAGGTAGATATTTTGCTATCTTTGATTAATATTATGATACTTCTTCAAACTGCAGATAGCAAAGGTGGTCGTATTTTATAGTATCGACACATTGTCGGGTGAAACTCCTTTTCTCATATTGAGTTTGAGTCTACTTACAAGGCACTGCAACTATGTCTTGAACGAGCATAAGGTGAGAAAGTAACTGGGATGCTTCCAATTAATTATTAACATCGTTAAAATCGTAGCTACAGGATCTCCTAGACAATATAGTATACGATTGGACAATTGAAAGGCCGGAAGAAGAGGTGGCTATTTTGGACGCTTATAGCTCAAGGGCAGCATTTTTCACATCTTTTTACAGAGGTAGTAGTTAATAACAATAATTGTGACTTTGTTAACTCAAAATTTTATATTTTATGAAACTTGTATTATCATTGTTATGCTTTGATGGTTTTGAATCAATATCTTTTATATACTGTGTTTACAATTGCACTTTGTTAAAAATATTATCTGCAATGATTGTTGTTATAGTTTATTGTGTCTTCATATTGATCTTCCTTTCTTTCTAGCGAATATATGTATCTCCTCGTTCTTCTTTTCCATTACGCCAACTGTACCGTTCATCTTGGATATCGTTATACCTTTAAACGAATCGCGAGATCGTCTGTTGATATATCCAGCCTATTACTTCGTAGACGAAGAGAAATATTATTTTTTCATCATAGGACACATGTTACTATCGGCGATGTTACTCCCATGCGTATTTATCGGCTGCGATTCGAATTTGATGTGTACTGTACATCATGCTTGCGCTTTACTAATGATAAGTGGGTAAGCATTGTATTTAATATACGCGTTGGAAATTTTTTAAAGAAAATTGTCTAGATATTAACGTTTAAAATTTTTCCTTAAATTGAGTTTGGTGTACATTTTTGTTTACAATAGTGTCCCATAATTCAATTTCTTATATCATTCATTGTGAGAAGACATTACTATACTTTTGTAAAAGAATCATTACAAATTTATCTGTAAAAATATCATAACAAATCATTTACCTGATATTGGCATCAATATATTACAGGCATCGTTTCAAACACGCGGTGGATGATACATATAATTATCATACGAAAGACGCTCGCGTTCTGAGGGATATACAGTATGATAACGTTTGCCGATCCATCGATGCCCATAACAGGGCTGTTAAGTTAGTATATGTAAGACATATCAGTTCTATTTTATCTAAGAAATATGATACTTCAGGGAACACATGCGAATTTCTGGAAAGTTAATTTTTATTAAAACTTTCACACCAATTTGAAGCGATTCTAAAGCTTCCTTTCTGGTTTTCTTCCGGAAAATTTGTTTTTGAATTATAGTGCTGAGAACATTTAACACAAGCAAAGTAGAACTGAATGTTAGCTAGTAAAATAAACGGAATACAGTAAACGTTAAAGAATTATGAAGTAATTACTCACCGATGTTTTGTTTTATTTCTTACAACATTGGAATAGATATATAGAGAAAGTTGAAGCCTGTCACGAAAAATGTCTTTTCTATCTAATGGGATTGACCATCATGGCATTTTCGATCACTTTGCTACAGGCAAGTTAGCAATTATCTATTTCTATTTTAGAAATTATCTATTTCGATATTTCAGTGTGTTACGACAAGAATGATTAAATTCTGAATTTTATTCTCGAAGGTAGCTACTTTGGAAATGTCAATAGCTTTTATCACGTTTGTCGTATTCGCAGTGGCCCAGATAATTCACGTCCTTTTTCTAACTATCATGGGGCAGTTCGTGATCAATTCTAACGAAGAAGTCTTCCGCAATATGTAAGAAAAACATTTTTATATAGCATTTATTGTTGTAAACTGTTCGTGAATATAATTAATTCAATTATGTGGATTATTGTAGATGTGAAGCGCTTTGGTATAAGGGTTCAACGCGAACACAGTTGTTGTACGTATTGGTGATGCGAAAATGTATAACTCCCCCGGAATTATCATGCGGGGGTTTCATTCCGTTAAATTTGGATAGCTTTCAACAGGTGAATTTTCCTCGTCGAATAACGAGATTATTTTAAAAGCAACCAATTAAGTAAGTGCTTGCATTTTAGATTTTAAAAGCATCCTTCTCCTATTACACAGTACTGAGAAACGCATGATGAAATAATTACAACATCAGACGCGGAATATTATGGGAATCTCAATAACGTCTAATTAAACCGAGCCAAATGTATTTGAACCAAATACTTTGTTTACTGTTAAAGTTAAAGATTGTACTTGTTATCACCAATTTAATCACGCACCCCTTTTCCGTCTATATTACATGGGATATACTCAGGTATATGAAAGTAAATTAAAATTTGTCGCTGTTATGTAATCGAGTGAATGTTATTCTTAACGTAAATGTTATTGTGACACCTCTGTTCGTTTGTTCGGCGCTTATTGAACAACAATTATTCTCATTTTTGTTCTCTGTCCCTTTCAACTTCAACCATTTCTGAAAACACGAGACAATTCATACTGGAGGGATTGTTTCCCCATAACTCATAACTTATTCAACCAAAATCGCATTAAAAAAGTTTGAACGAAGTACAATTAGTAGATTCATTTAATGTTAGCCATTGTACAATTAATACTGTAGAATAAGGGAATTTGCTTAATCGATTTGTTCCATTTTTAGACTACTTCTATCGATCGTTGAACATTTAATTACCGTCACATGTGTATTTTTAGGCTTTAGGCGATCAACGCTAAAATGGGGGTCGTAAAGCTGATCGCACCTTGGAAGCGGACCACTTCGATTGAAAACCACTTCTCTAAAGCTAGGATCCCACTGCTGTAATGGTCGCCGCGAACGCGTTCGCTGGTCCACTTGAAACTGTCAATCCCTCGCGCAGGGGGGTCTGAAGGACCCGCACCAAAGACCCGCCATTAAGAAATGAAAATACCAACATCCACAATTTTTATCAGAACTTTGCGGAAACAACTTCAATCGATTCCTGATGTTTTTGCGATGAAAATATCTCACATCGCGTAAATCGGACAATAATTAACGAAATTACATGAAAAATCTGATCGCATAATTGAAAAGTTATTTCGTTAAAAATAGTTTGATTTACGCGACGTGAGATATCATTTTAATCGGGAGAACATCAAGAATCCTATGGCATCACGTTCACGGCGATACGATGAAGAATAAAGCCGAATATGGCCCGAAACACGGGGGATAGAGAATTTTAACCGAGGAAATGCGTTCCGCCGAGCCAAAGGTCCTTGCTTAAGCCAGTCTGACTTTGAACCCGGCCTGTGTGCCATGTGCCCTAAAGAACACCGGGGAGTGCACCGGTACTCCCCTCCGGTGCCTAATCCAAATCTACGTGCAAATCTAAGGGGACATACAGTGCTGTAATCTGTTTTTCATTACCTTACTTTTTTATTGAAATATTAGGGTTACCTACAGTTTTTTAAATGCAATATCTAATATTTTTTTTCGAATTCGGATAAATTATCAAATTTTGCGTAAAAAAGTATTACATGAGTGGGACTTCAAAAGAAAAATTACTGAGATATTTATAAAAGAAATTTATGGGCAATAGCTGCTAAGGTTGAAGTACGACATCCTTCATTATTCACAACTTTGTGATACCTTTTTAACCGACTTCAAAAAGGAGGAGGTTACTCAATTCAAAATGTTTTTTTTTTTACGTGTCTGTACATTAAAATTACCATGTTCTTTGAGTCTTCGACTAAGCCTTAAGAAGATAGAATGCGATGACTGATTTCGATCAGGATACTTAGCTTGGTACAAGATCTTAGCTCTTATTTACTTTAATGCTTACCGAGATAGTAAATAGGCATTTCGTGTTGATGATTATTAATATTTAACAGGGAACTTGTTTACAGAGACGACCTACCGACGTGAATAAAATCGTACTAAGAATCACGTTGACTAAGTGTATTTCGTAATAGAAGATTATTAATTTGAAGATATCTCAGTAATTATTCATTTAAAGTCCCACTTCATGTAATACTTTTTTACGCAAAATTTAATAATTTATCCGAATTCGAAAAAAAATATTAGATATTGCATTTAAAAAACTGTAGGTAACCCTAATATCTCAATAAAAAAGTAAGGTAATGAAAAACAGATTACATCACTGTATGCCTCCCTAGATACCATGCACCTTTCGTTTGAAACATTTTGTCATTCAACAAATACCTTACGATTTATTTGAGGTCGTCACGTTATAAGACTCACCCTGTATACTCTCTCTCTCTCTCTCTCTCTCTCTCTCTCTCTCTCTCTCTCTCTC
>NC_071982.1:9069392-9146291 GCF_026283585.1 Hylaeus volcanicus
CTCTCTCTCTCTCTCTCTCTCTCTCTCTCTCTCTCTCTCTCTCTCTCTATGAAAATAACGTCTGAATAGGTTGGGATATTATTTGATGGAGGTGACGATATTGAATAATGTTAATGTATATGATGTCTAAAGTAGATATGATGATAGGAATAATTTAAGGGCGTAAGTTTTGTCCCACCGACAGAAAGTCAAACCAAGTTTGGTCATTTTGAATGTAAGTAATTTTTCATTTTGCGCCGACTAGGAAAAGGTTATCTAAAATAATTTAATATAAAGGAAATAGAAATTTAATATATTATTCAATACCATTTAATAGAAATGAAATAGAAATTATTTCATACTTTTAAGCAATTATATCTAGAACTGGTGAGTATTCATATCAATTAAATAGAAATTTTTTTTTTTTAATTTATTTATTTAATGTCGCATCAGCTTTTTAGCTATTAGCGACCACATTGCAATACATTGTTATATTTTGTGTCTCATTACATTTTATTTCACATACATTACTTGGTTTTCTTCTGTCTAACAAATTTTAAACTACCTAAGACTAATTTTTTTTTTTTTTTTTTTCTTGGGCGGGTGGAAAAACCTTCATAGGCACCGAGCGCCGGTGGACGATGCCAGCGTCCGGTAGTGTGAGATTCCTACTCACTAAAAAACCACCCGCTTCCCACGTTAGCCCCCCGGACCAGACCTGCTTTCGCATAACAACAGTCCGGGGACGTGGCAACTAGGCCTCGTTAGGGCCTCCGCCGGTCGGATAGAACCGAAGCTAGGGGGAGCCCGGAGTATCATCCAGGCATCCCTCCTCTCTCTTGCGACGCAGCACACGCTCCACGTAGTGCGCGACCGCTTCCCATTCGGTCGGCCCCCGCAGCATCACCCCCACGATGTTGTCGGGGGTGACGTCTCCTACGAGGGCGCCGAGATCTACCCTATCTCTGGCGAAGCGGTCACACACGAAGAACGTATGGAGCGCGTCGTCCCTTGCTGCGTCGCAATACCGGCATCCCGGGGATCCGACCTTGCCCATCCTCGACAGGTACGCACGGAAGTACCCGTGGCCTGTGAGGAACTGGGTGAGGTAAAAATTCACCTCACCATGGGTCCTAGATATCCAGGTGGCCAGATCCCCTATCAACCGAGCCGTCCACCGACCCGGCTGGGCAGCCTCCCAGCGTTGCTGCCATGCACGTAGCGTGGCTGCGCGCTCGTGGGACACGGCTTCGGCCCGCCCAGTCTCCGAGGAGCGTTGGAAGATGTTCTTCCGCTCGAATGCAAGCAGGTCGATGGGTATTACCCCGGCGACCGCTTGCACTGCGCACTCGGAGACGGTCCTGTAGCTGCACGCCACCCGAAGCGCCAGCTAGCGCTGTACGACAGACATGCAGCTTCTGTACTTACGGAGCCGAAGGGCATCTGCCCATATTTCGGCTCCGTACAGCAGGACGCTCTGGGTTGCCGAGAGCAAGAGTTTCCTCTTGCTCGGCTTCGGGCCGCCCACGTTTGCCATTAGTCGGCTAAGTGCTGTCGCCAACGACGCCGCCCTGACCGAGACCCTCCGGATATGTTCCGCGAAGCTGAGCTTGTTGTCCAAGACAACACCCAGGTACTTCGCGGACCTCCGGGTCTGGATGGTCTCGGTCCCAACAGTCATCGGGACGATGGTGGGGATACGTCGGCGTGTCAGCATGACGATTTCCGTTTTCGGAATCGCCAGCTGCAGCCCGTGGTCCTCCATCCATCGCCCCACTCGGCGCACGACCTGGTTCAGCTTGAGCTGAGCCAGCTCGGCGGTCCGCGCCGTGATGACCACGGCGACGTCGTCAGCATAGCCGACGAGGAACGAATCCTCTGGCATACCCATGCAGAGGAGGCTGTCGTACATGACGTTCCACAGGTCGGGCCCCATGACCGATCCCTGAGCAGCACCCGCAGTGATCGAACGTTCACGGAGCCCATCCGACGTCTCGTACAACAGCTTTCGGTCCCGAAGATAATCCGCCATCACTGACAGTAGATACTCCGGGAGCCGAAACGTTGTTTCCAACGCCTCCAACATGTCTGTCCACCGTGCCGTGTTGAACGCGTTCCGTACGTCCAGCGTCACCAGCAGGACGACGGGTCTCGCGGCGTGGCAAGCCGTGTCGGCGACGCGTACAGCGTCTACCACGCGCGAGATCGCGTTCACGGTGGACCTCCCTTTTCGGAAGCCGTACTGGTGGTCCGAAAGACCTCCAGCGGCCAAGATCGCCTCGTGCAACCGGGGTTTCACCAGTCTCTCCATCAGCAGCCCGCTTGTGTTTAGCAAACAGAGCGGACGATACGATGACGGAGATCCTGGTTCCCCTTTCCCCTTGCTTATCAACGCGAGCCGGGCGAGCTTCCACTGCGCCGGGAAAATACCCGTGTACAAGCACGCGTTGTACATGCGCAGCAGAAGATCGGGATACCTCTTCGCAACCACTTTGCCGTCCGGCCCAGGAGCCTTGCGGGGCTTCATAGCCCCGGCCGCAACGGCGAGTTCCGCCGCCGTGAACATTGGGACGTCCGCCCCTGCCACCGGATCGAGATCGTGTCTCCTCACCGGATGTGCAGGGAACAGAGCGTCCACAATGCTCCGCATCGTGGTCGCGTCCAGTTCCGGGCTCGCGGAACCTAAGACTAATTACATACTAAATATCTTTAATTATTTTGATTTTCTCAAGATAAGTTATTATTCCTTTTACATGTTTTCTTTCATTTAAACATTGTTTAATATTTACAGGAAGTTTTACTTGGGTTCTGATGTTTTCACTAATTGAACATTTTAGCAAAATATGTTTAATGGATAATGCTGAATTACAATTTTCACATCGCGGTCTGTCAGATTTGGATATTATCTACTGATGGGTAAATTTTGTGTGACCTATCCTTAGTCTTGTGAGAACAATTTGTTCCCTTCTTGAGAGGGAGAGCGCTGGGTTGTTCGAGTATATATTATCTCTTATTTTGTGTAGTTTAGTTAGATTTGGTGATGTCCACTCCTGATTCCATTTGTTAAGAACTTTTTTAGACAGGTATGATGACCAGACAGGTTTTTGACAGGTATGATGATTCGGTGATGTCCACTCCTGATTCCATTTGTTAAGAACTTTTTTAGGCAGGTATTTGTAACCAAATCGGGATGTTCGGGAGGGGAAATCAACCGGTCGCTGACTAGGAAGTGACCTGGAGTTAACGGTTCCAGATCACGAGGTTCGTCGAGGAGCGGCGTCAACGGTCGGGAATTCAGGCAGGCTTCTATGCGGCAGGGAAGTGTAGCCATCTCCTCATAAGTCAGGGTGGCTTCTCCGATGGTCTTCTTGAGGTGAGTTTTCATCGACTTCACTGCAGCCTCCCACAATCCTCCCATATGAGGTGAATATGGAGGTATAAAGGTCCATTCCGTCCCCTCGTTTGCTAAGACTTCCGCCACTGTCTTGTAGAATTGTGAGGATGCCTTGAAGAGCTGGCTGAGGAGACCATGGGCTCCCCGATCGCATGAAGGTTGTGGCATTGTCGCTGAATAACTGAGCGCAGTGTCCTCGCCTCGCAGTGAATCTGTGGAACGCAGCCAAAAATGCAGGTGAAGTTAAATCAGTGACTGCATCTAAATGCACCGCTTTGGTAATCATGCAAACAAACACAACCACGTAACCCTTCTGACTTTTGTGTCCTCTCTCTTTAGCAGTACGGAGAGCAAATGGTCCGGCGTAGTCCACGCCTGCTCGCAGAAAAGGTTTCGAGGGTTGGAGTCGGACAGTTGGCAGATTACCCATTCGTTGCTGTCCAGTCAAGGCTCGCTGACTGACGCAGAGCACGCGGTCATGCAGAATCTGCTTGACACGGACTCGACACCTGGGTATCCAAAATGCTCGATGAATCGAGGCAGTAGTCGCGTTCACGCCTCCATGCAGCGTTTTGTGATGACCATCTCTGATGATCAGGGTCGCCAGATGGGACGTTCGGCTCATGATCGCTGGATGACAACGAGACTCGGCGAGGTGAGTGTTTTTGAGTCGTCCTTCCACTCGAAGAATGCCATCTTTATCTAAAAAAGGACATAATGTTTTTATAGAGGACGAGGTTGAAACCGAGACCCCTCGCTGAAGTCTCTCCAGCTCCTTAGCAAACGAGTCCTGCTGGCTCAACCGTATGACGATGAGGAGCGTCTCCCGAAGCTCGAGGGTTGTCAGAAACTCTGGTACGCAGGTAGCTAGTTTCCTAGCGCAAACCTGGAATCGTCTCATCTGCGCGGTGACTCGTATCAGATGATCTAGGTTAGAAAAGCGCCTGAGGTAGTGATTTTCTTCTTTCGTGGTTATTGTCAGCGTGGTAATGGCTTGACGTTCCTCAGGGAGAAGTGTCGGTGGTTCCGGGACACTAGAAACTGGCCATTGATCCGGGGGATTGATGATCCACGACGGTCCAGACCACCAAAGGTCCGAGTGGCGAAGGTCCTGGCTTGAAATCCCCCTCGTGGCCAGATCAGCTGGATTTTCGTGGGTCCCAACATGGTACCAGCAGATCCCAGGTTCGCTTTGGATTTCTGCCACCCGATGTGCGACGAATGGCTTCCACCGAGACGGGTGAACTTTGATCCATGCCAGAACCACAGTTGAGTCGGACCAAGCTTGTGTTGAAACGTTGGTCCATCCTAATCCCCTTTTCAGGCTTGTCAAGAGACGAACCAGTAGGACAGCTCCACAAAGTTCCAGGCGGAGGATGCTGATCGTCTTGATTGGAGCTACCCTTGATTTCGTCATCAAGAGAGATACGGTGGAAGCTGCATCCTGACGAACGATGAGATACGCTACTGCGGCGTAGGCGCGTTCCGACGCGTCGCAGAACCCATGGAGTTCCACGGAGCAGCCCCTTGGAGAGAACTGCGTCCACCTCGGCACCGAGATCCTGTAAAGCAGCGGTAGATCCAGTCGGAAGTGGGTCCAGCGATGCGCCAAGGTCGGTCCGAGAGATTCATCCCACGTAACTCCTGCTAGCCAAAGATCCTGCAACAAAACTTTGGCCAGAATGAAAACAGGTGTTAACCATCCCATAGGATCGAATACCCGGGCTATCTCCGAGAGAATGGAACGCTTAGTCCAAACAGCGTTCGGATTCACCTCCCCGACGATAGATCCTCTAACAGCTAAGGTGTCATGGCCCGTGTCCCATTTGAGTCCCAGCGCTCCATGTACCTCAGGATCCTGGAACACCTTGTGAGCAACTAGAGATGCGCGGAGTTTCGGGTATGAACTGGCCCACTTGTCGAGTGGGAAGCCAGCGGAGGCGAGGATATTAATCAATTCCCCTTGTATTTTCCAGGCATCCTCGGCGTCATCTACATAGGTGTTGTCGTGTAGCACCTGGGAGGCCAAGGGGAATTGGTTTTCCTCATCGTAGGCGAGCTGCCTAAGAACCCCATGAGCTAGGTAAGGAGCTGGAGCGGTACCATACGTTACCGTATTCAAGCGGTACTCCGTGACCTTATCTCCTGGATGCTTCCTCCACAGGATACGCAGCCAATCCTAATTGTCTGGGTGGATCAGGATTTGTCGGAACATCTTCACGATGTCCGCCGAAAATGCCAATCTTTAAAGTCGACAGCGAGTTACAACCGTCCAGAGGTTCGCCTATAATTTCGGACCCGATAAGAGCGTGTCGTTAAGCGAAGACCCGATGGAGGAGACCCTCGACGCGTTGAAGACAACGAATCTACTTTTGTCCCTCCATCGTCTTCCAAACGGCGTAATGTGGAATATAACATCCATTGTCTTCCTCTTCGAGTGAGGTTGTAGCGGCGACCATGTGTCCCAAACGGTGGTACTCCTCCATGAAATCCACATAGTTTTGGCGCAGAACTAGATCCCGTTGTTGGCGTTGTTCGGCTGAAAGCAGCATCCTGAGCGCAGCCAATCGGGTGGTCTCCACCCGGGGAGGCGCGTTTCTAAAGGGCAAACGTACAATGTAGCGACCCGAGGAATCACGAACCGTGGTGTCCTGAAGTTCACATCTGAGTGCATCAGAGGTCATGGGGGTTGAAACAGGAACTTCCTCGACCTCCCAAAATCGTTTTAAGTCTGGCAACTCCTGGTGACGAACGTGCAGCACCCGTGCTGTCCACCCCGGCTCCGAAAATCGAATCGATCCCATCAGCGTCCAGCCAAATGGAGTCAGCACCGCCGTGGGGGTTCCAGGAGGTCCCTCGCGTCTATCCTGCAACAGTTGGCCACAGATATCGGCTCCAAGGAGGACATCGACGTAGCCAGGTAAGTTGTACGAGGAGTCTGCCAGCAGCAGTCCTTTAATATGCTCCCAATCGCCGTTTTCTAGAGGATGGGACGGCGTGGGTGCGGTGAGGCTCTTGGTGACCAGCGCTTCCAAGGGGATCCGAAACTCCTTGTTGACAGGGGAGCGAAACTCCACCGAAACCTCGGATCGAGCCGTACCTACCTTGGTACCCTGGTAACCTGTGAGCTCGACGCGCACTGATCTTCTCCTGAGGCGAAGGGTTTGTGCTGACCACTCGTTGAGGAAGGAACACTCCGACCCTAAATCAAATAGTGCGCGAACATTGAGTGTCCGACCATCCGGCCCCTTCAGGAGAACACGTGCGGTGACAAGAAGAGTGACGCTGCGAGAACGGCATGGGACGAGCAGGTTGGAACCGGTGACTCCGAGCGTCTCCCATCAGCGACCTTGGAGCAAGCATCGTGCAAGGTTGTGTGATGCAACTCTCTACACACCCAGCACCGAAAATTAGGGGTACAATTTTGCATCTGGTGCCCTGAAATCAGGCACGAAAAACAAACACCAGACTTCTGTACAAACTCGCTACGTTCACTAGCTGACAGACTCTTATATTTTGTACAGGCCCCCAAGGCGTGTCCACCAGCACACATCGGACAGTGTCGGGTAACTTTCACCTTTCTGGAGTCCGCGACCTTCACAGCCATCGTGGTACGTGTAATCGAATTGCCCCAGACCGACCAGACGACATGGGTTTCGGAGTCGCAGCGATTTCCGAGGGTAACGCGGTCGACAATGCATGCACCCGATTCTCCAGAAACGTTTCCAAAGTTTCGTAGCGTGGAATCACCAGAGGATCGGTAAGCGAAACTTCCCACGCGACACGAGTAGGTTGATCCAGTTTCTCCGTACACAAGAATAAAAACCATTCATCCCATTCATCTACAGGTTTGCCAAGAGCTGTGAACGCCTCTTGAGTTTGGTGAAAATCGTCCAGTAAACGCTTGAGTTCGGACGGGCTAGCTTTCGATATCGATGGAATGTTTATCAATCTCCGCATATGGGCAGCAGAGAGAACGCGACGGTTACCGAAATGCCTCTCCAAGGACGTCCAGGCTCCTTTGTACTTTCCAGCCGTGGTGGGAGTCAGGGCGAGCATCTTCTCGGCGTCGCCCGACAGGCACGATTTTAGATACTGAAATTTACGCACCTTTGAAAGTTTGGTCGAATTATGCACTAATGAGACAAACTGGTCTTTAAAACACTCTCATTGTATTAGGTCCCCGGCGAAGGTCGGAAGGTCGAATTGGGGGAGCGAAGCCTCAGGTTCCTGGTCCGAAGGAGGGTTGACGACGGTCGAAGGAGTCATGGTGGTAATCCACTCGTCGATGGTTGCTCCTTGACTCAAGTACTCGTATTCAATGGAGGTAAAATAATCAGCAGTCAGGTACGATTCTGAACTGTCCACTTTCACCACGATGGCGAGCAGAAAATTCGCGCCAATATTGCTCGAGTAACGCTTGTCTTCGTTTGAGCAAAGCTAACATGATATTTTCCTTCCCCGATTTTTTAAGATTAGTTAAAAAACGCGAAATTCGGGTACCCAGTTCGCGCTGGGTGACCAAGAGTTCTGTCGTCGACATGGCTTGATAGGCTCGAAAGAATTAAACAAAAAAAATTAATGTAGGTAATAAAACTAAAGTAAAAACAAATTGTCAAGACCCGTTAAACTGTAAAAGTCACACGAGTTTATCTCGAAAGTTCGTTACACCAACGGTTGAGACCAAACGCTATCACCAACCGCGCGAACTATTGTTTGTTTCGGCGCAAGGTACGTAAAAAATGCCCGTTAGCGCTTTCAAATTTGGAGTCGAGCGTTACGGGCAACGGCAACTCCTAAGGTTCACAGAAAGTCGATTAACGTACTTTTGCACTTGCACTTGCACTATTATTTATTTTTCAGATTGCACTGAACACGATTCACTCGTCGCGGCGACAAGAAACCGAAGGGAATACAGTAAGACCGACGGCGAGAACACGGACGTTTCAAACCGACTCTTCGGAACAAAGGGTTCAACACTCCAATGTTTAAGAGCAAAGAAAATACGGAAAAAATTCCACGGACTATCGATGGCACGATGATATCCGGCTCGAAGGACCAAATGTAACCAAATCGGGTTTTACCGTGATTGGGAAAATTTCCGATTGATTACTAAAGGAGTATCGGGATCGGCTGAACAAACGGATCAATAGATGCTCGATTGAAGTAGTAAAGGTAGGCGGGTTCTAAGCCATGCGGCTCCGAGGGGGGAGCGAGGGAGGGGGAACCGAGAGCGAGAGGAGGTGTAGGGAGGGGAACCGTGGGGGGGGGTAATTATTACCTACGGTCGGTAAGGTAGGATACAATTATTACCTACGGTCGTTAAGGTAGAGGGGGGACACCACCGGTCGGTAATTATCAGTGATCGGTAAGAAAGAAAAACGCAAATTTTACATGTAACGAAATAAACGCGTAAGGATGGGGGAAACCGTCCTCTTCGCGCGCAGGAGTGGGGGCGTCGTTGCGGACCTCGCGGGTTCCCTCTCTCTCGCGCCCGAGTATTTTCTTCCTCGCACTCATGCCCCGTGCAACATATAATATTACATTACAATCTTTGACGCAGCCATCGGTAGGAACGTCTCGCAACGATGGCCTCGAGCAGATGATCCAAAAACGCAAAGTTTGCAAATTACAATCCGGCAGCAAATCTTTTATTTGCGCGATACAATTCTTCAAGGACTAGATATTAAAGAAACGGTAGAAGTGACATCATTCTTTTGATGATGAGAATACTGGAGAACGTGCGAAGGAAACATTACACCGGATGAGAATATGATATGGGAGGAAATGCGCTAGAAAGAAAGACACATATATCCAAGCTATTTCTTTTTTATTGATAACTGTATTCCAGCATTACATCTAAACCTAATGCTAACAATTCAGAGTCAATCAATGAATGACGCTCAAAATTTTCATGTTCAACAATTGCCTTTGCATAATCCTTAATTTCAGCATTTTGTATTATTTCAATAAACTTGTTGTACTTACATTCTACCAGGTACAAGTTTTCAGACAGCCAACTGTACATGTGATCGATACAATATTCGAAAGCGAACAACTTTTGTACGGTTTTTTCACTCATGAACATAGAGACGGTAGAATCTGAGAGTTTTGCGAGTTTTACGTCATTTAGTTGTCGGAGTTTAACTGTTACGTCATTAATGCTTATCGGCTCGCTCGAGGTTCCTGGTGTATCAGCAAAAATCTGCAGAATGTTATGCCTCTTTCGTAGGAGATCTTTCCACGTATCCATAGAAAATTTAATTTCGTTTCCACGAGAGTCTCCTATAGCCAACTCTACGTCGCAGGAACCACCGATTTGAACCCCGATGTCAAGATACTTGTAGAATGTATCCGTCAGGGGATATCTCCTCCCCAGTATACGCACCACGCGTGTTACTCTACGTTCCGAATGAACATTATCGCCATCACTGAAAAGAGAAACAAAAAATTATAAAGGATATTAAAGTTTGACTGCATATTTTGCAATATTTTGTCAAAGAACTTACTGTGTGCGCGAGTTCTTTGTTAATGGTTGGTTGAACTCCTTGTTCGGAAGATTCTCTCGCGTTGCTCGAGCGATTTCAGCATTGGACCACATCGCTGATGTTTCGATACGAGGCGATAGAACGATGTTGCGAACAATGATTGAAAAAACGCGTTTAGACATTTTTATATAACACCCCCCACTTTTTGTTAGATGGACAAAAAAAAATGCTAAAACAGCAAATCTCCCCTCCCACACACATTTCACTTTCTTATCCACATTTATTTTTAGCATACACATCTTTACGTAGCGCGTGATCTAATTTTGTTTATACGTAATAAGACCCTCATCATCGCGGAGTCATTCTAATGAATTGATACATCAGTGGTGTCAATCCCAAAGACATATGAACGTCCTCAGGAAAACATACGAAAACAGCGATACGGAATATGAGGGGGAGTACGAAACTCTGCAGGCAGTGTCATCATAGTAGGAGCATATCATGTGACAAAATCATGTGACAAAATCACGTGACCTAGAGTATAAAAATTGTGCTGCAGATTGAACTGCATTCAAACCGTTTTGTAGTGACTCCCAGCGAAGAAGTGAGTGCAACCATGGAAGAACTCTTGGAAATGGAAAGTCGATTGTGGGACCAGGCCGATCGATTGACATTGCAAGAAGAATACCTCGCATGGGAAGAACGATGCAACGAGTGCCTCGAGTCGCTGGAAGAACATAGTCGAGCAAAACGCACTCGATTATCGATTGGTGTTCAACAATCGTTGATCGCTCGTATCGCGCGTCTCGATAGTCTAAAGTATTCGTTGCGCAGACGTTTCGTGTACGAAGGTGCCGGCCATTCAAGCACTGGACTCCTGTGGCGTGAAATAAACACTGCGTTCGAGATCCGCGTATTAACCGATGCTGTTTTGAATTCGCACTACATCGAACCGCGTAACTTTCTTCAGGATAAGAGAGACGTTGTGCTCAAGCATATACGGGGTGCATTGGTGAAACATAAGACACTAAAAGTGAATACCGCGTTTAATGGGGAGTTTGTAGCGGGTGATAAACGCTCGAACAAGACTATCAGCACAAAGAACTGTGAAATCCTTGGCGAGATCAATCTCGAAGAGTGGTACGAGCAACGCGTCGTCGAACCCACCCTAGCATCGCTGGAAGAATTTCAAGAACGGGATAGCGGATGAGCGCTGTCGCATATACTCAATTTAATTGTTAACGTGAATAAATATATGCCGCTGCATGCTGGATGTATCATACAATTACCACGAGAAATACGACTAAAGAGAGCTGTAATCAACGTATGCTCGAACGACAATGCAAGTTTCGCGTGGTCAGTGGTGGCTGCTCTGCATCCAGCCGAAAATCACGTATATCGGACATCGGCATATCCTCATTATTCAACGGTGTTGAATATCCAGTATATCGAATTTCCAATGACATTGAACCAAATTAAAAAGTTTGAACACGCCAACAGCATCTCCATCAACGTCTACTCCACTGAAGAGAAGAAGGTTCTACCGATACGGCTCGCCACACGGAAGATGGAGAGACATGTCAATTTGCTGTACTTAGAAGGAGCAAACGGCGTGGGACATTTCGCGTGGATCAAAAACTTGTCCCGCCTCGTGAGCTCACAATTGAGTAAACATAAACGCAGAAAATACTTTTGCGATAGGTATGTATATAATAATACTTTTTTTCTTTTTTAAATATGTTATGTTTGAAAAAAAATTTATATCTTTTTATTGCAGATGCTTGCACTACTTTAGTTCGAGTGAGAAGCTGGATCTCACACCGTAGATTGCGAGAAGATGAACGAATGCGCAATCGTATTACCAGATTATGAAAGCAAGTGGCTCAGCTTCGACAACTACATCCGGAAAGAGCGACTTCCATTTGTAGTGTACGCCGACCTCGAGTGCATTCTGGAGAAAACTGATCGAGAAGCGCCAAGATCCACATACCAGCATCATAAAGTATTTAGTATTGCATATTATGTTCAATGCGCGTTATTTTATCAAATAACATACAAATGGATGATTTAACGAGCGAACAGCAGGAGGCATTTCGCAACGCGACGCATTGTCACATTTGCGAAAAACCGTTTGGAGAAAACAATACGAGGGTTCGCAATCATTGCCATCTAGCCGGTCGCTACAGAGGTCCCGCGCACTCCAATTGTAATCTAAATTATAAAAACTCTTTTTGCATTCCCATAGTGTTTCATAATTTGTCCGGTTACGATTCGCATTTTATTATCGAAGAAATAGCTATAGCTTTCGAGGGTGCCGTCAGTGTATTGCCGATAACAAAAGAAAAATACAGCTCCTTCACAAAAAGTGTCGAAGATCCAAATGGACCGTCGCGAAATTGTATAAAATTGAGATTCATCGATTCATACAAATTCTTGAGTACCAGTCTCGATAAATTAGCGTCTTTCTTAGATAAAAGCAAATTAAGAATTTTACGAACCGAGTTTCAAAATTTGTCTACCGAAGATTTCGAATTATTGACGCGAAAACGTATTTTTCTGTACGAGTACATTGACTGTGCCGAAAAGTTGGAAAAATCATGTTTGCCATCGCGCGAATCATTTTACAGTTCCTTGACGGGTGATACAGTATCGAAGAGCGAGTACGCGCACGCCGAGAACGTGTGGACACGGTTTTCCATTCAAACGCTGGGCGAGTATAGCGATTTGTATTTGAAAACAGATGTCTTGCTGTTGGCCGATATTTTTGAAAATTTTCGTGAAAGCTGTATAACAAGTTACGGACTCGATCCCGCGTATTATTACACTCTGCTCGGTTTTACGTGGGATGCCATGGTGAAGCATACAAAAGTTAATTTCGAATTACTAACAGATATCGACATGGTCCTGTTTATCGAACGCGGTATACGCGGCGGATTAAGTGAATGTTCAGGTAGATACGCGAAAGCCAATAATAAGTACATGCAGTCATACGATCCATCGAAAGCATCGTCGTACTTGATGTACTTTTATGTGAATAATCTGTATGGGTGGGCAATGTGTCAACCATTGCCATATGAAGAATTTCGATGGGTCGACAACGTTGCAAACTTTGACGTGTCTTCGATTGCTGCCGATTCGCCCACGGGTTATATTCTAGAGGTTGATCTACAATATCTGCAACGCTTGCACGACATTCACGCTGACCTGCCGTTCTGTCCCACACGTGGCAAACCACCTGGCAAAAGAGAGGTCAAGCTGCTCGCAACTCTATACGATAAGCAGCGCTACGTTATTCACTATCGTAACCTGCAGCAATGCACGCGACATGGTATTCGTATTACAAAGATACACCGCGTCCTCCAATTCGCACAATCACCCTGGTTCCGCGATTACATCGAATTAAATACAAAGTTTAGAACTCTCGCTACAAACGATTTTGAAACGAATTTGTATAAATTGATGAACAATGCGGTATTTGGCAAAACTATGGAGAATGTACGCAATCACGTCGATGTAAAATTAGTAACAAAATGGGAAGGGAGATATGGTGCGGAGGCAATGATCGCAAAACCAAATTTCCACAGCCGTAGCGTGTTTTCGGAAAACATAGTTGCCATCGAACTGCGAAAGCTTGCGGTGAAATTCAACAAACCAATCTATGTGGGTACGTGTATACTAGATATATCTAAGGTTTGTTTGTATGAATTCCATCACGATTACATGTTACCCACACATGGCGATAAATGTAAAGTTATGTACACCGATACGGATAGTTTAATTTACCACATCGAGTGCGAGAATATTTATGATACTATAAAACGCGATATTAATCGATTTAATACCAGCGATTATCCGGTAGGGAACGTTTACGATGTACCGCTTGTAAACAAAAAAGTCCCCGGTTTAATGAAAGACGAAAACAATGGGGCAATAATGACAGAATTTGTTGGACTCAGAGCGAAAATGTATGCACTGCGTGTAGATGGTAAAAAAGATACGAAAAAGGCGAAAAGTGTAAAAAGTAACGTTGTTTCCTGGATGATAACTTTCGACGACTACACGCAGTGCCTACGAAACGAAATTGAAATGATTTGTAATCAGACACGTATAAGATCAAAATTACACAAAGTATACACAATGGCGGAATAAAAAATCGCTCTGAGTCCGTACGACGATAAGCGGTATATCGTACCCGACTCAACGGATACATTGCCGTGGGGTCATTATAAAATACCGCTTTAGATATATCAGTATATGTATTTTGTAAATCATTTTTACCTCGATTTTAATAGATGTACATATATATTTAGTTGTAAATAAAAAAAATATTGTAATGTAACTAATAATGCTAGTATATATAAAACTGAATATTTAATTTAAAAAATGTTAATTTTTTACAATACCTTATCTTTATTTATCCATGAATTGTGTGCACTATTCAATCCTAACCATTTCACGTACACCTTATTCCCTTTCCGACGTAACACTTTTTCCACAAGGTACACATCAGCGTCGGCAACGCGTTGCAACTCGTGTTCGTCGAATCTCCCACCTCCCGCATCTCCCACTCTGAATCGTGCGGGAGCGGCAATCTTTACGTGATTATATACCGTTGTTAGGAGCTTCGAGGCGTTTGTTGGTGTAACGTCAATTGGTCGCATGCCGATAGTTCGATGCTTACGCGCGTTGTAATTTGATACGAGTTGCTACAGCGAGTTGATCCATTTATAACTTCCATTAGGCGTAAACAGTTTCCACATGTCGTTTTTGAGCGTACGATTGAACCGCTCGACGACTGACGCTTTCATCACTGAATACGTTGAATGATGATTTATGTTGTATTTTGACAAAAGTTTTTGCACATTTGCGTTGTAAAATTCCTTTCCTTTGTCGGTTTGCAAATTTTTCGGATACCTTCCACTGTTTCGGATTATCTTTCCGATCGCTGTAGAAACTTCATTTCCACTCTTGGATTTGAGGGGTATGGCCCATGCATGCTTACTCAGCACATCGATAACAGTGAGTATGTAATGGAAGCCTCTGTTATACCGCGCGTAAGGTCGCATCTCGACCACGTCTGCTTGCCATAAGTCGTCGACCCATGTACTATGACGCGTCTTCGGGGAAAATTTCTTCTCGCCGGAGCATGCAACTCTTCCACGAGACGCCGTTTCTCGGTACTGGGAGTTTTCTTTGCAGCCTTGTATGGTTCGACACTGGCGCAAAGACTTGACGTACACGTCTTATCAAACATCAAATCGGTGCTCAACGCAACGGTTGGTTGGTCGATCGGTCTGTTGACCGGTATGTCGGTCGGTTGACCGGTCTGTTGATCGGTATGTCGGTCGGTTGACCGGACTGTTGATCGGTATGTCGGTCGGTAAATAGTCTCAATGTCCAGCTATTGATGTGTCTGCATTAGATTTCGGAATTCGGTAATATCACTCTCTAATTTATTCAGCTCATCTTTCAAGTTCTGAACGAAATTTTGAAACATAATCATCTTTTTGTCGAATACGTCTTGTCGACTTTTTGTAACTGCCATGTTTTCATGCAAGTACAGCTTGTTGATAGCTGTGGTTACAGGCGGTGCTACCCATCGAATCTTGCGCGACTTTGCATTATAATTGGTGCCAACAACACAAAGAGCGTTGTCGCGTACATAATTTCTGACTACTCCATTCCAGTGATAGTATGATTCCATTCTTCCAATCGATGACCCAAACTTGTTGATTGACATTTTAATGACAATTGACTGTATCGCCAAGGTGTAGCTTAATTTATAATGAATTCTGCCTCACGAAGTTCCTCGATAATTGATAGCATCTCATTATCATGCGCATTGTGACCGGCTTGACGCGAAGCCTTGAGCAATCGAAGCCGATCTACGAGTTCGTTGGGATCGTTCCAGTGAACGTAATCAACTGTGTTTTTGGTTAATCTTATGGAACACGATATGCCTTTTCCAACTTTTTTATCTTGCAATAAAGGTTTGATTACATGGTTATACTTGTATCCTCTGTTGCCTAATGTGTGACCATACGAATTGTGCTTGTGCTTATGCGCACTCGTTGTCAGCAGTATGTCCCTGTATTTGTGTTCATCAGCCTCAGTGGAAATGTCGTTACTCGGAGTTTTCTTAAATATCAGTTCATAAAGGCCGGGTGTCCCCGAATATCGTATGCAATCGATGATTATGTTATCCGCATTGTCCACGTCAACATGTTTGTTACCGAGCATCAGTCCATCATTGGTGAGATAAACACCGTACACGTAATCCATACCAACATCTACGTCGCCGCGTAATACAGGTGCGATGTACTTTGACTCAGTGGACCTAGATGATTACGTACCGTTTCTTCGCCTTCCGGCAATTGGCTTCAAACAGATGTCGAGAAATAGCTGTTTGGACTTTCAAAAACATCTTCGTTTGCTAATAAGCGTTTTGTTGTTGTTGTTGTTGGTACTGTCTTAATCGGTGTAGAGACTATCAGGTTCATATCGGGTAAACTGCTTAATCTTGATTTTTTTATATTTGGCGGTTTCGAGAAATTTAACCACAAATTTGATTGTATTTTATGCGATTCCTTGGTTCGCTTTCGATATCTGTGTTATTGTGTAGATCATAATTTCTTAACGTGTTGCTGACAATTGTCTTCAGTGGTTCAGTAACAGGTTTAAAGTGTTTTTCCAACGAAATCTCTTCGTCAATTTTACCAGTTTTCAATTCACGATACTTTCTGCGAATCAAATCGCTCGTTGTTGCAATCTGTTTCGCTATCCTCTCACGATCTTCAACGCTGTTACTGCTCATGTTGGAACCCTGCTTTCTCACCGTATCGGAGATAACTGGACGTGTTACGATATTGCAAAGTCATTAAATCCTTTTCTTGCTAGCAAGCGGTACACAATTTGCAGAAATTCTCAAAAGACATGTCTGTGTTTACATGATCGTTGTATACATGCTTCAGATTTGTACCATCTTGTTTGAACATGATTAGAAGGTTCGCGTTGTCGCGTATCAGATGTTTCGGTATCTTCGCATATGTCTGACAAAGATAGAAACAGTCAACGACCGAGTGCCTACCCATTGCAAAATATTCTCTTACCGCGTTTTGCTTATCGCATGCCACGTCGTCAAAGATAAAAATCGAATTCGGAAGTGCATCGCTCGGTGGAACGACGTTGCTGTTATTCGAAAATGTAAAATAACCAATTTCGTCTATCGACGAGAATATGTTTTCTAGATATCGATATTTCGGTTGTTGCAATGATTTCGAGTACACGTATACGTTTTCGAAGCGAACACCGTGCGGACTTTCTAACAAACTAATCAACACGTTCGTTTTGCCGCAATTCGATGGGCCGCAGATGATACCACGTATAGAGGTCGATAGCATGTTTCCATGTTTGCGTACTTCTTTCTCAGACTGTGCCTTTTTGTCTACATTAGTCACTCTAATCGCAGGTGACTGGCGCACGAATCGCATCGTAGCTGTGGTAAAAAATGAAAGAAAACGTATGTTTCGATGTCGCGGGTATTTATACAAGCGCCGTACAAACGTGTCGCTTAGTGTGACAATGACTTTTGTACTGATCGATGCTGATACACTGTCTGATTTGACTACGGAGCAGCTGGAATACATACCAAAGATTGTATACTTGAATCGTTTTACTCGCGACATACATTACGTGTGGGACAAGCTACCGAAACATATAAGAGCTGATCCTGAAGTACAGTCTTATCGTAGGTGTCTCTTGCATTACAATCGTCCAGATCAACGTACGCACATAGACGGACCAACGCCTATGAAAAAAGATTGTTACCTATGCGTAGAAGGACAGGAGCAGGACTTGTAAATACTGTAATAAACAAATTACCGTCTGAGCTACACGTACCAGGGTATCAATTTTGCGGACCGGGTACACGCCTGGAAAAATGTTTAGCACGCGGCGATCGAGGTATAAATCCGTTGGATCAGCTTGTAGAGAACACAATATTGCGTACTCTCGAAACAAAGATTTGACCAATCGTCACGAGACAGATCGAATTTTAGCTGATCGAGCACGCCAGCGCATAACTGCGATGGACGCTACATTCGGCGAAAGGGCGACTGCTGCAGCTGTTTGGACTGCGATGAAAGCTAAGACGAAGCTTGGAATGGGGCTCAAGAAAAAAAAAGAGTCGTAGTAAGAAGAACAAGGGGGAGCGAGCTCTACCGATAGCAAAGCGTGGCGGTATCCTCCCGTTTCTCCTACCTGCGTTATCAGCTATAGGAGCGTTAACCGGTGGTGCTGCTGGCGTGACTAAGGCCGTGAACGACGCCAAGTCTGCGCGAAAACAGCTGGAGGAAATGCAACGGCATAATCGTGCTATGGAAGGTCGCGGAGTACATCTCGCGCCGTACAAACGCAGACGAGGAGTTTCAAAGAGGAAAAAAAAAACGCCAAAATTAAAATGCCCGAAGGTGTAACCACCAACGTACAACTACAGAATCTGGCAAAGCGTATGCGTATTCCATATTTCAAGGGTATTTTTATGCGCAATACTTTACCAACAGATGGGATACACAGGAACGAGAGCGGAATCGTAAATTTGGATACTTTCGAGAGACCTGGTACTCATTGGGTTGCGTACGCAAAACGGGGAACTCGCACCATATATTTCGATAGTTTTGGCAATCTTCAACCGCCGAGGGAACTGATACAGTATTTCAAAAATAGCGTATATAATCACAGGCCTTATCAGCGCTATAATCAGAGCAATTGCGGACAGCTATGTTTGCAGTTTCTGCAAACGGTTGACAATCAATTTAAGGACGGTCATTGCACACTTTAACTCCAGTATTCATTTGAACATGTCCCTAACGTTAACTCTCATCGGTCAAAGTAGCATTCTCGCAGTATGCTATTTTTCAGCTATCGATCTGAGCGATGGTGATTACGAGCTCGGTCTTACGGATTTTGAGACTTATTACACCATACCGAATGTAAATTTGTCGAATAATAAATTTTACTACGATAAAGATGATAAGCAAATCATTATTCCGGAAGGATCTTACGAGCTGGATGACATTCACATGTATTTGCAACGATCCCTTTCGCATGGTAATGAGGGGGAGAACCCCCTGATACTTAGAGCTAACAACAATACGATGAAGAGCGAAATCAAGTGCGATTACAGGATTAATTTTACCAAACCCAATACTATTGACTCGTTGCTGGGGTTTTCGACGAATCGGTTGCTGCAACCGCGAAAATGGCACGAATCGGATGCGCCAATCAATATAATGAACGTAAATATTATTCGCATTGAATGCAACGTGACGGCTGGTGCTTACAGCAATAACAAGAGCGTGCACACGATACACGAGTTTTCGCCTACCGTTCCACCTGGATATAAGATATCGGAAAGACCGACACAGATCATTTACCTTCCGATCACTGCACGGAGCATTTCGGATTTGATGATTCGCGCCGTGGATCTAGACGGTCAATTGTTAGATTTTCGAGGGGAACAGATCACCGTTCGACTGCATGTACGGAGACAACGGCCGTAGTGGGAGGTGCTTGTATTGAACGAAGCGGAGCAGACGACTCGTGAAAACAAAGAGAAAACAATTCGATCGCCTACTAAACTCACTGTATCGAACATTGGCGGTCTAAAACCATTGGGCGAAAAGACAATTCGATCACCTGCGAAGCTGACTGCATCGAACGCTGAATTTCTGATATCGTTGGGTTTCGTTGTACGAAATGGCTAATATCTTAAACATTGGAGGTGAACCGATCTTTGACGACAGCATCGCCAAGATTGAGACTCACACATACAACCCATACGCCAACACAACGTTTGAGCACAACGATGAGATACGAATACCTATACAACACCAGGATTTATACACGTTACCATGCGAGAGCTTTCTATACGTTGGAGGAAGATTCAGAGTAAAGAAACCAAAGGAAGGAGTGGAAGCACACCTCGGAAACAATTGTGTCGCCTTTATGTTTGATGAAATTCGATATGAAGTCAATGGTGTGGAGATTGATCGCAACAGAAACGTTGGAATAACAAGCACCGTCCAAAATTTTGTGTCCCTAACATTTGACAAGTCGCTAATTTTACGGAATGCTGGATGGATCACACAGTCAAACATACCGATAGGTTACTTTAACTTTTGTGTACCGCTCAACATGCTGTTGGGTTTTTGCGAAGATTACAGGCGTATAGTAATCAACGGTCGTCACGAACTCATTCTTATACGCGCGCGCAGTGATAATAATTGCATCATTGGAGATTCCACGCTGGAACCGGTGGTCGAATTATTAAAGATACAGTGGCGACTGCCTCACGTCGTACTGAATGATACGAATAAACTATCGTTGTTGCGAATTTTAGAAAGCGGGCAATACCTAAGCATGAGTTTTCGTTCGTGGGACCTGTATGAGTACCATTTGTTGCAAAGTACGACAAAACATTCGTGGGCCGTTAAAACTGCGACTCAGCTGGAAAAACCACGATACGTCATTTTTTCACTGGAGACTGGTCGAAAGAATATCATGTCTGAAGATGCGAGCAACTTCGATGCATGTAAATTGACCAACGTGAAACTTTATCTAAACTCTGACTTTTATCCATACGATGACTTGAATCTTGACTTTGATAGAAACAGGTATGCTATTCTTTTTGATATGTATGCACGTTTTCGTAAAGGATATTACGGATACGACTGTTACGAAACGCTTTGCAACACGGACAACTTTTTGTTGCATGGGCCGTTTGTAGTCATCGATTGCTCGCGACAGAACGAATCAATCAAGAGCGTCACCGTAGATGTGCGAATAGAATTTGATTGCAAAGATTATTTTGCATGATCGCGTCATCGAATACTGTCCATTGTCCAACATTGTGCGCAAAATCACATAAACTGCAGCATCAGCAATATTTGTAATATGTAAGAGATGGACACCTCGCATTGTGTCGTAGTTTCAAAGATATCGTCATGATGGTACCAACGTTTGTTGACATACAAGGGCTCACCGACAGAACCAGGTTTATCGTAAAGTAAGTGGCAGTGTTGAGAAAAGGAACCGTTCTCACTCATTACATTTTCAAAAGCCCGTATCCATGGAATTCACTATCGGTAGCCGATAAATCTCGTACTTCTTGGCTGGCGGCAAATCATCATGGACTGTCGTGGGAAGATGGTTTCGTTCCATACAGTATGCCGAAACAATTGAATACAACGGCAATAGTCGATGACGATGCATGGCCTATCGCATATGTCAAGGGAAGCCAAAAACGTGAGTGGTTGAAAAATCTACTTGTGATAGAAAACGTGAATGTAACTATTGGGACCATGGATGCTGATTACAAAGATATCGCGTGTTTGAAAAATCTTGATGTTACTAATACCATGCGATGCATAAACCATGCAACGAATTGCGCTTTACAAAATGTATTTAAATTATACAACTGGTGGCTGAAATACCAGAAATAAAAAATGTTTCTATTTTTTTTGGAAATTGACTGAATTGTTAGCATTAGGTTTAGATGGAATACAGTCATCAATAAAAATAAATAAAAAAAAAACTTGGATATATGCGTCTTTCTTTCTAGGGGATTTCCCCCCATATCATATTCTCATCCGGTGTAATGTTTGTCAGCCTTCCCGACAAATGCTGATGCGTGCTCAACAGTTTTTGTTTCTCGCTGGATTGGATCGCTGTAACGTTTTCAAAAGCATTCGCAGTCTGACAGTGCTACGGACAAGGCGAGAAGTTATTCGTGAAGTGCCGCATTTATAAAACGAAAGTAAGTGAAAAATACATGAACAGTAGTGACCAGTTCCTGGCGTTATCGATGTGTGAAAGTGTTGCAGAAATTTTTTAAAAATACTAGATTATTAATATGTAAATATAGCATTTCACCAACAAATGTGTCATATTGATAACGCCACGAACTCGACAATGAAATGGATATTCCTGAATGTGCGTGTGTGAAAAGAAATATTAAAAATATCATTTCTTTTTTCTTATAGAAATGCCTGTATACAACATCGACAACAACATTCCGGAAAACGTTGAGGAGATTGACTTCGATGGTGTATTGCCTGAGGAGCACCCCGAGGCGTATAGGTACCTCCTGTCACTGGGGTGTATGCGGGGACTGGAGGCGGCATTCGTCATCCCGGAGGCGGATGATTCCTTCCGCCGCCGAATCTGCGCCTCGTGTTGGTGGGAGCTCCCGCCGGAGGTGAGGGTGCTCCACCCACCGTCCGGGGCGCATATGGCGATCTCGCGGCTCCGTTTCGTTAATTTTAGGAATTGTGCGCGATGTAGGAGACAATTATACATGTGTCTATCTGCGGCGCGGTGCCTCGCATGCATTGCGCGACATTTCGTGTTCACGCCGATGGACCACTTTGCATTAAGACGGGGGCAACCCGTTGATATCGTAGTTTTTTATTTTATTTGTATTTTTTTATTTTATTTTATTTTATCTTATTTGTATTTCTATTTTTATTTCATGTTTTTTATTATATTAACGGGTTTGTCACCGTCTTAATGCAAAGTGGTTCATTATTTTATTTCATTTCATTTTATTTTATTATAGTTTTTTATATGTATTTATATACATATTATTCATTTTTTATTATAGTTCCATATTTTATATATTTATCATTTTTTTTATTTTCATATATATTTTATTATTTTTATTTCATTTTTTTATTATAGTTTATTAGTTTTATTTCATATTATCATTTTTTTATATATATAGTTTTTAAATGTATTTTTATATTAATTATATTTATTGACTTCCGTTGCCGGTGACAGAGTGTGTGAGTCGTGTGAAAGGTGTAAGGAAATTTGGAGGAAGGTACTGTGGGTATAGTGTGGTGGTAGTGCGGTAGGAGGGTAGGGCCAGGGAGTAGTGGTGAAGGGCTACTGGGGGAGAGTAGAAGATAGTGAAGGGAGTGAAGGAAGGGAGAAAAATCGGTGTGAAGGCTGAGCACGTGTCTCAGAGGTTAGGTAGCGTGATAGAAAAGTAGAGCGACGGTAGCGACGCGGCGCGAAGATAGTGGGAAGGACGTAGGAAGCGCGGGGATTGCAAATTAGAGGATAGTAGAAGAGGAGAAAAGGGAAGTGGAGGATCGTAGGATAGTGAGGAAACTGCGTCGAGAGAATAATGGAGGGCGAAGATGAGTGTGGAGGTGGGGTAGGGGTAATGGAGCGAGAGGGGAGCAAGGTGGAGGAGGCGAAAAGGAGAGGAAGACCAACGAAGGCAGAGGCTTGGGGTAGGGAAAGAACGGGGAGTCTAGGGAATATAGAGGATTTGCTTAACAGAGGAAAGAGGAAGGAGAGGGAAGGGGAGGAGGAGATGGAAGCAAGGGAAGTAGAGGAAATATTTAAAAGAAGTAAGAAAGTAGAAAGAACGCCAGAAAAGTTGGGGATAGGAAAAGCGGAATTGGAGCAAATGCTAAGAGGGTTGATGGAGGGAATGAGGAAAAATATTGGAGAGGATTTAAAGAAGGTAGGGAAGGGGGTGGAAGAGGGAAGAGAAGAAATGCTGAGGCAACTGAGCGAGATGAAAGAGAGCTGGGAAAGAGAAAGGGCAGAGCTAAGAGGGAAGATAGAAATGCTTGAAAAGAAAGTGCAAAGGTTAGAATTAAAAGAGAAAAAAGAGGAAGGAGGGGAGACAGGTGAGGAGGAAAGGAGGGAGTTGAGTAAGAAGGTGAGGGAGTTGGTAATAAGAATAAATAAAAAGGAGAGGGAAGGGAGAAGAAGGAATTTGATAATAAAAGGTGTGAAGGTGGAAGGGAAGGGGAAGGAAGAAGTGGTAGAAGAGATTTGGGGGAGGATAGGGGTGAAAGAGAAAGTAGAAGAAGTAAGGAGGATAGGCAAAGTGGATAGAAAGGGGAGAGGTAGGTTGATGGTGAAGATGGAAGAAGTGGAGGAAAAGAGGAAGGTAATGATGGCAAAAAGGGAATTAAAAGGGAGGCTGGAAAGAATAGAAGACGATAGAACAGAGGAAGAAAGACGGGCAAGGTGGAAGATAGAGAGAGAGGCGGAAAGAAAGAGAAGAGAGGGAAAGAGGGTACAGATTGGGTACATGAAGATGTGGGTTAATAATGATTTGAGAGGGATGGAAAGAAGTGTAAAAGGAGGATATATAAGGAAGAAAGCAGGATATATAAGGTGGCGTTTTGGAATGTGGCAGGATTGAAGAACAAAGAGAAGGACTTTTGGGAGGGAATCAAAGAATGGGATGTACTGGTGATGTGTGAAACATGGGTGGGAAGAAGGGAGTGGGAGGGAATAAGAAATAAAGCGACGAAAGGATATGTGTGGGAATTACAATATGCGGTAAGAAGAGGGAAGAAAGGACGGGCTATGGGGAGAATGCTTATAGAGGCAAGGGAAGGAATCAAAATGATGAGAGTGGAAAGGGAGGATGAGGAGGAAGAGAGGATAATGGCTAGGAAAATATGGTTAAGGGAGGAGGTGTGGAATATGATAGGAGTATATGTGAATAAGGATTTGCAGAAGAAGCTGGAGAGAATGAGGGAATGGATGGAAGAAAGGGAGAAGGGGGTAAGGGTAATAGTGGGTGGAGATTTAGATTATCTGATCATCCGATCAGATATCCGATCAGATAATCCGATCTAAGTGAAGGGAAAGGAGGGGAGCTGGCGAGGAAATGTTGGATGGAGATAAGAGGGAGAGCAGTGAGGGGTAGGGTTTTAGGAGAATGGGAGGAGGAAAGGAGAGAATTTTGGGAAAGAAAGGGGTGGAGTATAGGGGAGGTGGAGGAGTGGAGGGATGAAGGACGATTGAGAGGGGAGGAAATAGTAAGAAGGGAGAAAGAGGTGCAGAGGGAAGAAAGGTGGAGAAAGATAGTGGAGTCAAGGTACAATACATGGTATAAAATGATAAAAGGAGAGGGGGTGCCAAGGTATCTGAAGAAGAATTGGGAGGAAAGGAGGTGGCAGTTGGTGGCAGGGTATAGGTTAGGGGATAAAATGAAAGGGGGAAGGTATTGGGAAGAGGAGGATAGAAGGAGATGCAGGGTTTGTTGGGGAGGAATAGAGTCGTGGGAGCATGTATGGGAGGAATGTACGGACTGGGGTAGAAAAAAAGGGTGGCAGGAGGTTGTGACGGAGGTGCTAGGGGAAGAGGGGGAAGGGGAGGTGTGGATGAGGAGAGTGGAAGAGATGAGAGCAAGGACGAGCGGCGGAAACGGAGGTCAGGAATGAGAGTGTGTGTGGGAATAAATGAATGGAATCTATCCCTCTCTCTCTCTCGCGCGCAGGTGTGAATGGAAGGAAAAGTTAGATGTAAGGTAGAGAAGTAAGACTTAGTGTATAAGTAGTGTTAAGAGGAAATAATATAAGCGGAGCGGAGGTCCGCGTGTGTTCCGCAAAGAGAATAAACTATAACTAACTAACTATTAACTATATTTATTACAGTTTTATATTTATCATTTTTTCATTTTCATATTTTTATAATAAAAAGAATATTCGCGAGCATATGTTTGTGAAAATCAATGCCCACCTCCCTTATCTCCAATATTCTCATCGTCAACGAATGATGTCACCTCTACCGTTTCTTTAATAGCTAGTTCTCGAGCAATTGTATCGCGCAAATAAAAGATTTGCTGCCGGATTGTAATTTGCAAACTTTGCGTTTTTCGATCTTCTGCTCGGGGCCATTGTCGTGAGACGTTCCTACCGATGGCTGCGTCAAAGATTGTAATGTAATATTATATGTTGCACGGGGCATGAGTGCGAGGAAGAAAATACTCGGGCGCGAGAGAGAGGGAACCCGCGGGGCCCGAAAAAAACACCCCCACTCATGCGCGCGAAGAGGATGGTTTCCCCCACCCTCACGCGCTTATTTCGTTACATCTAAAATTTGCGTTTTTCTTTCTTACCGATCACTGGTAATTACCAACCGGTGGTGTCCCCCCTCTACCTTAACGACCGTAGGTAATAATTACGGACCCCCCCACCACTCGTGCCCCCTCCCCCTCGCCCTCGGTTCCCCCCTCCCCACACCTCCCCTCGTCATCGGTTTGGAGCCCCATGGCTTAAAACCCGCCTACCTTTACTACTTAAATCTACTGTCTTGTCAAGCGTTTTTTGGAAAAAATTGAAAAAACAAAAATTTCCTGCCTTTGAACGTATTTTTAGCATGTTTTAAAAGCGAAATTGCAAAATGTGTAACTATCCCCCGCAGCGGAATTTTATAAGGAACAGTTTTAAAAAAAAATCAGCCGGAAAGGTCGCTTCCTCGCCTCATAAAATTACATTGGTGTTGTCGTTATGAAATCGAGAAGACTGATGCGCTTGCACAATGGCTTGAGTTTCACGCTCTCCACCACAGGACACCACAGCGCTGGTGTCGTCTCTCCTACTGGTGGTGTGCCGATAATCTAAAAATGCCTTTCAGCATGGTTCAGTACCGTACTAAGAGTATGAAGCGCCCGAGCTTATATATTTTACTTTTGCACATGTATATATATTCAATATTAAATTGTTAAGAAACGTCATGTATATGTTAAGATTGTTTATATTGCATTGCAATTAATTGATACAGAATAGTCTGTTACGATAATTTTAAAGAAGTAAATAATACAAAACTGATATGATATTTGTTCGGGAAGTAAAGTGGACACGATATAAAACTCTCCTTTGACACAGGGAAAAATACGAATTTATTTTAACGTACCAAGGTGTACAACGATTGATATTCTCTCTGATCGTTCGTGCGTCTTCGAGTTTGACAAATCGAAATCTGGTTCCGCTTCACTGGGTGACAATCGATGATACCTCGGACTACCACTCCTCACCCTAGATGCCACCCCCGTCAAGTCAGAGAGGCGCGCTCATTGGCCCTGGTTTTGGGACCAAGGCCCAATTAGGGCGCCCCTACCCTTACGCACACCCCAGTCGCCGCGCCCCCGCTAACGGTATCGCGGAGCAAGGGTAGGTGGTCGCCGGCGTCTCGCGGAAAGCCTCAGGCCACTCATGGGTTTTTCCAAGTCCACGGCATGCCCGACCGCTGAGGCTCGGGACTACGCGAAATTCTAAAGACCTCATAAACGGTCACTCCAAGATGGGTATTGCCGGCAATATCAGCCATCGACTCGAAACAGCCTAGCTTCGCTAGCATGCCGTAAATTATTGTCACCTTTCGTTGTTTCTCCGCATCGCCCGAGGAACAATAATGACGACCTAACGGTACACGATTGCTAAGGAGTTTAAATTCTGCCGATACACGTGTTCTATCCGGAACAATATTTATAATATGGTACGAAAATAATAAAGTACTAATTGTTATTTGTGCAATGTAATGATAGTATGCAATGTAAAAAATATTGTATAATAAAAAAGGTAAAACGTTTATGAACATTATTTTTGAGTATACGTAATTACATAAGAAAAAGCACACTAACAAAGGGAAGGCACGGATGTTGCAATCGCTTTTGCAACGACACCCTATGGGGGTCGTAGTACGCATGTAGTACTGCAAAACCATTTTGGCTTTTTTCAGAATGGGTGTTTGTTTTCGATGTACAATAAAAGCATCTAGCAAGGTTTGTTGAATACATTGGTAGAGTATTAGGTTGTAACGCTGCTTGACCCCGGGTACGAATCCCGATTGATGTATTTTTTTTTAATTTCAATTTTCTATCAGAAATATACTTTGTAGATATCATGTACTATATACTGCATATTATATATTACCTTACGCATATTTTAAGGTTAAAATTAATTTTTTAACGTAACATATCATGCCGGAATATCTACTTGCTGTAGGTGAGTAAGTCTTTACAACGATTTTTATGTTTGGTCGTAAGTTTATTTCGTTTTATCGTGACAGTCACATGAAGGAAGGTTTGAAAGTTTGAAAATGGATAGTGATTCTTTGCGTGCAAGTTGTTTTGAAGAAATAGTTATCGATAGCAGAGAATCCAAGCGTAAAGAGGACAGAATGTGTGTAATGTTTTCTCTTTCTCTGGCGTGTGTATTCTCCGGAATACTACTGTTAGTTGTACATGTATACGTTCCATTCGTTCGATTTTACTAGTGTTAAAATGAAAAAGCATGTTATCTTCTATCATTCTACGAAGTATAACACCCGTGCTCGAGCGATCACTTTATAGTTTGCCGCTACACCGAACCCCCTGTTTTGTCTACGGGTTCCTCCTCGTCACGTTCGAGAACGGTCAAGCCGAATATACCATAACTGTTTCGAAATAAGCAACTCGCCGGTCCCGATCGAGTTACTTATTTCGAGACATTGCTGTACTTGTTTCTATTTGTATAATGAATGTTAGGAAATTCGAGACAGCTCGCCTAAACATTGGCGCATGGACGACAGGGTGCGATGCTAGCCCTCGTCATAAATAACGTCGAAGGCCCTTCAAGAGCCTTCATTGACGGGGCTACGCAGAGACTTTCCCAGGCCGGGAAAGTCACTTCTTGGCCAGTTATCGTCGTATACAGAGCTCCACGAATAAAATTTCATTGTTAAAGAATATTCGGCGTTTTATACCTTGCGTTTATTTAATCGTTTTACAAACCAGAAGTGGGATATATCACGTGTCCTTTTCGCGAACATTTGTGTGATCGCGAGGGACACTGTCGTGCAATTTTGACGTTTTCACGCAATTGTGCCAGTGTCAAATTACGGAATAGTGCAGTGACTGTGTTTGTGCCTGGTGTAAAGCGACAAACAATGGGTCGATCAGGTGAAAAATCACAGAAGCGTGCACAAGATTGTTCACGGGGACGTTCGCGCGAACGTGAACAATCAAAAGAGCGAGGATCGCGGAGTGAAGGAGTGCGCGATCATTCGCGAGATGATTCGCGAGGGCGACTCTCGTACGGATCGGAGGATCGTTCTCGGGCACGGAGTGAGTCCCCGAAATATGATCAAGATCGTTCGAGAGGTCGAAATGCTTCGCGGAGGCGAAAACGCGACGTGTCGCGAAATGATCGGCGACGATATTCGTGGGATGATTCGATGGACGGCGATCGGGAATCGTCACGGGAAGAGTGTCCCAGTAATCGAGTACGAAGTGTGGCGCGAAAAGTGTCGCGTGACCGCACGCGCCGTCGGAACAGTTCCTCGTCTGAAGACCTGCGTGTTACGGTGAAACGTCTCCAGCGAGAATTGGACAGTGTTCGGCATAGACCGTTGGGAGACGATTTCGCGGTTCCGAAGTTCGATCCGTCGCGTCAGGTCGACCGACTCGCGCGACGATATCTGTGGAGTGATGATTACACGGTCATCACCGTCGCGCGCGGGTTAAAAGGTCATGCTCATCGTGTGTATGACGAGGAGATGTATGACGATCTGTCATGGGCGGTGGTGAAACGCACCTTGATTCGGCGTTTTAAAAGACCGCTGCCATTCGCGCGTTTGCTGAAAGAAGCAGCGACGTACACGGCGAGTCCCGGGCAACAATTGGGAGATTATTGTTTTGAAAAACTCTCCAAGTTGCGTGCCCTAAAATTGAAGATCCCTGATGCATGTTTGGAGGACGCTGCCATCAGCGGTATAAGCGACGAGACGATCGAACGGACGATTCGGTTCAATCGATATGAAGACGTCGACGAGCTATACGCTGTGATGAAGGAAATGGGGTCGATGCCACGAGCGACGGCCCAGAAAATGGCGAGTCCACGACAACGTGTGCCTATGAACGAGATCGAGCTGACTCTGCTGCTGGGTCAGTAGTGGACGCTGGTCACTAATGAACATCGATGATTTGTCTGCCATCGGGCTGGGAGTGACAGCTGGTTGCTCTCAGACGATGAAGAGACCGATACTACGGCAGTGGTGCTAATTTGATCACCACTGCCTGATTGTTACGAACGGCTGGGTCAGTAGTGGACGCTGGTCACTACTGGATGCCGATGAGCTGTTGGGCTGAAGATGACCGGAGCAGTCAACGCAGTACCCGAAAGAGGATCTGGTGATGCCAAGGGGCCGTTCCGGATCCATCGTGTACTTGGTAACGACCGATACGAGGTCGAGGCGTAGACAGAGAAGTAGAAGGGCCAAAACGGTAGTTGCAGCCGACCGGCTGGAACCTTGGGTTGCGGCCATTGAATAGGGAACTATGAGAAACTAAAATTTGTACGTTAGTCAGTTCTCAGGTGATGGAAGGGGACGGGCTCGTGGCCATAGGTGGTCGGTGCCGTCGCCCATGGAACATGAGGTCAACGGGGATCCCTGAGTTGATTGCAGCAGAGCTGGAGGGCGAGGCCTGCTGAAGGGATCCAGACACCGACGTCCGAGTCACCAGACGATGGTAGCGACTGGCCACCATCGGGTGACGAAGATTTGCGTACCATTCATGGGATAGTGATGTCTAACCACTATCGAATGGTACGAGATGTGGCTATCATGACAATGGTGATGTCTAGCCACCGTTGTATGACAGTGTGTGTACCATTCACAGGATAGTGATGTCTAGCCGCTATCGAATGGTACAAGATTTGTCTATCATGACAATGGTGATGTGTGGTCCCGTAAAAAACCGGCTAGATACTCAGGCCAGTCTTTGATTTTTTGTGTTACAGAAAACGACGTAAGCAAAGGCTAGCCGAGATGAGGAGGACATCGCTTGAGGACAAGCGAAAATGCAGGCTGGTCGAGTGTTAGGAAATTCGAGACTGCTCGCCTAAACATTGGCGCATGGACGACAGGGCGCGATGCTGCGATGCCAGCCCCCGTCATAAATAACGTCGAAGGCCCTTCAAGAGCCTTCATTGACGGGGCTACGCAGAGACTTTCCCAGGCCGGGAAAGTCACTTCTTGGCCAGCTATTGTCGTATACAGAGCTCCACGAATAAAATCTCATTGTTAAAGAATATTCGGCGTTTTATACCTTGCGTTTATTTAATCGTCTTACATGAATTTCAATATATTTATCTACATAGATATGTTTGATACGCATCATGGCTATCAAAAAATCGAGTACATTTCATTACCGTAAATCAAGCGGTATTCCCAGTAGAATTAAATAAACAATTTTGCAGTTGTGAATCTAAAGCATTCATTCGATGTACATGGTGATTAAAAATTTTGTTTCCACAGCTTTTTCGAAAATTATCACTCAAGTTCATGTACATCATACATTCAAAATGGAAATTGTTTGTTTTAAAAAATATATCCGAACATTAGTTATAAATAAGTCATATTTAACGACTGTATTTTTAAAAGAAAGTGAAAAAAAAGAATAGTGTAAGAACGTTTCAACAGGACTCGAAGTCGCGACAGAGGAATTATTATGCTGATGCTTTACTGACCACGCCAAATTCGCTATTGATAGAGTCGCTTATAACTCACCAAGTAAGCACCAATAATAACTTCAATGTTGAATATCTCGGAAAGTTTATGACGTAAACTATAAATCGTCTACCCCCAAAACTGAATATCATTCGCTTCAGTTTTCTACTGTGCAAAGGCTCATCAAAAAATTAGCGTCATATCTGGGTCCGTTCCCTTGTCAGTCTCTCTTTTTTCTTCATCAAACTGTCTTTTTCTACTTCGTCGACGCTTTCAACCTTTGGACGGATTCGAAGCTGATCGAAACATTTGGTTACACCACATACATAACCAGCCGAGGTGTCGATTTTAAGTTTACATGCGGCTCCAGCCGAGCGCGAACGTAGAAAGAAACAGAGAGAGGAAAGCGAGAGAGAGAGAGAGAGAGAGAGAGAGATCCAAGGCACGAAGCTAGGAACTAAACCATATCGGCGGGCGCGAGACAATACTAATGTAACAATAAAACTTTTTTATTTATTAATTTTTTTAAATCAAACTTTTTCCAATGTATTTGTAAGATTTGTATGATTACAATGAGACCAAACACGATATACATACAGCGAAACAGGAAAGTATTCGGCTATTTGTTTGTATTTTATATTTCATATTACCTCTTATATAAACAATTTTTTTTTTTTTTATAAATTATACAAGATGTTCGGCAACCGAACAAAATATAAAATAAGAATAAAAAAAATACACAGCAGCTTGGGATCGAACTAGCGATATCTTATGTACGATCAGTTACCAGCTGGGCCGAGTTTTTTCGCCAGAATGACCGTTAACAGTGTCGTATCCAGGGTAACAGGTGTGGGGTGCTATAGCTATTGTGGCTATGAGCGCGAAATCATGAATATATTTGTCCTTATTATTTATATATTGTCTATAATTATATATTGTCTTTATATATTGTTCTACATTTGTCCATAAATCATGAATATATTTGTAAAATTATGCAGGGGTAATTAAGATACACCTTTTTAGTCGTGCGTATACTTCATTGATGCTATATTCGCTGCGCGTGCGCCAAAAAACCCAGCCGACTACGATACCTGCGAACCAAGTCGAAAAGCGTGTTTAGATGGTCGACACGGTGACAGAAAGGAAGACGACGACAGCGCTGCGGTGGAAAGCACGATATTGAGGCAGCCATGTTGGCATATGAATCGTCTCAATTGTAGCGACAACACCAATGTAATTTTATGAGGCGAGGAAACAACCTTTTTGGCTGACTTTTTTTTAAAACTGTTCCTTGTAAAATGCTGCTGCGGAGTATAGTTAAAGATTTTTGGAAAAAGACCCACAAAAGATGTCTTGTCTTTAAACGTATTTTTAGCACATTTCAAAAGCGAATTGCAAAATATGTAATTATCCCCCGCAGCGGAATTTTATAAGGAACAGTTTAAAAAAGAATCAGCCGGAAAGGTCGCTTCCTCGCCTCATAAAATTACAATACTGTTTGGAAAATTACAAACATTTGACATCATTCTGTCTTTATCTCTCCTCCGATTGTTGTATCTCCCTATCTGTCATAGCATCATTGGAGAGACAAGGATCTATCTATCCTTGTCCCAGAGCTTCCTGCTTTTCCCGCAACTGTCGCTGAAGTCAACTCAGAGTTTTGCTGGGTCTCCTGCGCACCCTTAAAACTTTTTTTCCGACCACGTGTTACAACAACGCATAAAAAAAATGACGTGGGCACGAAATAAAACTATCGCGCGAATGCCGGGGTCACCAATTGTAGGTATTTATGTACCAAATCTAACCTACAGAACTTATTACGAAATAACAACACGGTTTAATTAACAAAGTTTTAATAACAGAACAAGAATAGAAATAACAATTTAGGGACTTTACGATTCGCGGTAGACGTCTCCTTAAACTTTCGGGAATAAAAGGTCTAATTTGTCCAATAGAAGTATCACAATATACTTCAGTTTGTGTATTATCTATTGGCTGTTTCTCTAGTATCAGAGAAGTATGACCGTCTAAAATTTTCTTTAACTCCTCATCATTTTCTTGAATATGCAGGAGTTCTTCTGCACTGATCACAGTTGGCAGGCTAATCATATCCAATCGCGTCTGCTATTTGATTTTCCTTCCCTGGAATGTATTGTATATTCGTGGAAAACTGTCCTATAAAGTCTAATTGTCTGGCTTGTCTAGGTGATGCTTTGTCTAGGTTCTGTTGAAAAGCATAGCTTAATGGTTTGTGATCCGTTGATATTGAAAAATGTTTCCCTTCCAACATATGTCTAAAATATTTGACTGCTGTATAAATGGCTGTTAACTCTCTATCGTAGGTACTATAGCGTTTTTGCTGCGTAGAAAATTTTTTTGAAAAAAATCCAATTGGCTGCCAAAATTTCCCATTTCTTTGTTGTAGCACTGCTCCCATTGCTATATCCGAGGCGTCGGTAATTAGTGAATTTTCATTCCATTTTGTTGGAGTTTTGTCCTTTCTTTTTGCACCTTCTAAATACTTGTGCAGAGGTGCCTGTATCTCAGCTGCATTCTTCACAAATTTTCTATAAAAATTAACTATTCCTAACAATCGTCGCGAAATCTAAACCCCAAAGCACTTGGTCCATGTATCTCTGAAACGTTTGGGCAGCATTTCTTAATCCAAACGTCATCACACAAAATTCATAAAGTCCGAAAGGCGTGATTATCGGTGTTTTTGATGCGTCTTCTTCAGCAATAGGAATCTGGTGATATGCCCTGGTCAAGTCTAGTGTACTGAATATCCTGGTGCCATTAAGCTGATGATTTCCAAAAGCGTGTGGTACAGGATATTTATCGGGCACCGTTAAACTATTGAGTCGCCTGTAGTCTCCACATAATCGCCACCCTTCAGGCTTTTTGAGCACCATGTGCAGTGGGCTGGCCCATTCTCCAGACGAAGGTTTGCAAATACCCTGTTCCACGAGGTATTTAATTTCCTCCTTCGCTGCCTTTAATTTTTCAGGAGGCAGTCTTCGGGCACGTTCTGCGACTGGTCTACCAGTGGTGACTATATGATACTTGACTGATGATGAGTGCAAGGGTAATCGATGTTTCTGTACCGGCCTAGTTATATCTATGAATTTTCTTAAAAGGTTAAAATATCTATTATTATTTGTAATGGTTGAAATGGTCGGTTGGTTAGACTTTGATATTTGTCCTTCTGCGGATAATGAGGTTGTGTTATCAAGTAGTCTGCGGTTTCGCAGATCGACTAACAACCCATATTTTTCCAGCATGTCAGCTCCGATTATTGGTTGCTTAACCTTGGCAACCACAAACTCCCATTTGAATGAACGGCGTAGTCCGATATTTAGAGTAATAATTCTGATCCCATAAGTATTTATCTCTGTACCGTTTGCGGCGAAAAGTTTATACTCTGATGGTGTGGCTCCTCTATTTACCATTTTGACTGGTAGTACGGATATATCTGCTCTCGTATCTACTAAAAAACGTAGGCCAGTAACTCTGTCGGTAACTATCAACCGGCGGCTGTTTGAATGGCCGTCCCCTGCCGCCTCGATTTTGGGCGACCACTTTAGTTTTCCGCCCCCTTCCACGTGCAAGGTTTCTCGCAGCGGAATGGAATGCTTTTTCGCGAAATCTTCTGTGAAAATAACAGAGACCTCTCTCGTTATTTGGACTCTGTGATCGGGATCGGCTTCTTCCTCGCCATGAAGAATTTCTTCTGTATGGCCTACGGAGAGACACCATCTGCGCCATTTGATTTGAAAGCGCGTCTATCTGGCGTTGTGTATCCAACGCACTTCCCAATTTCTCTGTAAGCACACTTATTGATTTATTTGTCTGCACTGTAATCTCACTCACCTTAGCCAAGATATCGAAAATTGCCCGATATTCATTTCTAGGCTCTGTGGCGATCTGGGTGATCTGAGACTCGTTTTGCTCCATTAACCTATCAGCAAAATCCGCCTGCTTCTCTATCTCCATACCTTCCGTCACAGTTAGAAGCTCTTGAACTCTTCGAGGCAGACGTTGTATCCAGAGTGTCTGCAATATCCTTTCTGACACGTCTGAGCCAACAAGACGCTTCATCTCCCTCAGGAGCTCGGAAGGCTTCCTTCCGTTCAATTCAAGATCCGTAAGCAGCTTCTGCGTCTGCTTTGTCACCGACTCAGAGAGACGGTTAATTAATAAACTCTTTAGCGCTTCATACCTGTTCTCGGCTGGAGGGTAATCTAAGAAATCTGCTATTGCTGCTAGAGTTTGGTGATCTAAATGCCGCAATACTGTGTGGTATTTTGTAATGTCTGCTTTAATCCTACTTAAAACAAATTCACTCTCTAGCTGAGTGAACTAAACCTTTGGGTTTTCGATCCAAAATTTATTAATACGAACGCCGTTGCACTCGCTTATTTCTCTTCTGCCTTTTTTTGGCGTAACAAAAGCGTCTTTCTCATCCTCACTTGCACTTCCCTGGTTTGTCGGGCTGTTAGCAGTTGCCATTTTTTTTGAAATTCTGAGGAGAAAAACCACGTGTTCTGATGTAGCGTCTTATTCGCAGCGTCGGGGTCACCAGTTGTGGCGTTCTCAAATGTGTTAAACACCACAAGACAAGAATCTTTCGACTCCGTAAAACTCCTCGGACAAAAAAATGAAAGAAAAACTTTTTAATAACAATAACAGCTTTATTCAAAATCAGGTTTGTACTCTCGTAATAACGGAACTAGACTGAACACGTTTTCCCTAGTTCGCTTGCTATTTTTAAAACCGGAAACGACAGATGGCGCTGTCATGAAAATTGACTCTTTTCTTTCTGCCAGCATCGGTAGGGGTCGCCACAAGTCGTCCTCAGTAAGCGCCATCTTCTATCGATTGTCTGAACTAAGTTTGTGACGTCACTTGCTCTGTATTATCGTCAAAATGGCGGAACCTCGTATTTGGGAATGCAATTCTTTGCCTACAGATTTTGTCCTTATGTGAGCATATTTTGGGCTCAATGAGGGCTCATTCGAAAGAGGAAGGTCCAAGGAATGGCGCTCTGGTCGTCGTTTGAGTCACAAAATTCTTTTACTAACCTAAAAATACAACTATTCTGCGGATGTATTTTGCTCGACTTTTGCTCGAATTTGGACGCTCATATTATTAAATATCGACAAAATCTCGTTCAACTACGATCAGAGCGCCATTCCTTGGACCTCCTTCTTTCGAATGAGCCCCCATTGAGCCCAGAATATGCTCATATAACGACAAAACCTATGGGCAAGCAAACCCATATTTCGGGCCAGATTTTGTCGGTTTACAGCGCGCTGCATTACCCATGAATTGACTTCAGCGACAGTCGCGGAAAAAGTAGGAAACTCCGGGACAAGGATAGAGAGGGCGATACAACAATTGCAGGAGAGACGAGGACAGGGCGATTAGGCTAGCATGATTCTTGTCAAAGATATTGAAGCAAAGAAGCAATATTTTCTAATAATTCTGGTTATTAATATATTCGTTACACTTTGACGGATGCGACTCCAAGGCCTGATGTTGGAAAAAGTATATGTAAACAAATTTCTCCTATAAGAAAAAAAAAACGTACTTTTATTGTTTATAAAGTTTTAAGGCCGAAATTGCAAAATCAGGCCTTGGAGTCGCATCCGCCAAAGTGTAACGAATATATTAAAACCAGAATTATTAGAAAATATTGCTTTTTTGCTTCAATATCCTTGAAAAAAAACATGCTAGCCTAATTGCCCTGTCCTCGTCTCTCCTGCAATTGTTATATCGCCCTCTCTGTTCTTGTCCCGGAGTTTCCTATTTTTTCCGCGACTATCGCTGAAGTCAATTCGGAATCTGTTCTAACTCCTGCGCACCCTTAAAGGCGCATCCCTTCAACTGACTTTCTGAATGCTCCCATTGCTATTCACACGTATATTTGATCAACAAACTAGTGTGTGTGTGTTTACTCGCATACATAATTGTTTTTCAAGAAATAGTAAAACATATAAAAGTCAAGAGTAAAATAATGAAAAAATTCTTATACGTTTCTTAATGTTGAAGAATATTTAATAGACTTTATAAATATATGCTATTGTTAGTCATATTTATCCCTGGAGAACACTAATAGTCAATGTACCGGTAATGTGTGAAATGTCAATCAAATTGAAAGGCTACCTCGCGTAAAATTAATTGTAATCTGATTTCCAGTGAGAATTAAATATCAAATTCAAGATGCCTTGTGAAATGATAACGTTGCAACTTGGCCAGTGTGGCAATCAAAGTAAGCAATTTATAATTTACGTTTATATTGAAATGTCATTTCGATTCTAGTATATTATACTATTTTTTCAATTATTTTCAGTGTTAATATGTTTCATTGTTATGTTATATATGTCGAAATATTTCTTTGTAGAAAATATTAATTTCTTTGATTTCCAATTAACGTGATTTAAATTATAGCTAATTAAATATTTATATTATTATAAAAACAAATCTTAATAGGTTGAGTCATGTAATATATTAAAATACTATATTCCTGAAAAATATAACAAAGTTTAACTATATTTATATATTTTTTAGTTGGATTTGAGTTTTGGAAGAAATTATGCGCAGAACATGGTATCAGTGCAGAAGGTATTTTAGAAGATTATGCGACGGAAGGAACTGACAGAAAAGATGTATTTTTTTACCAATCAGATGATGAACATTATATACCAAGGGCAGTATTATTAGATTTAGAGCCTAGAGTAATACATACGATTATGAATTCTCCATATTCAAAGGTTTGCCTTTTTTATTATTACAAATTTCCCTAAATATTATTATATAATAATTATAGATTTCACCAGCTTTGAAATCTTACATTTATTTAAATTACCTTCATAATCAGTTTTAATTAAAATGATATACTTTGTGCATATTTGTACATATATTTATTAATACTGTAATTTTTTTTCACAAGTTATACAATCCAGAAAATATTTATTTATCAAAACACGGAGGTGGTGCTGGGAATAACTGGGCATCTGGTTATCATCAAGGAGAGAAACTTCAAGAAGAAATTTTTGATATTTTGGATAGAGAGGCTGATGGAAGTGATAGTCTAGAGGTATGCTTATATGCTTTTTAAGAAAAGTTATTTGTATCTTAAGAGTTTATAATGTTATTTATTTCTACAGGGATTTGTTCTATGCCATTCTATAGCAGGTGGTACAGGTTCGGGTATGGGTTCTTTTATGCTGGAATCTCTTGCAGACAGATATCCAAAAAAATTAATTGAAACATATAGTGTTTTCCCAAACCAAGATGAAATAAGGTATGTTTTATATAAAATAATCTTATTATACTACAATAATTTAAAAATTGAAGTTAATTCTTTTCTTTTTCCAGTGATGTAGTGGTACAGCCATATAATTCTTTATTAACGCTGAAAAGATTGACACAATGTGCCGATTGTGTTGTTGTTTTAGACAATACTGCACTTAACAGAATAGCATTGGATAGACTTCATATTCAAAATCCCAGTTTTACACAAATCAATCAACTTGTATCCACGATAATGTCTGTTAGCACTACTACACTTCGGTAGCGTATTACTTTATTTATATTGATATAAAATAATATAATTTATATCATCTTATAACTTAAATCACATTTTCACAATACTAGATATCCTTCTTACATGAATAATGATTTAGTTGGTTTAATTGCTCCGTTAATTCCAACACCACGTTTACATTTTCTCATGACGGGTTACACTCCACTTACTACAGATCAGGAAGTAAGTAATGAGGTAAGATTATACTTTAAGTTTTGTCATTAAAATAATACAAATTATAATTAAATAGGGTGCCTCTGTGAGGAAAACTTCTGTATTAGACGTAATGAGGCGTTTACTGCAACCAAAAAACATGATGGTTTCTACAGCATTAGATAGAAACGCATTTCACTGTTATATATCTATTTTAAATATCATTCAGGCAAGTGTCATATAATTTAAAGTAATATGAACATAGACAACATTATAAATACCTCTTTTTTATAGGGTGAAGTAGACCCAACACAAGTTCATAAGTCATTACAAAGGATTAGGGAACGAAAACTCGCACAATTTATACCGTGGGGTCCTGCTAGTATACAAGTAGCTCTTTCGAGAAAATCCCCGTACATACAAAGTACACATCGAGTATCTGGCTTAATGTTAGCTAATCATACAAACATATCATCGGTAAGTTGTATATAATATACAAATTTTGATGTGTTAAAAGATATTAAATTGTCATGTTTAATTAATATAGTCAATCAACAAACAGTACATATTTAAATTAATTAATTATTTAATACAATATTGAACAAAATAATCATTAATTTTATTTAAATATAATTTTAAGAAATGTTATTTATTAAATGTAGACTATATTTATAAGTGTATATTATGAAAAGATGATTTTTGTAAATTGCCTTTTATCATGTTTCAGTTATTTGATCGTGCCTTACAACAATATGATAAACTGCGAAAGAGGGAAGCATTCTTGGAACAGTTTCGTAAAGAGAAAATGTTTGAAGAAAATTTGGATGAGTTGGACAATTCTCGAGAAGTCGTTGAATATTTAGTAAAAGAATATCAAGCAGCTACACGAGTCGATTATTTGTCTTGGAATCCTAACAAAGCAGAAACATAAAGTAGTCCAAATTCTAAATAAGATTATAATGTATACAAGTAGGAGTTCAGAATCTGATCATTATTCACTAGTTTTGCAATGCTTTCGCCATTATTACAGATTTTTATTTTGAAAAGAATTGAAGTTGTATCACTCAAATCAACTTTTAACAAACTAAGTGTTACGGTGAATCAACATTTTGTGTTTTTTTTGCCATGACTTAGAATATAATCAGTCTTTGGACTGTAAACTTATTTCTGATTTTCGTGCATATAACGGGGGTAGTGTAGCAATAGTAATAAATCCTGTATGACCAGGTAGAGAACGAGCGTGCGTTACGGTAAGAAGTTTAGTTTGATTTTGCTTTTCATCTTCATTTTGTTGTGCCATATCTTTGTCTGCATGCTAAAACATAAGTTAAAACGTTTACATTACTATTTCGAAACTTTACTACTATCTTGAATACAAAAAGTAAACTTAGTACGTGCCATTTATGCTACATATTATATCTACGATATTTTTCTACGAAAATTAAATGAAAAATAATACTTTACACTACACATAAAATATTTACCAATATTTTATTATTAAAATTATATCAATCACATATGTTGTATCTATTTTACGAACCTTATGTTTTAGACATTCCAAATCAAGTGTAGGAAGGTTTTTATATTGTACATTCACCTCTCTTTGTAAGCACTCATATGTATTTAACTCAATGAATTCTTTTGATATTAACTTTTCACAAGTACGTTGAACTTGTTCAATGCAAGGTGAAAAAGAACAAAGTTTTCCACCTGTTTAGGAACAAAGTAATAAAATAATTCTCTAAATTTATTTAAGAAATTGTGAAAGTGATACATTCATGTATTTCTCAGTATTAATTATTACTAATTTTGTGTAACAGAAAACACTTTAGAAATAAAATAAATTAAGAAAAATACAATTTTCTATGTATTTTCATGTAAAGCTATAAATGAAAATCACAATGAAAAAAATTATATTTAATTAAGCATAATTACTCTGTACCTGATTCTTTTAAAGTACATAGTGCATGATCAATTGCTAACCATGGATGTGGGAGATCCAAAAAAATTGCATCTACCTTGTTTTTCAATTCTTTACCAAATCCTTCTATACAAACATCTTTATGACCTAACGTCACAAATTTACTAAGACCATGTCTCTTAAATTCTGTATTAGCAACATTTACACGTTGTTCATGAAACTCAAATGTATAAAGATGTCCATGTGGACGAACAGCGCGAATAAGAGCATGTGAGAGGGATCCACTTCCAGTACCTGCACAGATAAAATATAAAAATGAATATATAACATAATAATAGTGTATATAAATCTTTATATTAGTTGCCATATTTATGACAGGTATATAAACTTTTCCTTTTTAAATTTTATATTTAAAAGAAATTCAGTATTTCCAAAAATAGTGTATAACATTTGCTGAACCTGTCTCAATGATTATGTTTCCTGGTGTTAAATCCATTAAGTACAAAATAAGACTTATATCGGGGCTATAGATAATTTGTGTTCTATGGGGAACTGTTAATGTCCAAAGTTCCGGTGTTGGTTGTAGCACATATCCCCATCCACGTGAAAGTTGTACTTTTGTACCATATTTTTCTCCAACCAGAGAAAAAACTTTGAGGGCTCCATATATAGTTTGAAAGATGTTATCAACCATATTACCTTTTTTATTTACAATTTTTTGGGTTACTTCCAAAGAATGCATATTATTGGGTCCTAAGTATAAAATGACCACATCTCCTTCTTCGATGACTTCTTTTACTTTGTTGAAACTCATTTTGCTAAAAATAAACACAATCTATTTTCTTATCACTTCTGGTGTTTTTACTCATTTATAATTTGTTATTATAGTTGCTATATTTTATATTAGTACATTATCATTATCAACTTATTTTTTATTTTATGAATATTATTCATTTAATAATTTGTTAATTCTAATTTATACATCTTACGGTTTCATATATTACACATCAATTATCAACTTATTAACATATGTAGAACATTTATAAAATTCTTCACTGTTTATAAGATTTTTTACGAAGTGTATATGTGTATATCAAAGAGGATTAGATAGAGTGGAAGGTCCCATAAGAGCGCTGTATAAAAAATCGTATACGAGTTTCAGTGCCCTCTGGTGAGTGGGGACCGTATTAAGCACCCCCTCCTTTCGCCTCATTCCGCAAGTTGCTCCGTAGTTCTATAATCCCAGAAATCTCAGGTCACAAATTTGAATTCTGTGAACTTGCATCACAATAAAGACGCATAACAAATCTTTCATGCTACAATTTATATTTTGTAATAACGTAAAAGTTAAAACATAGTGTATAAAGTGTATCATGAAAAAGTGTTGCGCATCATTATTGCGACAAGATTTCTGTAAAAAGATTGAAGTTATATGATGTAATGAAGTATACATAATTATGAAACATAAGTTACAATTAAGTAATATAAGTTTATACTTACACTCAGTTATATAGTATAGTTACATTAGTTTATACTTAAGAATTATTTATACATAATAGTAAAAGTTAAAAGAGAGGTAGGATATAATAAATTATTGTACGGTATAAACATACAATATATTTTTTTAAATATGTATGCACGATTATACAATTAAGTTTTTAAATTAATTAAAAATTAAAATCATTTAAACATTAAATTACATACGCGAATGCTCCTATTTTCTCTGGCATCAATGTTCGCAAACTGGAGCCACTTGTCTTAGCTACAAAGGATAAAGTCATCTTTAATGTTTTTCCCTCACATTTGTAACAAATATTCACATAAAACGTACTGTGTACTTACATAGCAGGATTTTTCGGTAATGAAAACAATATTATTCCAGCATTTCCTGCTTTACGCATGCAGTCTGCCATGGCACATTTATGTGGCATTTTATGTTAACTGTTAAGAAAGAAAATAATAAATACAAATATGTCCATATCATGAGAAGTGGTCCGGTGCTACTCAGACAAAACTACACACAAGAGAAACAAGAATTTGGCAAGCAGTGAGAGGATTGGTATCTGACAGACATACAATTGTCGTCCCTTCTTCACGAAGGTATCGTCTTCGTTCGTTAGTTCGAAAAATTGATAACTGAGAATAAAACAAATACATATCATGCGAACACAGCAGCATACTACAATTACATTTTATGAAATTATACATATATATAATTTATTAAATGTAGCTTTGAGTTATGTATAAAATGCTTCGAATCGGACGCCGCGATGAACAGGAATGTTTGGAATTTACTAAAAAAACTTATTTGTTTGCCATGACCGACGCTCAAATTTCGAACAAAGGATAACTCGAAAATAACGCTCAAATAATATTAAATACGCGAAATAATTTAGAATACTTGTTCGTTGATTATTAAAACATCCAAACATTATCTAAAATATACTTATGTATGTATTAGGAAACAACGCCGAAATTTACAAAAAAACACTACAAGACGCACAACTACACGGTAACGGTATAAGCCAGGGCCACCAAGCTTTACTCTTGGACCATGAAGCCCGATTTAATTCGAGCCCCCGGGGTTTGGCGGCGCCAGTGTCACTCTTTTACGTATTATTAAGTTCATATTCTGTGTAAGTTTATTCTATGGTGTATGCACCCGGCAAAATTTGAACTCCACCTCACTCCATATATCCATATTTGGTCACTGAAACATACGAACGCTTTCAATTGTTTTGAAGCTAATCGCACGATCGAACGCGATCAATAATTCAACGATTGGAACGATTGGATGGAATTCAACGATTTTACTAAAGACATGGACGATAAAAAACGGTAAATAATTTTTAAAGTATATTTACAAAATTTTTAATGAAAATATTTAATGAATTCTATTAATATCAATTAGCACCTGCTGCATCTGTCAAGCCACAGGAGGAAACTGGGACGGAAATTGAAGAAGAAGAAGAACGTAAGTTTTTGATCTGTATACATATACATACGATAAAATAATATTTAACATAACATTTATACACTACATGTAAATGAGAAAACCTCCAACATTTAATGTATATACAATGTTATATAATTTGGTATATAATGTTATATAATATTGTATTCATTACCGAAAAATCCTGCTATGTAAGTACACAGTACGTTTTATGTGAATATTTGTTACAAATGTGAGGGAAAAACATTAAAGATGACTTTATCCTTTGTAGCTAAGACAAGTGGCTCCAGTTTGCGAACATTGATGCCAGAGAAAATAGGAGCATTCGCGTATGTAATTTAATGTTTAAATGATTTTAATTTTTAATTAATTTAAAAACTTAATTGTATAATCGTGCATACATATTTAAAAAAATATATTGTATGTTTATACCGTACAATAATTTATTATATCCTACCTCTCTTTTAACTTTTACTATTATGTATAAATAATTCTTAAGTATAAACTAATGTAACTATACTATATAACTGAGTGTAAGTATAAACTTATATTACTTAATTGTAACTTATGTTTCATAATTATGTATACTTCATTACATCATATAACTTCAATCTTTTTACAGAAATCTTGTCGCAATAATGATGCGCAACACTTTTTCATGATACACTTTATACACTATGTTTTAACTTTTACGTTATTACAAAATATAAATTGTAGCATGAAAGATTTGTTATGCGTCTTTATTGTGATGCAAGTTCACAGAATTCAAATTTGTGACCTGAGATTTCTGGGATTATAGAACTACGGAGCAACTTGCGGAATGAGGCGAAAGGAGGGGGTGCTTAATACGGTCCCCACTCACCAGAGGGCACTGAAACTCGTATACGATTTTTTATACAGCGCTCTTATGGGATCTTCCACTCTATCTAATCCTCTTTGGTTTGTAGCATCATCATTATTATTATATTTCGGACCTCGTTCTCGAGATTACAATGTAGTCCCCCCCCCCCCCCCGTGTCCGCTAGATGCCACAACCTTCAGAGTGAGACAAAAACCCCAGCTCTGCCATCTATTCCTCTGGCCTGAGCTCGTCATTCCTTTTTGTTGTGCGCAGGGCCTACAAGCTCTACTCTTGTGAACTTGAAGCCCGATTTTAACTCGCGCGCGTTGGGGATGATGGCGCTACTGTCACTCCTTTCGCCCCATTGAGTTCATATTCTGTGTACGTTTATTCTATGGCGAACGCGCTCGGCAAAGTGCGGCAAAATTTCAACTCCATATGGTCATAACGTGATAGCGAGTGCATGCAAGTGCATGGTGCAAGTAAGTGCTGTGTGCTGCTGTGTGCTGTCGGTTCTGCGATAGTGTTTTTAGTTGACACCGATTATGGATAATAATAAGAGGCAAATAGTTATTATTTTTATAAAAATATTAAATAATTACTAAAAGAAAAAATACAGGTTTTATATATTTTGTTACAATACGAAAGGGGAGGGTGGGTTTTTCCCATGCTTTCTTTTGTCCTGCTTTGTCCTTTCCTTTCAATTCATTTCAATTGCATTTTAAAAGCATTAAAAGGTGTCCGAATACTTTTTCGGCTCACAGTACATTATTTATTCAAATGAAACCTAGAAAAAATTTCGAAATTATTAATTATTAATTTTTAATTATTAAAAATTTCGAAATTATTAATTATTAATTTTTAGTTATTAATTTTGAATTATTAATTTTTTCTGTACGTAAATATGTATTTATAGGTCCCACAAAAAATGTGCTGTACTGGCGTGCACAAACACCAGGCAGCCGATGTTCAGCTTCCCCTGTCTTCCGAAAGACAGCGATAGATGTTTAAAATGGCTTGAAGCTTGTGGAACGGAAGATCTATTCCAACTCCCTCCCAGCCAGTTGAGAAGTCGAGTGGTTTGTGGGGACCACTTCGAAATTCATTACCGCGTTGGATCAAAGCTTACAAGTCATGCAGTACCAAGCTGCAACTTACCAGGTAATAATTGACTATACACTTTTTAAACTATATTTAACAAATTATTAATGAAAATATTTATTAAATTCTATTAACACCTGCCACATCTTGTAATGGAAATTGAAGAAGAAGAAGAAGAACGTAAGTTTTTGATCTTAATACACTTAATACGCCACATATAAATGAGAAGACCTCCAACATTAAGTGTATATATAATGTTATATAATTTTGTTAATATAGATCAACCTGTGCTCACCGTTGGATACCAGGACAACGTGGGACCTAAGGACAACATGGGACCCAAGGACAACGTGGGACCAATGGACAACGTGGGACCCAAGGACAACGTGGGACCCAAGGACAATGTGGGACCCAAGGACAACGTGGGACCTGGAACCAGCAGAGACTCCGACGCACTTGCCTATAATGTGCTTCCTGGATCATCCAGAGGTGAGTGTATTACCTTACAATAATATTATCTTCTATTGCATTTTTTTTTTAGTTATAATAGGTATTTAGTATTATGCATGTCATTTAAAAAGTGCTTCTATTAATTCTTTGTTACAATTACAGGTTGCACTGTCAAAAGGAATCAAGTTCAACCAGCTATCAGGAAAGGCCTTAAAGGTATTAAATATTTAAAAAATACTAGATGTAATAGTTAAATATTATATCTACCGGAAAGCTCTGTCCGTTTCCATCACAACAAGTCTCGACACGTAAGCATATGTTAATTTGGTGCATGTGTGCCTCTCTATTTTTATTATATTATTTCATATATAGTGACATAGCAAAATAAGTAAAATAAAGTTGATTCACGTTAGTCTTGTGTGAAGTGATATGTGCTTACGTGTCTAGACTTGTGATAGAAACTGACAAAACTCTCCGGTAGACTTACAAGGAATATATTTGCATATATGTGCAACGAAAGGTGCCGTATGGGCTATGATAGTTTCGGAGATAGACTTTCTTAATAATACGTTCCATCTGGGGAAAAACCGAAAAAGGAGGATATCCTTTTACTCGTCTATATATTATCACAGCCGACTCTGGTACTAGCCGTGCTGAGAAACGTGGCAACACCGCAAAAAAACAGATCGGGAGTTCTATTTTCCAATATGTGGCCAATTGTAGCGAGAGGCCGGGAGCCCCGGGAGGCTGGTCGAAGCTGATAGCCTATCAGTGATAGGGTAGCCGGACTCTCGCACTGTTGCCATTTTTATCTCAACATGGCTAGTACTAGAGTAGGTTGTGATATTATATGAGAGCGCCATCTGAAACAAATTAGGCGCGATATTTGCGATTATATTTGAAGCAGATTATACTAATTCAACGCCGCCCTTTAATCTCAATGTGATACATAAATGCATTACTTATATATATTTTCTATCCACAGGTGACATCCTGAAAATGATTAGGTCGAGCAACTTGACCAAACCCAAGAAGTTCAAGATCTACAAGGCTATGGCTAGGATTTTGAAATCTGCGAGGCAATTGAGGCGTCGGAGATCTTCGGTAAGACAACGCATCGGGAAGATTGAGCATCTCGTGCAGACCGGTGTTAGCTATTAGCTTTATCTATTTATAAGCAAAGTTCCAAAGCGTATCGATATTTGGCAAAATTATTTCTTTTGCCAAGCATCGAAACTCTTCGGAAACTAATATCGCAAATTCCATTAAAAGCTGGAATTTGCGATAATGTTTTTGAGGAACTCAAACAGCAGTGCGAGTTATTTACTGACCCAAAAAGCAGATACGCATGTCTGCTTTTTGATGAAATTAGTTTAGCACCGTCGTTGCAGTATAATCCTACAATAGATGTTATTGATGGATTAGTAAATTCCGGGTTTTCGCGTAACTTAGATATCGCGGATCATGCCACAGTGTGGATGCTGAAAGGCATACATGGTGTGCGACCTTGTAAACAACCTGTTGCGTATTCATTTTGTAAAGGTTCCAGCTCAGCTGAGAACCTTGTTCGTATGTTAAAAAAAATAGTTCGGCGTGCAAGTCAGGCCGGTATAGTAGTTGTAGCAACAGTTTGTGACCGAGGAAGCACAAATTGCAAAGCTATCCAAAGCTTATTAGATTCATCGCGAAGAAATGCCTTTCAGAGATCAAATACACTGCGGCATGATGTTATTGAAATCGACAGTAACATAATCGTACCGCTGTTTGATCCACCCCACTTATTAAAATGTGTCCGGAACAATTTATTGACGAAAAACTTGAGCTTTAATTTACATGATATTTCACGGGTGGCTAAATGGTCACACGTGGAAGATTTATATTTTATTGATAGCAGTAATGTTTCTTCGGAGAACCAACTCCTGGAGAAACTTACTGCAAAACATGTTATTTCTTCAAAAATTCCGAAAATGAATGTTACATCCGGCACTGCCGGTGTCCCTTTTCATCGACCTTGTATTGCGAATAGTTAAGATCAATAGACTTTAAGGAATGCGCTCGGTAAACGATGCGGAAATCGTTCCTCGGGAACGAAATAATGCAAACCGCGAGTCAGCAAACGGGCGTCAGCGATGTTAGGCCGTTGCATACGAATCGGCCATCGAACTTGCGACATGTCCAAGATTCGGAAATGTAGAAATTAAGATTTCGAAATTACGATCGCGCCTTGCGAGGATCTGGGGGTATATAAACCCGTGGTCACGACCACGGACGGCTTCTTTGTGTATTATTATTTTGGCAGTCAATACTCTGTAGTCGCGGACGGGTTAATCTCTCGCGTTAGTCTCATTTAGGTATCGTGTATCGTATCTCCAGCTGAGTAAAGAGTTCGCGTAAGTGAGAACATACGCACTAAAGATAGAGTCATCGCGGAGTTACCTACGAAAGTCCGACGTTTATTATTCGCCAATTATTAGAGTCCCGTGTCGCGAGTGTACAACCAGACCAGATCCTCGCCACAGCCGAGCCCGGGACAATCTGACAACGCCGCCGATAGCATAAGATCAACGATTGGTATTGTTAAACCATTTTCAATTGTATAGTTTTTATTCTTGTTTGTAAGTAATCTCAAACTCAGTTTTGTTTCATAATTATATTTGTTAATACTCAAACTTAGTGACAATTATTATAGAATCCCAAAATTCCTTCTTTTCCAATTAAATACAGATAAGGTGAGCTTTAGCTCTTTAATTGAAGACAAAGATCCCAAGAAAGAGTCTCAGATAAGCTGGGACGTAACAAAAGTTAAATATTGCGCCCAAGTTTTTAATCGATCAGTTGGATCCATTATGACATTTGCGAGTCGTAACAAGGTCAAAAGTATGGACGTTCGGGACGTCCAAACGTCCTCTGAACGTCCTGTGAACGTCCCTGGAACGTCCCAGTTACATCGCAAGACGTCCCTGGGACGTCCGGCGTGGACATTCTATGTACGTCCCTGGGATGTCCGATGTGGACATTCTTAGAACGTTCTCTGTACGTTCCCTGTATGTTCGGTGCTGGACATTCCCAGAACGTTTTCCGAACGACCGAAATGAACGTACAGAGAACTTTTCAGGACGTATACTAATTTTTAGGAAAGGAATATTTATGTATAGAGTGTTCTGTAACTAGTTTAGGATTCGAAAATAAGGGGTATCTGAGACGATTATAAACAATAATTTACTTCTCAAAGATGTTAAATCGATCTTCGTTTGTGAATTATTAACGAAAACTACTGATCAAGTGGACGTGTCTAGAGCGAGGTTGATCAGAAAATTGTTGATAATCGTCTCAGATACTCCCGATTTCCCGTTCTCACACTAGTTACACTAGTTATATATAATAAATATTATTTTTTATTTTTATTATTTATTTTGCAATAGTATGAGCTATACGTCTTAAGTATAATTATAATTATAATCTTAAACTATATATACAGGGTATTCCTAATTTAAGTGCCAAAATTTTAGGAGCATGTAGGGCACCGATAATCTACGAAAAAAAGTCCTTTAGAGGTATCCTCGTTTTTCTCCGTTTTGAAGAAAATCGCGAAAAAAGAAATAGAAAAGTTTTCGTCTTTCCTCTCATTTATTAACACTTACTTATTCTGTTATCACTTATTATTTAATGCAGACACTGTTCAAAATGATGACCTCTTGCTGCATTGCAATAATAAGTGATAACAGAATAAGTAAGTGTTAATAAACGAGAGGGAAGAGAAAAACTTTTCTATTTCTTTTTTCGCGATTTTCTTCAAAACGGAGAAAAACGAGTATACCTCTAAAGGACTTCTTTTCGTAGATTATCGGTGCCCTACATGCTCCTAAAATTTTGGCACTTAAATTAGGAACACCCTTTAGAACGTTATACTTATATATACATATATTTAATCTTAAACTATACATTAGTGCTCGGAATTACACATTTACAATTTCCTTGTACTGTCAATACTTGTTATTTTCACAGATAATTAAAGTAATTAATACTATGTTTTGATCTATAAACATCTTTTATATATACACATAATAACAATAACTTTCCACATCCCCCAAGAGGTATTATTGTTGATGCGTTTTTTTTTAAAGTGGTTTCCCCTGTAAGCCTATTCCACTAAACGTCACTCGACAGAAAAATAAATGAACAGAAGACAGCACAAGGAAATTTTAGTCGATCCTGGAGCGGTCGTGGGGATACAGAAGGCGGTGCGGTGCCTCGGGAATCGGCCCGAAATATGGAAACACCTACAAATTTTTTGCAATGCTCCTGGTCCGTTCGGCAGCCCTCCTCAGCCATAACATTATTGAAGTCTCAGTGTCTTTCTTCACCTGACCCAGACCCATCTGCTGCGCTGCTTCTAAACAACAAAAATTGCATACAAATAAATATAAAAAGCAACAAGTGTTTTTGGTTTACAGATTGGGAGCTACGTGGACGATAAATACCAACTGTACATTTCTTGCTGTATGGAACTGTTTATACAATTATTTGAAAGAAAAATGCAAAATCGGTATACATCGTATACGAATAACATACATGTTTTGTCAAAGAGAGCATAATTACCTATTAAAACTTTGGCCACGTTGGTGGAATTAAATTTTTGTTTCCCTTTTCGTCCCATCCAACTATACCCCATCGCCAATTGGTTGCTTAAAATTAAGGTTAAAACCCGTTTTATAAAATTGTAGTTAACAGACCCGCCAGTTTGACTTAGTTCTGTTACCTGCAAATTAAACATGTTATTATAATCAGGTGTGGACTGTAATGTTATAAGCATTACATTTGATTTACTCACCGCATCTTTAAAATTTCCATCGTCCTGTAAATAATTTTCCAGTAAGGACATATCCTCGCTTGTGTTTATTGGGTAAACGATCGGTAATACAAATATAAATCGTTTACCCTCTGGGACTGTGTCCACCTTCGATATTCGCTGTTCTAACGCCTCCACACGACCTAAAATATCGGTAAGCAGCGCACGCTGCAAATGCTGTTGTTGAATGATTATTTTTAAATATTTTAATGTCGTGTCTTCTTGGCCTGAAAAATTAGATTTTTTAGAAAATGTTTTTAGAGCGTACAAATGGAAATGAATGACTCACTGTTACTGCTGGAGTCTGCTTCAGTGGCAGCTGCCTCGTCTATACGGATAGAATGTTGCGTTGACACTACGAATTGTGGAAAGAAGCGTTATGTTTTCTAAAGTATTTATAATGACTAAATCACATACTTTCCTTTTTCATTTCCGGCATCGGGGGAGGCGAAGGAAAACACATCGATTCGTCAGAGTCCTCGGTCTCTGAGGAAATAAACCTTTTGGTTTTTTTGCGTTTGCGACTCGACTCTGCCTCAGACAATAAGTCGCTGGTATCCTCCGCGTCTCTGGCTTTCCTCCTTGCCTTGCTGTATGTATCTGAAAGTATGAAATAACAGTTACAATGCTTATACATTTATGTTATCTTGTAACGCGTCGCCCCTGCACGGAACCCGTAACGACGTCACCCCTGGGGGGGGGGGGGGAGAACCCCGTACGTACGCTCGAAGCTAGACGCGGTGCAGAGTGTCTTGTCAGGTAGCGCCGAAGCTACCAACGTTTTTGCAGTCAAGGAGTCTGAGAGTAAGACAGACCAAGGCTACTGAATCAGGTAGTGGCGGAGAGCACAGCGGACAAAATTGACTCTTCACCCTACTCGGCAAAGCCAGCAGTCTCCGGCCCGATAAGGGGAACTCTGTAGGAAAAGCCTATGCACGAGTGTGGCACAGCCGACAACGCTGACCACCTAAACACTGCACGGTGAAATCTGGAGTAGCCACCCTTGCGAGCCTATCTCTGAACCGTCGCGTTTTCAAATCGCTGCCTAGCAAGGCGCTCTGCCCGCGGATTCGGCGTTTCAAGTCCTGCCGCGAACCAATACACAACCCCGCCGACAATCTCGGCTGTTACAATCTCATAATTTTAACTCACCAAAAATGCTATGTTTAAATAATTTCACGGTGTGCGTTGCCCACGATAAGTCCACTGGCAGCGATTTTTTTATCGCGGCCGCTAAAGCGCTCGTGTTTAGCGGCGGCCAATAACACATATTATTCTGCACCCAAGTTGAAGAGACAGCTTCCACTGTCCCATCCTTCTCAAACTGAACAACAGTCCACGTTTCTGGCATGGTCTTTCTGAAAAAAGAATGGATTCTACCGAAATATAAACGTTCGACATTCGTTCGTTTTGTTTAACGCGATGGAAAATACTATGCGAGATATTGCATGCATGCAAAGAGTTCTAATAACTTCGAAATTAGTCAAGAAAAAAAGAAGAACTGTACGAGAATAGAAAAAAGAACGTATAAAATATGATGAGTGGCATTCTTCATTACTGGAAAAAGGCAATTTTAAATTATTACTGTGTTATGAATATTAAAGTTAAAATGAATTTATAATTATAGATTGGAATGTAGCAAGGGGAAAATGACAAATTTTTCGGCAATTTGGAATTTCACACATTTATATTGTATGTCTTTAATATCGAACATTTCAAAAGGTCCTAAGTATGGATCTACTAAAACGATGGCCAGCAGTGAGGATTTGCTTGGGTTAGTATAAAAATCTGTTGCAGTTAAAAATTTTCGACCGACTAATTTATATTTATTTTCTATTTTAACTACATTCTGCATAAGAATAATACTACCGTCGCGAAAGGTGCAGCAATTATTGGGATCGGTAGTTTTCAAAATATAATTTTCAAATACAATAGTTTCAAACTGTTTCGAATAAGAAATGTTTCCTACTAATGGACCTTTGAAATGTTCGTTTTTAAAAATTGGATAAAGTATGTTTCTATTGTTTCGAGTGCATGTGAGATTGCGTTCTTCTAAATATCTTTTTACTATTTGTTGCAAGGGTTTATCTTTTTTTCTAATAAATTTTAAAATGTTTTGTAAAAAATTTTCGAATGGGAAACAACTAAAGTTATCGAGTGGTCCATGTATTTTAACATCTCCTGTTATATGCAGTAAACTGTGAATATTATGAGAAACGTTTTCAGACCCGTACAATATTTTATAAGTTGTAACAAAATGTTCTAAAATTTGTGCCGCGTAATCTATGTATTCGAAATACCTTGCATTTGTCAAAATTGATAATCCTACGTGAAGCGAAAGAAAATTTAAATATTGATGTTTATTTAAATTATTGATTAAAACTGCTGGACCAGTGTAAAACAAAAATTGCCGAAATTCCCTTCGCTTTCCACCTTTTTGCTTCGTGCAGAGAGCGAGGTTTTCTATTAAATTCTAAAGGAATACACTTCCGAAGTTCAATTAAACTATTAGATATATCTGTGACTTTTTTATTTGAGATTTTTTTCGAAGGTTTGCCACAACACCACAAATTAACTAGTAATTTTTTCATTACTCCTAGACGAACAAGATGCATATAATCTAACGTAAAACTATCTATCATATTAATACCCGGTATTTGCTCTAAAATTGAAGACCCCGTATGATGGTCTTCTTGTGATTTTAATCTAAATTCACTATCAGGTCTTAATTGAATGTTCTCCACGTCAGGGAAACATATTCTATTTTCCAAAAATTCACCCTCAGATTTACATTTACTGCAAGAAAAATAGCCTGTATGCCCTTTCACACATTTAATCATTGCTTTAGCGGGAGCATCACATATAAAAGATTTTATTTTTAAACGATGTAACTTCCATTAATTAAAAACCCGTTGTTAATTATATCTATTGCTTCTTGCACAAAATTACTAAGAAAACTGTTGATATGCTTGGGTTTCTCATAACCATGATAAACACCAACCATGTCCACATTTTTATTTCCTACGACGCTACATAAAATTGGATAAACCTGGCTACTTGAACTTTTACTTTGGCAACCCGTCAATGTTAATATTAATATGAATTGTATCGTTAATAATCGAACATATATCTATTGTTTGTACGAGATTTAACACGCTATTTCTTAATCCGAAATGACAATACTCACCCGGCTCAATAATTGTTGTATTTATTTTTCTTGCAGTTTGTAATAATGTCCTAGCATCTGAGGGTAAATTTTGTGGAACTGGTTTTTTCAAAATATTTAAAAAAACATTAACCGCGGAATGAGAAATCTTATGTTGTAAAATCCAGGTTACTAATGAATCTTGAAAACTTTGATCGGTTTCTTCTGCAATTTTTGAGCTCTGATCGCTGTATACTACGTTATCCTCTACGTTTGCGGTTTGTTCGAAAATTACATTTTCATAATCTGCTGGACTATCCGCACGCGCAAAATTATTTTCAATTACATGAACGAAAGGAAAGTTATTAACAAAGTTATGAATTCCCGAGCTTACTGTTAATTCTCTAGACTCTAGAGTCTAGAGATTTCCTGACGTGAAGACGTGTATAGATTACGCGTATCTCTCTTTGCACGCATGTAATATTTGTCCAACCTACGTTTTCCAGTCATTGTGAAACTATTGTAATTAATAGAAAACAAAATAATTCAGAAAAAAGCAAGTGATTGAAGATAAACTATTCGCGGTGTCGCAAGTACAAAGTAAGAATAATATTAATGTATACCTCTTGTACGTGTCTGTCCAGCAAAGAAAACTTTAGGGAAGCACGGGAACTGTAAAAAAAAATTATAATTAATAATATACCCGCAATAAGTAACAAGAAGAATATGTGTTGGAACAAACAATAACTGATAGCGATACTTACTTGAAGTTGAACACTTCTGTCTCGAATTAAAAATCCATCAAATAATCGTCACAAAAATCTCCGAACACGACATTCACGCTTCACAGCAAACTGAAGAATGATTGTAACACGTTTGAAGAACCAGCAGGGTCCTAGCCTAGGACTCCTAGGCCCAGGTCTGCAAATTTTTGGACGGGGTAACCCTTGACTCCTCCACTTCATATGACTTCGTCGTTACCACCGAATATGCAGCTAGTGAGTTCCATTTTCTCCTTGTAATCAGAACTCTCCATCAACAGTATAAATCGATCGCCGATACTTTTACAATGAAGATGATACCAAACACGATATAATTTGGACAATAATTAACAAAATAGATGAAAAAACCATCTGCATAAGTGAATACTCACTTCGTTAATAATAGTCCGATTTCAGCGATATGAGGTATCATTTTAATCAAGAGAACACCAAGAATACATCGGTGTCACATTCAGACGAATGCGATGTAGAATAAAAAATCTGATTCTTTGGAAAATTCATGACATTTCGTCGGCCGACCCTACCCCGCTGAGCGAACTCAGGTAGAGGCTCGACAGGAAACAAAAGGCAGGGGAGGTCAAGCGCAAGATGTTGTATGTCTGTATGTAAAACTTGTATATTTTTCATTAGATTCCCGTGAAAGTAACATCAATGTATGGAATACATTTTTCCGATGAAAATAACGTCAAACACCACATAGTTCCGATATTTTTTGCCTCGCTTCTCCTAATTATCTACGACCGTCGAATATTCAGGAATTCGACGGTTCACAAGGAAAAGAATATCGGAACTATGTGGTGTTTGACGTCATTTTCATCGGAAAAATGTATTCCATACATTGATATTACTTTCACGGGAATCTAATGAAAAATATACAAGTTTTACATACAGACATACAACATCTTGCGCTTGACCTCCCCTGCCTTTTGTTTCCTGTCGAGCCTCTACCTGAGTTCGCTCAGCGGGGTAGGGTCGGCCGACGAAATTTCATGAATTTTCCAAAGAATCAGATTTTTTATTCTACATCGCATTCGTCAGAATGTGACACCGTTGTATTCTTGGTGTTCTCCTGATTAAAATGATACCTCATATCGCTGAAATCGGACTATTATTAACGAAGTGAGTATTCACTTATGCAGATGGTTTTTTCATCTATTTCGTTAATTATTGTCCAAATTATATCGTGTTTGGTATCATCTTCATTGTAAAAGTATCGGTGATCAATTTATATCATTGACGGAGAGTTCTGATTACAAATGCGCAAATTCGCATTTTAGTTCTTTCACGGCACAACCGATTCTGCTGCTTTTATGGTTTTATCGGGCAGGGGTATAAAGGCAATACTGTATTGACCAAGAATGGTACTTTAAACATTTCTATAAAAATGAAACGGTTTATGGCATAGAATGTGCACATCAGCATGCAGTCCAACAATTTACCCGATTTTTGTTTGTTCCGTTTCGTGACTTTATTATTATAAGCCCCACTTTACAGAAGGTTTGGCTTTGTAGGCAACATTTCAAGGAGTATGGCCGTACTTTTTTTTCTATATTGTAATCCCTATTACCAGGTATGCTGAAATTGGCCAAAAAACTTGTAACTGTATTTTCACTAATCTAGTCAGGTTGGGTGGACGTGATCAGGGTATTATAAAGAAAAGTCAAGTTATTAAGGAACTACATATAATTTTGAGTTAAACGAGTAAAAGGCGTACAAAAAATCGTAGTTGACTTCTTCGCTTACAAGGGAAGGTCACGATCCGGACGAGCGGTTTTTGAACGAGACGGGGCTTAAATGATAGGGGCTGATGGACATAAAAAAAGTGCAAAACATTAGGGGTATGTCCTATATGTTGTGGCATTTACATTATAATATATTGAAAAAATACGCCACATCCCATACATTTGTATGTTTACTTCTATTATTACTGCATTATGTATTGCATGTACTCAATGAACATGTTCACATTTATATTATTTGCAACTTCTGCGCACATATATATCCAGTAGCCAAATATATAATTATTAAACAGCAAATCTTATTTTAATAAACGCTATAGTCACACTTGTTATTAATAAAACACAAATTAATTAATAAAAAACGTGTTATTACAAATCGTAGACCACATCCTATACTTTATAATTCTTATATATTATTTACACAGCAGTAAGTAAAAAAAGGAATAAGAAATAGAAATGCAGTACGAGAAAAAATAAATTTTCCGTTGGCGAGTCTCGAACCCACGAACTTAGAACATGAATCTGCGGCGTAACGCTCGCAACTACAACAGCTTCTGTCGAATGTTTTCGTATATCTAGTGACCTATAAATGTTAAAAGCCATTTTTTATAAAAACGGCAGGCTAGATACTCCTAATGTTTTGCACTTTTTTATGGCCATCAGCCCCCATCATTTGAGCCCGGTCTCGTTCAAAAAGCGCTCGTCCGGATCGCGACCTTCCCTTGTTAGATATTGAGGCTAGGATTAACTGTGTCCGCCAAACTCGGGAGAGGGTGAGGGTGAGGGAGAGGGAGAGGGAGAGGGAGAGGGACAACGAGCCAATGTGAGGACGAGTGTTAGAATGCAAGGAGAAGTGCAGCTGTTGTAGCTGCGAGCGTTACGCCGCAGGTTCATGTTTTAGAGTTCGTGGGTTCGACACTCGGCAATGGACAATTTTTGTTTTCTCGTACTCCATTTCTATTTCTTATTCCTTTTTTTACTTACTGCTATATAAATAATATATAAGAATTATGAAGTATAGGATGTGGACTACAATTTGTAATAACACGTTTTTTATTAATTAATTTGTGTTTTATTAATAACAAGTGTGGCTACAGCGTTTATTAAAATAAAATTCGTTTTTTAATAATTATATATTTGGCTACTGGATATATATGTTCGCAGAAGTTGCAAATAATATAGATGTGAACATACTCATTGAGTACATGCAATACGTAATCTCAGACATTCCCAGAACGTTTTCTGTACGTTCTTTGTACGTCCATGAAACGTCCGGTGCTGGACATTCCCAGAATGTTTTCTGTACGTCCATGAGATGTCCGGTGCTATCTGGGATAATAATATTAATTAATTAATATTATTTACAATTGTAAATAGTGTATTTTATATTCGGAAAAAATATTCTGTTCTACATATTGAATAAATATTATATTATAAATAATATTAATAAATAATATTTATTTTGTTTAAAAAAAAAGTATTTTTCCCTAAACCTAGAAAGTTCAGACCGGACGTCCCTGGGACGTACAAAATTTACGTCCCATAGACGTCCTAAGGACGACCGACAACGGACGTCAGACGTTTGGACGTAAACTGGACATAAAATGGACGTCCGGTGCTATCTGGGATGTGTGATACGCGGGAAATGTCGGATCAAGGTATTGACACTGCTGAACTTATTCATTTTATGAATAATACGTTCGACACTGTCAATAATAGAGTCGCGAATCGGACACACAGAACAGATACGACCCTAACTAATGTTTAGGATAAAGCAATTTCAGTTTTCCGCAGCATGAAGTTTATTAAAAGAAAGCCTGCGGATAAGGAGCGTCCGAAGGTTCTGCAGAATTGGGTGATGACCCTTCGAAATTAAAAATTTTTAAAATCACACCTGCAGAGTCTTGGATTTCATTCATTTATTCCGCGTAATTTTAATCAAGATGCCCTTGAGAATTTTTTCGGTCAAATTAGACAGCATGGTGTTCGAAATACGAATCCAACATGCAGAACCTTCCATTGCTAATACCGCACACTACTCCTGAATATGTATGAGTGTGTGGATTGTAATGCAATCGTATGTATGAATGAATACATATATATACGTAAACATTTAAAACCAACAAGAGTCACGGTTCTTCGACTAAAATCATGAGTGATCATGTTCTTAGGCGCAAAGCCACGATTCTCCCTGATTTTAAATGTTTACACTTTATTATGTGAATATATATGCATTTTTATATTATTGTTCCGTTTGTATTTTTATACAATTTATATGAACGTATATGTATGAATGTTGATACTTTATTATGTAAATAAATATATTTTTTGTATATATATTTTATACAATTGAATTTTAGATTCTTTATTGTTTTTTTTCTATAATTATTTTTTTATTTAAATTAATTTTAAAGGAAGTATAAATACACATACGTGGGACCATACCGTTGTGTGTGTGTCTCACGGATTATATGTATGTAGTAGTAACGACACTGGCGCCATCATCCGCGACGCGCGCGAGTTAGATTGGGCTTCAACCCTAAATACGGCAGCTTGTGGGCCCTGGTTGTGCGTTAGAGGCAACAACTAATTGTAAGTGAGACGTGGAGAAAGCAACAAAATGAAGAGGAAGAATTGTGAAGTAGACAAACACAGGGACGAAATAAAGCGTCTGAAGGAATCTATAAAGATAGTTCAACATAGCATCGAGGAAGAAGGTCGAGAATCGGCGAGCGAGAGCTCGCAGAGTGAATCCAGTGGAAGCGAAAGCGAATGTAACGAAGCTGTAGAGCTGGAATGTTCAGGTATGGGAATATTACTTAGAGTTCACACGAGTGGTGAAACGAGTAATTCGAAACTAACGAGCTTGCACATAGGGGGGAGACAGGTTAGAGCTCTTTCACACGACGATACGCGTATGCAGGATACCGATGGAACACATAATGTTATGGAAGCGTTCAGACGGCGATTCTCGCGAGATACAGTATCGCGATACTGATTTTCGGTATCCGCGGTTGGTCGGCCGCCGGCAACTTTTTCTGCGTCGGCGCGGCCGACGAAACATTGAAATAGATGCGAGCATTCACACGACGCTGCGCAGTATCGTCGAATTCGTTCACCTTCCTCATAAAAAAATTTTAGACATAATAATTGAAGAATTTACATGGATCGTTACAAAATTGTTCGAATAAAATATGAAAAGCTCCCGTTTCTTCTCTTATATTATTAATAGGATGAACCCAATATTTTCTCTTAACTTTTCTCCTTTTAGTAGCTTTTTTATGTAGAAACCAAATGGATAAAGCTTCAATCTCATCCATTATTTCGGAAAGGTTTTCACTAACTAAGAATGCGTGTTTCTCAAACGAGAAGATATGTTCAACTGAAAAACAAATGATCAACACCGAGCTATGAAATTAGTTGGATACAGTATCGCATAAGTATCTTGCTAGCAGATACGTATCGCATACGCGTATTGCGATACGTGTATCGTCGTGTGGAAGAGCTCTTAGGTTGCCGATCAAGGAATCGAAATTGACTGACAGGAAATTCCAAAATCGCGATAGGCCAACGGCTAATGGACGTCGTGGTTTGTGAGCTTTAAAATCAATGTAGTGTGCTTGCACAGAGGGGCAAGACAAACTACAATTAGTTTTGATATACTAGTGGGCTGGCACGCTGGGGCAAAACAGGTTAGATTTACGATATTGAAAAAACAAAAAAAGTGCGAGGTCGCTTAGCAACTAACATATACTAGTGAACTTGCACAGCGGGGCAAGGCAGACTAGGTTTATATGGTTAATAAAATAATCTTCTGAGTTTTTGCGTATTGTCGTAGGTGGTCAAGAGGTTATGTCTGGAATCAACAGAGCTATTACCGAATCTGAAGAGCGTGGTAAACATAGGGACAAGGATGTCGAGAAGGGCGACAAAGAAGGAAACAAAGACGAAAATAAGGAAAATGAACCAGAAGTAGATGAGAGTTTACTGAGTCTACTTGGAGACGATCCTCAAAACTCGAAGGCTCAGGAAGTGTTTATTCATTCATCGCTTAGAAGCAGATGGAAATACTGGATACAAAACGGCCTGGCGGAAGAAGAAAGAGAGAAAATCATCAAGATGTACAAAAAACCAACTTTTTTAGACCCGCCACTGCTAAATGCGGAAATAAAAGGCACAATGAAGGAAAGTGCCATTAAAAGAGATACATATATGATGGAACTACAGAATTTAGCAGGAACATCCTTGACGGCATTGGGCTCGTTGCTTAGCATACTCATGACGCAAAAAGAGTGCATTGATCAGGAGCTGTTTGTTGAACGACTGAGGGACGCAACCGAATTACTGCTGGAAATAATGTACAAATAATCAAAATCAAGGAAGGCGTTTATAGCGCAAGGAGTTACAAAAGGCTGTAAAACATTAGTATCTGAAAGGAAAACAGATAAGTTCCTATTCGGTGAAGATTTAGGAGAAAAGATCAAGGAGGCAGAAGCTGTTGAGAAAATATCCAAGAAAATAACAAGAGAAATGCCGTTAATAAGAAGGGATTTAAACACAAAGAGCCTGCAGGGAAGGCGCCCGGCCCTGCATATAGGCGATTTGCCGTTTTCCCCTTTGGGGAAGTATCCCCAGCAAACAAGCGATCGGAAACAACCTCATCAAAAACACAGACCGAGAAACTACAAATAAATGTAGGTATAGCAGGTAGGCTACAAGCTTACGAAAGCGAGTGGCAAAAAATCAAAAAAGATGCATTCGTGTTAGATAACATAAGAGGTCATAAAATTACATTTAGTAGAGAACCGCGACAGGAGAAACCTGCTACGGTCGAAATAAGAGCAGGCGAAGAAAACGCTTGTGTTGAACCAATAAATAAATTAATATTAAAAGACGCAATTTAGAAGTGCAAATCTGGGAAAAATCAAATTCTTTCAAATCATTTCTTACGGCAAAAACCAGATGGTACACATAGTTTATTAATGGAAAACATTTTAAAATGGAGGATCTGAATATGGCAAAGAAATTGGTTTTTCCAAATTACTTCATGTGCACACTGGATTTACAGGATGCGTACTATTTAATACCGATCCACAAAGAGTCGCGAAAGTACTTAAGGTTTAAATTTGGTAGAACACTATTCGAATTTACTTGTTTGCTTTTCGGATTATGTACCGCTCCTTTTATTTTCACAAAAGTAATGAAACCAGTATTAAGTAAATTGAGATCGGCAGGTTATTGTTCGGTTATGTATTTAGATGACTATTTTTGTGCAGAAAAAGACTTCGATCAATGTAGCGAAAATGTTACAGCAGCGAAGCGATTACTTGAGAGTTTAGGTTTTTTAATAAATGAGAATAAGTTGTGCACCACACCAAAAACTAGGTGTACGTTCCTAGGATTCATAATACATTCAATTAAGTTTACCACAGAATTAACAAGAAAGAAACGAATAAAGTTAAGAGAATTGCTGTAAGGTTTTAAAAGAAAGAAGCGATGCAGAATCAAAGAGTTTGCCTGCGTAATCGGTAAGCTAACAGCAGCATGACCAGATGTGGAATACGCGTGGCTATACACGAAGGTTCTAGAGAGAGAGAAAATGAAGGCGCTATTAAGAAACAAACACGACTACACACGAAAAATGAATATACCAGCCCCAATCCTACCGGACCTAGACTGACGGATAAAAAAGCTACCATCAGCAGATAGACAAATAAAAACAAATAATTACAATCTTACAATTTACACAGATGTGTCGGGATCGGGCTGGGGAGCAACAGATAAGAAAAACAAAGTGTACGGGTTTTGGAATAGATCGGAAATAAATTACCATATCAATTTTAAAGAGTTACTAGCAGTTAAGTTAGCATTAGAGAAACTCGCAAAAGATAAAAAGAATTGTCAAATCTTGCTAAGAGTGGACAATACAACAGCTATTGCATATGTCAATATAAAATAATTTTTTGGAAAAAAAATTTAACCGACTTCAAAAAAGGTACAGTGAACAGTATGAAATAATTTCTAGTTAATTTATACGAATACGCACTAGCTCTAGATTTATTTGCTTAAAAGTATGGGAAAATGCAGTGAAAAGTGTGAAATAATTTCTATTTAAACTGCATTGTTATTCACCATCGTTTGATGAATTTGGTTAAATTATTAAATACATCATATTAAATGTAATGCACCATTTTCGGAGGCGGCGCAGATGTAAAAATTGTTTAATTCTGGTTTGGGTTAGCTTTTGGTAGAGGCGGAAATATTGAATGCTGTCAATGTATACATGTTTATTGTCTATGAGGAATTAATAGTTAATGTATATAGTATGTACACGGAAATACAGTGTGAGTAGATTTGGGGCTTTTTTGGAGGGGAGTGGCGGCCATATTGATTACTGCTAATGTATAAACTCTCCACATGGAAATACTGTATGAATAGGTTTGGAATAGTATTTTGGTGGGGGCGGCGATATTGAATAGTGTTAAGGAATATGATGTCTAAAGCGGATATAGTAATAGCAATAATTAATGTCATATTTTTTGTTCCTCGAACAGAAAGTTAAACCAAGTTTGATAATATTTAATTTTGGGGATAGCTGAGACGATGCTGAACTACGATTTTGTGTGCAAAAATTTCGAATGGTGTCGAATATTAACGAAAACGAAGCACTATCCGCAAAGGAAATTGTGGTTCAGAATTTTCTCAGCTACCTTCCATTTCCGCTTCTTACACTAATTCAACGACACTCTAGTAGTATAGCTAAGCCGGTTCTAAGCCACCGGTCGGTAATTATCAGTGATCGGTAAGAAAGAAAACCGCAAATTTTACATGTAATGAAATAAGCGCGTAAGGGAGGGGGAAATCATCCTCTTCGTCTTCGCGGGAGGTAAGCGCGCACGCTGTAAGGGAGGGGGAAACCGTGCTCGTCGTCTTCGCGGGAGGTAAGCGCGCACGCCGTACGGGAGGAGACACCGTCCCCTTCGCGCGCAGAGCAGAAGATCCAAAAACGCAAAGTTTGCAAATTATAATCCGGCAGCAAATCTTTTATTTGCGCGATACAATTTTTCAAGGACTAGATATTAAAGAAACGGTAGAGGTGACATCATTCTTTTGATGATGAGAATACTAGAGAACGTGCGAGGGAATCATTACACCGGATGAGAATAAGATATGGGAGGAAATGCGCTAGAAAGAAAGACACATATATCCAAGCTATTTCTTTTTTATCGATAACTGTATTCCAGCATTACATCTAAACCTAATGCTAACAATTCAGAGTCAATCAATGAATGACGCTCAAAATTTTCATGTTCAACAATTGCCTTTGCATAATCCTTATTTCAATAAACTTCTTGTACTTAGATTCTACCAGGTACAAATTTTCAGACAGCCAACTGTACATGTGATCGATACAATATTCGAAAGCGAACAACTTTTGTACGGTTTTTTCACTCATGAACATAGAGACGGTAGAATTTGAGAGGTTTGCGAGTTTTACGTCGTTTAGTTGTCGGAGTTTAACTGTTACATCATTAATGTTTATCGGCTCGCTCGAGGTTCCCAATGTATCAGCACAAATCTGCAGAATGTTATGCCTCTTTCGTAAGAGATCTTTCCACGTATCCATAGAAAATTTAATTTCGTTTCCACGTCTCCTATAGCCAACTCTACGTCGCAGGAACCACCGATTCGAACCCCGATGTCGAGATACTTGTAGAATGTATCCGTCAGGGGATATCTCCTCCCCAGTATACGTACCACGCGTGTTACTCTACGTTCCGTATGAACATTATCGCTATCACTGACAAGAGAAACAAAAAATTATAAAAGATATTGAATTTTGACTGCATATTTTGCAATATGTTGTCAAAGAACTTACTCTGTGCGCGATTTCTTTGTTAATGGTTGGTTGAACTCCTTGTTCGGAAGATTCTCTCGCGTTGCTCGAGCGATTTCAGCATTGGACCACATCGCTGATGTTTCGATACGAGGCGATAGAACGATGTTGCGAACAATGATTGAAAAAACGCGTTCAGACATTTTTATATAACACCCCCCACTCTTTGTTAGATGGACAAAAAAAAAATGCTGAAACAGCAAATCTCCCCTCCCCCACACATTTCACTTTCTTATCCACATTTATTTTTGGCATACACATCTTTACGTAGCGCGTGATCTAATTTTTTTTATACGTAATAAGACCCTCATCATCGCGGAGTCGTTCTAATGAATTGATACATCAGTGGTGTAATTCCCAAAAATATATATATATATATATACGTTCTCAGGAAAACATACGAAAACAGCGATATGGTATATGAGGGGATTATGAAAATCTGCAGGCAGTGACATCATAGTAGGAGCATATCATGTGACAAAATCATGTGACAAAATCACGTGACAAAATCACGTGACCTAGAGTATAAAAATTGTGCTGCAGATTGAACTGCATTCAAATCGTTCTGTAGTGAGCCCCAGCGAAGAAATGAGTGCAACCATGAAAGAACTCTTGGAAATGGAAAGTCGATTGTGGAACCAGGCCGATCGATTGACTTCGCAAGAAGAATACCTCGCATAGGAAGAACGATGCAACGAGTGCCTCGAGTCGCTGGAGGAACATAGTCGAGAAAAACGCCCTCGACTATCGATCGGTGTTCAACAATCGTTGATCGCTCGTATCGCGCGTCTCGATAGTCTAAAGTATTCGATGCGCAGACGTTTCGTGTACGAAGGTGCCGGCCATTCAAGCACTGGACTCCTGTGGCGTGAAATAAACACTGCGTTCGAGATCCGCGTATTAACCGATGCTGTTTTAAATTCCCACTACATCGAACCGCGTAACTTTCTTCAGGATGCGAGAGACGTTGTGCTCGAGCATATACGGGGTGCATTGGTGAAACATAAGACACTAAAAGTGAATACCGCGTTTAATGGAGAGTTTGTAGCGGGTGATAAACGCTCAAACAAGACTATCAGCACGAAAAACTGTGAAATCTTCGGCGCGATCAATCTCGAAGAGTGGTACGAGCAACGCGTCGTCGAATCCACCCTAGCATCGCTGGAAGAATTTCAAGAACGGGATAGCGGATGGGCGCTGTCGCGTATACTCAATTTAATTGTTAACGTGAATAAATATATACCGTTGCATGCAGGATGTACTATACAATTACCACGAGAAATACAACTAAAGAGAGCTGTAATCAACGTATGCTCGAACGACAATGCATGTTTCGCGTGGTCAGTGGTGGCTGCTCTGCATCCAGCCGAAAGTCACGTATATCGGGCATCGGCATATCCTCATTACTCAACAGTGTTGAATATCCAGGATATCGAATTTCCAATGACATTGAACCAAATTAAAAAGTTTGAACACGTCAACAACGTCTCCATCAACGTCTACACCACTGAAGAGAAGAAGGTTCTGCCGATACGGCTCGCCACACAGAAGATGGAGAGACACGTCAATTTGCTGTATTTAGAAGGAGCAAACGGCGTGGGGCATTTCGCGTGGATACAAAACTTATCGCGCCTCGTGAGCTCACAATTGAGTAAAAGTAATCATCGAAAATACTTTTGCGATAGGTATGTATATAATTCTTTTTCTTTTTAAATATGCTATGTCTGAAAAAAAAGATTTATGTCTTTTTTTTGTTTATTGCAGATGCTTGCACTACTTTAGTTCGAGTAAGAAGCTGGAAGCTCACACCGTAGATTGCGAGAAGATGAATGATTGCGCAATCGTATTACCAGATGATGACAGCAAGTGGCTCAGCTTCAACAACTACACCCGGAAAGAGCGACTTCCATTTGTGGTGTACGCCGACCTCGAGTACATTCTAGAGAAAACTGATCGAGGAGCGCCAAGATACACGTATCAGCATCATAAAGTATTTAGTATTGCATATTATGTTCAATGCGCGTACGATTCGTCCTTGTCGGTATACCGATGTCGTCGTGATGCGAATTGTGTTTCCTGGTTCTTCAAAGAATTAAAGAATTTAGCACATTTTGTTAAATCAATTTTATCAAATAACATACAAATGGATGATTTAACGAGCGAACAGCAGGAGGCATTTCGTAACGCGACGCATTGTCACATTTGCGAAAAACCGTTTGGAGAAAACAATACGAGGGTTCGCAATCATTGCCATCTAGCCGGTCGCTACAGAGGTCCCGCGCACTCCAATTGTAATCTAAATTATAAAAACTCTTTTTGCATTCCCACAGTGTTTCATAATTTGTCCGGTTACGATTCGCATTTTATTATCGAAGAAATAGCTATAGCTTTCGAGGGTGCCGTCAGTGTATTGCCGATAACAAAAGAAAAATACAGCTCCTTCACAAAAAGTGTCGAAGATCCAAATGGACCGTCGCGAAATTGTATAAAATTGAGATTCATCGATTCATACAAATTCTTGAGTACCAGTCTCGATAAATTAGCGTCTTTCTTAGATAAAAGCAAATTAAGAATTTTACGAACCGAGTTTCAAAATTTGTCTATCGAAGATTTCGAATTATTGACTCGGAAGGGTGTTTTTCCGTACGAGTACATTGACTGTGCCGAAAAGTTGGAACAATCATGTTTGCCATCGCGCGAATCATTTTACAGTTCCTTGACGGGTGATACAGTATCGGAGAGCGAGTACGCCCACGCCGAGAACGTGTGGACACGGTTTTCCATTCAAACGCTGGGCGAGTATAGCGATTTGTATTTGAAAACAGATGTCTTGCTGTTGGCCGATATTTTTGAAAACTTTCGTGAAAGCTGTATAACAAGTTACGGACTCGATCTCGCGTATTATTACACTCTGCCCGGTTTTACGTGGGATGCCATGGTGAAGCATACAAAAGTTAATTTCGAATTACTAACAGATATCGACATGGTCCTGTTTATCGAACGCGGTATACTCGGCGGATTAAGTCAATGTTCAAGTAGATACGCGAAAGCCAATAATAAATACATGCAGTCGCACGATCCATCGAAAGCGTCGTCGTACTTGATGTACTTGGATGTGAATAATCTGTATAGGTGGGTAATGTGTCAACCATTGCCATATGCAGAATTTCGATGGGTCGACAACGTTGCAAACTTTGACGTGTCTTCGATTGCTGCAGATTCGCCTACGGGTTACATTCTAGAGGTTGATTTAGAATATCCGCAACGTTTGCACGACATTCACGGCGACTTGCCGTCCTGCCCCACACGTGGCAAACCACCTGGCAAAAGAGAGGACAAGCTGCTCGCAACTTTATACGATAAGCAGCGCTACGTTATCCACTATCGTAACCTGCAGCAATGCACGCGACATGGTATTCGTATTACAAAGATACACCGCGTCCTCCAATTCGCACAATCACCGTGGTTCCGCGATTACATCGAATTAAATACAAAGTTTAGAACTCTCGCTACAAACGATTTTGAAAAGAATTTGTATAAATTGATGAACAATGCGGTATTTGGCAAAACTATGGAGAATGTGCGCAATCACGTCGATGTAAAATTAGTATCAAAATGGGAAGGGAGATATGGTGTGGAGGCAATGATCGCAAAACCAAATTTCCACAGCTGTAGCGTGTTTTCGGAAGACTTAGTCGCCATCGAACTGCGAAAGCTTGCGGTGAAGTTCAACAAACCAATCTATGTGGGTATGTGTATACTAAATATATCTAAGGTTTGTTTGTATGAATTCCATCACGATTACATGTTACCCACACATGGCGATAAATGTAAAGTTATGTATACCGATACGGATAGTTTAATTTACCACATCGAATGTGAGAATATTTATGATACTATAAAACGTGATATTAATCGCTTTGATACAAGGGATTATCCGGTAAGGAACGTTTACAATATACCGCTTGTAAACAAAGAAGTCCCCGGTTTGATGAAAGACGAAAACAATGGGGCCATAATGACAGAATTTGTTGGACTCAGAGCGAAAATGTATGCGCTGCGTGTCGATGGTAAAAAAGATACGAAAAAGGCGAAAGGTGTAAAAAGTAGCGTTGTTTCCAGGATGATAACTTTCGACGACTACATGCAGTGCCTACGAAACGAAATTGAAATGATTCGTAATCAGACATGTATAAGATCAAAATTGCACAAAGTATACACAATGGCGGAATCAAAAATCGCTCTGAGTCCGTACGACGATAAGCGGTATATTGTACCCGACTCATCGGATACATTGCCGTGGAGTCATTATAAAATACCGCTTTAGATATATCAGTATACGTGTTTTGTAAATTATTTTCACCTCGATTTTAATAGATGTATATATTTAGTTGTAAATAAAAAAAAACACTGTATTGTAACTAATAATGCTAGTATATGTATGAAACTGAATATTTCATTTAAAAAAATGTTAATTTTTTTACAATACATTATCTTTATTTATCCATGAATTGTGTGCACTATTCATGTACACCTTATTCCCTTTCCGACGTAACACTTTTTCCACAATACATCAGCGTCGGCAGCGCGTTGCAACTCGTGTTCGTAGAATCCTCCAGCAATTGGTTTTCCATAAACATCTTTCAGCAAATACGTTGCAGGATGAGTTTTCTGAACCTCGCCGATCGTAAATATTTCAGTACCCCAATTAGGTGTATAACCTTTTTCAAAAATTGTTTTGAATTTGCCCACACGTACCGCATCTCCCACTCTGAATCGTGCGGGAGCGGCAATCTTTACGTGATTATATACCGTTGTTAGGAGCTTCGAGGCGTTTGTTGGTGTAACGTCAATTGGTCGCATGCCGATAGTTCGATGCTTACGCTCGTTGTAATTTGATGAGTAGCTGCAGCGAGTCGATCCATTTATAACTTCCATTAAGCGTAAACAGTTTCCACATGTCGTTTTTGAGCGTACGATTGAACCACTCGATGACTGACGCTTTCATCACTGAATACATTGAATAATGATTTATGTTGTATTTTGACAAAAGTTTTTGCACATTTGCGTTACGAGACGCCGTTTCTCGGTACTGGGAGTTTTCTTCGCAGCCATGTATGACTCGACACTGACACAAAGACTTGACGTACACGTCTTATCAAACATCAAATCGGTGCTCAACGCAACGATTGGTCGGTCGGTTGACCGGTCTGTTGGCCGATATGTCGGTCGGTTAATCGGTCTCTTGACCGGTATGTCGGTCGGTTAATCGGTCGGTTCACCGGTCTGTTGATCGGTATGTCGGTCGGTTGACCGGTCTGTTGATCGGTATGTCGGTCGGTAAATAGTCTCAATGTCCAGCTATTGATGCGTCTGCATTAGATTTCGGAATTCGGTAATACCCCTCTTTAATTTATTCAGCTCATCTTTCAAGCTCTGAACGAAATTTTGAAACATAATCATCTTTTTGTCGAATACGTCTTGTCGACTTTTTATAACTGCCATGTTTTCGTGCAAGTACAGCTTGTTGATAGCATCGCCATCCTCTACAGGCGGTGCTGCCCATCGAATCCTGCGCGACTTTGCATTATAATTGGTGCCAACAACACAAAGAGCGTTGTCGCGTACATAATTTCTGACTACTCCATTCCAGTGATAGTATGATTCCATTCTTCCAATCGATGACCCAAACTTGTTGATTGACATTTTAATGACAATTGACTGTATCGCCAAGGTGTAGCTTAATTTATAATGAATTCTGCCTCACGAAGTTCCTCGATAATTGATAGCATCTCATTATCGTGCGCATTGTGACCGGCTTGACGCGAAGCCTTGAGCAATCGAAGCCGATCTACGAGTTCGTTGGGATCGTTCCAGTGAACGTAATCAATTGTGTTTTTGGTTAATCTCATGGAACACGATATGCCTTTTCCAACTTTTTTATCTTGCAATAAAGGTTTGATTACATGGTTATACTTGTATCCTCTGTTGCCTAATGTGTGACCATACGAATTGTGCTTGTGCTTATGCGCACTCGTTGTCAGCAGTATGTCCCTGTATTTGTGTTCATCAGCCTCAGTGTAAATGTCGTTACTCGGAGTTTTCTTAAATATCAGTTCATAAAGGCCGGGTGTCCCCGAATATCGTATGCCATCGATGATTATGTTATCCGCATTGTCCACGTCAACATGTTTGTTACCGAGCATCAGCCCATCATTGGTGAGATAAACACCGTACACGTAATCCATACTAACGTCTACGTCGCCGCGTAATACAGGTGCGATGTATTTTTGACTCAGTGGACCTAGATGATTACGTACTGTTTCTTCGCCTTCCGGCGTTTGCAATTGGCTTCGAACAGATGTCGAGAAATAGCTGTTTGGACTTTCAAAAACATCTTCGTTTGCTAATAAGCGTTTTGTTGTTGTTGTTGTTGGTACTGTCTTAATCGGTGTAGAGGTCGATGTAGAGGCTCTCAGGTTCATATTGGGTAAACTGCTTAATCTTGATTTTTTTATATTTGGCGGTTTCGAGAAATTTAACCACAAATTTGATTGTATTTTATCCGTTTCCTTGATATTCGGAGTGGATAATGGCTCGCTTTCGATATCTATGTTATTGTGTAGATCATAATTTCTTAACGTGTTGCTGACAATTGTCTTCAGTGGTTCAGTAACAGGTTTAAAGTGTTTTTCCAACGCAATCTCTTCGTCAATTTTACCAGTTTTCAATTCACGATACTTTCTGCGAATCAAATCGCTCGTTGTTGCAATCTGTTTCGCTATCCTCTCACGATCTTCAACGCTGTTACTGCTCATGTTGGAACACTGCTTTCTCAACGTATCGGAGATAAGTGGACGTGTTATGATATTGCAAAGTCATTAAATCCTTTTCTATAGCGACCATTCCATAAAGCACTGCCTTTGTCAATCACTACAAATCCATATTTTTCTTGCCAGCAAGCGGTACACAATTTGCAGAAATTCTCAAAAGACATGTCTATGCTGTATACATGCTCGCTGTATACATGCTTCAGATTTGTACCATCTTGTTTGAACATGATCAGCAGGTTCGCGTTGTCGCGTATCAGATGTTTCGGTATCTTCGCATATGTCTGACAAAGATAGAAACAGTCAACGTCCGAGTGCCTACCCATTGCAAAGTATTCTCTTACCGCGTCTTGCTTATCGCATGCCACGTCGTCAAAGATAAAAATTGAATTCGGAAGTGCCTCGCTCGGTGGAACGACGTCGCTGTTATTTGAAAATGTAAAATAACCAATTTCGTCTATCGACGAGAATATATTTTCTAGATATCGATATTTCGGTTGTTGCAATGATTTCGAGTACACGTATACGTTTTCGAAGCGAACACCGTGCGGACTTTCTAACAAACTAATCAGTACTTTCGTTTTGCCGCAATTCGATGGGCCGCAGATGATACCACGTATAGAGGTCGGTAGCATATTTCCATGTTTGCGTACTTCTTTCTCAGACTGTGCCTTTTTGTCTACATTAGTCACTCTAATCGCAGGTGATTGGCGCATGAACCGCATCGTAGCTGTGGTAAAAAATGAAAGAAACCGTATGTTTCGATGTCGCGGGTATTTATACAAGCGCCGTACAAACGTATCGCTTAGTGTGACAATGACTTTTGTACTGATCGATGGTGATACACTGTGTGATTTGACTACGGAGCAGCTGGAATACATACCAAAGATTGTACACTTGAATCGTTTTACTCGCGACATACATTACGTGTGGGACAAGCTACCGAAACATATAAGAGCTGATCCTGAAGTATAGTCTTATCGTAGGTGTCTCTTGCATTACAATCGTCCAGATCAACGTACGCACATAGACGGACTAACGCCTATGAAAAAAGATTGTTACCTATGCGTAGAAGGACAGGAGCAGGACTTGTAAATACTCTAATAAACAAATTACCGTCTGAGCTACACGTACCAGGGTATCAATTTTGCGGACCGGGTACACGCCTGGAAAAACGTTTAGCACGCGGCGATCGAGGTATAAATCCGTTGGATGCAGCTTGTAGAGAACACGATATTGCGTACTCTCAAAACAAAGATTTGATCAATCGTCACGAGGCAGATCGAATTTTAGCTGATCGAGCACGCCAGCGCATAACTGTGAAGGACGCTACATTCGGCGAAAGGGCGATTGCTGCAGCTGTTTGGATCGCGATGAAAGCTAAGACAAAGCTTGGAATGGGGTTCAAGAAGAAAAAGAGCCATAGTAAGAAGAACAAGGTGGAGCGAGCTCTACCGATAGCAACGCGTGGCGGTATCCTCCCGTTTCTCCTTCCCGCTTTTATCAGCTATAGGAGCGTTAACCGGTGGTACTGCTGGCGTGGCTAAGGCCGTGAACGACGCCAAATCTGCGTGAAAACAGCTGCAGGAAATGCAACGGCATAATCGTGCTATGGAAGGTCGCGGAGTACATCTCTCGCCGTACAAACGCGGACGAGGAGTTCCAAAGAGAAAAAAAAACGACAAAATTAAAATGCAAGAAGGTGTAACCACCAACGTACAACTACAGCATCTGGCAAAGCGTATGCGTATTCCATATTTCAGGGGTATTTTTATGCGCAATACTTTACCAACAGATGGGATACACAGGAACGAGAGCGGAATCGTAAATTTGGATACTTTCGAGGGACCTGGTGCTCATTGGGTTGCGTATGCAAAACGGAGAACTCGCACTATATATTTCGATAGTTTTGGCAATCTTCAACCGCCGAGGGAACTGATACAGTATTTCAAGAATAGCGCAATCGAGTATAATCACAGGCCCTATCAGCGCTATAATCAGAGCAATTGCGGACAGCTATGTTTGCAGTTTCTGCAGACGGTTGACAATCAATTTATGGGCAGTCATTGCACGCTTTAACTCCAGTATTCGTTTGAACATGTCGCTGACGTTAACGCTCACCGGCCAAAGTAGCATTCTCGCAGTAAGCTATTTTCCGTCCATCGATCTGAGCATTGGTGATTACGAGCTCGGTCTTACGGACTTTGAGACTTATTACACCATACCGAATGTAAATTTGTCGAATAATAAATTTTACTACGATAAAGATGATAAGCAAATCATTATTCCGGAAGGATCTTACGAGCTGGATGACATTCACATGTATTTGCAACGATCGCTTTCGCATGGTAATGAGGGGGAGAACCCCCTGATACTTAGAGCTAACAACAATATGATGAAGAGCGAAATCAAGTGCGATTACAAGATTAATTTTACCAAACCCAATACTATTGACTCGTTGCTGGGGTTTTCGACGAATCGGTTGCTGCAACCGCGAAAATGGCACGAATCGGATGCGCCAATCAATATAATGAACGTAAATATTATTCGCATTGAATGCAACGTGACGGCTGGTGCTTACAGCAATAACAAGAGCGTGCACACGATACACAAGTTTTCGCCTACCGTTCCACCTGGATATAAGATATCGGAAAGACCGACACAGATCATTTACCTTCCGATCACTGCACGGAGCATTTCGGATTTGATGATTCGCGCCGTGGATCTAGACGGTCAATTGTTAGATTTTCGAGGGGAACAGATCACCGTTCGACTGCATGTACGGAGACAACGGCCGTAGTGGGAGATGCTTGTATTGAACGAAGCGGAGCAGACGACTCGTGAAAACAAAGAGAAAACAATTCGATCGCCTACTAAACTCACTGTATCGAACATTGGCGGTCTAAAACCATTGGGCGAAAAGACAATTCGATCACCTGCGAAGCTGACTGCATCGAATGCTGAATTTCTGATATCGTTGGGTTTCGTTGTACGAAATGACTAATATCTTAAACATTGGAGGTGAACCGATCTTTGACGACAGCATCGTCAAGATTGAGACTCACACATACAACCCATACGCCAACACAACGTTTGAGCACAACGATGAGATACGAATACCTATACAACACCAGGATTTATACACGTTACCATGCGAGAGCTTTCTATACGTTGAAGGAAGATTCAGAGTAAAGAAACCAAAGGAAGGAGTGGAAGCACACCTTGGAAACAATTGGTCGCCTTTATGTTTGATGAAATTCGATATGAAGTCAATGGTGTGGAGATTGATCGCAACAGAAACGTTGGAATAACAAGCACCGTCCAAAATTTTGTGTCCCTAACATTTGACAAGTCGCTAATTTTACGGAATGCTGGATGGATCACACAGTCAAACATACCGATAGGTTACTTTAACTTTTGTGTACCGCTCAACATGCTGTTGGGTTTTTGCGAAGATTACAGGCGTATAGTAATCAACGGTCGTCACGAACTCATTCTTATACGCGCGCGCAGTGACAATAATTGCATCGTTGGAGATTCCACGCTGGAACCGGTGGTCGCATTATTAAAGATACAGTGGCGACTGCCTCACGTCGTACTGAATGATACGAATAAACTATCGTTGTTGCGAATTTTAGAAAGCGGGCAATACCTAAGCATGAGTTTTCGTTCGTGGGACCTGTATGAGTACCATTTGTTGCAAAGTACGACAAAACATTCGTGGGCCGTTAAAACTGCGACTCAGCTGGAAAAACCACGATACGTCATTTTTTCACTGGAGACTGGTCGAAAGAATATCATGTCTGAAGATGCGAGCAACTTCGATGCATGTAAATTGACCAACTTGAACCTTTATCTAAACTCTGACTTTTATCCATACGATGACTTGAATCTTGACTTTGATAGAAACAGGTATGCTATTCTTTTTGATATGTATGCACGTTTTCGTAAAGGATATTACGGATACGACTGTTACGAAACGCTTTGCAACACGGACAACTTTTTGTTGCATGGGCCGTTTGTAGTCATCGATTGCTCGCGACAGAACGAATCAATCAAGAGCGTCACCGTAGATGTGCGAATAGAATTTGATTGCAAAGATTATTTTGCATGATCGCGTCATCGAATACTGTCCATTGTCCAACGTTGTACGCAAAATCACATAAACTGCAGCATCAGCAATATTTGTAATATGTAAGAGATGGACACCTCGCATTGTGTCGTAGTTTCAAAGATATCGTCACGATGGTACCAACGTTTGTTGACATACAAGGGTTCACCGACAGAACCAGGTTTATCGTAAAGGAAGTGGCGGTGTTGAGAAAAGGAACCGTTCTCACTCATTACATTTTCAAAAGCCTGTATCCATGGAATTCACTATCGGTAGCCGATAAATCTCGTGCTTTTTGGATAGCGGCAAATCATCATGGACTGTCGTGGGAAGATGGTTTCGTTCCATACAGTATGGCGAAACGATTGATTACAAGGCAATAGTCGATGACGACGATGCATGGCCTATTGCAAATGTCAAGGGAAGCCAAAAACGTGACTGGTTGAAAAATCTACTTGATAGAAAACGTGAATGTAACTATTGGGACCATGGATGCTGATTACAAAGATATCGCGTGTTTGAAAAATCTTGATGTTACTAATACCATGCGATGCATAAACCATGCAACGAATTGCGCTTTACAGAATGTATTTAAATTATACAACTGGTGGCTGAAATACCAGGAATAAAAAATGTATCTATTTTTTTAAAAATAAAATTACATCACTTAAAAAGACATCTGATTTTCCTTCATCTCCTTCGTAGAAATTTTATAAAATTTGGAATTTTTTTTTTTAAATACATCTTATCGTTAAGCTTAACTTCGAAAAAATTGTAACTTTAACTAATTTCTTTTTAACTGTGTTTTTCATGTAAACTAATACATAAAAGTAAGAATGATTAATAAAAACAAAAAGAAAGAATGAGTTCGTGATTACGTATATATATATATATATTGTGACGGAACCTGGCGTGCTCGCGGAGGGGATAATAGAACGTTCCGAGAACGCTTGGGCGAGTTGCCCAGTGATCATTCCGAAGCCGAACGTGAAATATCGATTTTGTATCGATTATCGGGACGTAAACGCAGTCACGAAAAAAGACGCGTATCCCTTCCCCCATATGGACACGATACTGGATAAATTACGCTCTGCGCATTACATTTCGACAATTGATTTGAGCCAGGCATATTTCCAGATTCCCCTGGAAGAATCCAGTAAGGAGACTACCGCATTCGTGGTTCCCGGCAAAGGTTTATTTCAATTTAAACGCATGCCGTACGGACTGACCAACGCTCCAGCCACGTTTCAAAGGCTAATGGACCGTCTGATCAGCCCAGAATTGGAACCACATGCGTTTGTGTATCTCGACGATATTGTAATCTCCAACGAGAATTTCGATGATCATCTTCGTTGGATCAAAAAAATTCTCG